>NC_089841.1:124745895-125053895 GCF_035609145.1 Eleutherodactylus coqui | reverse complement strand
AGAAGAGTATAATGTCTTCATGGATTTTATAGGCATAATATAAAGTACAACCGAAGCTATAAAATGTAATTTAGCATTGCAGCCCACTTTACCACCTTGCAGCACTTATATCACAGTAGAGTCTCCTTGAGATACTTTTCCTTTTCTGTTTTCCCTGCTTATTTTCTAATACATCTTTTATGTGTGGCTATGGCTATGTAAATATATCATGCTGTAAGTCTGGAAATTAAACTAATCTTCAATACTCCTGTTCAAAAGTAAAAACTTCTATTATGTGAAAATAAATGGAAGATTTCAACCTTCACATTTTCTACTGCAGTATTAATTTATATAGATTTTAAGAAAAATATACATAATTAACCACTTAAGGACAGTTTAGTACTTAACCCCTTAACGCTACATGGCGTACATTTACCCAGAGGACCAGGGTTTGTATGGAGTGGGATTGGGCATCGGTCCCACTCCATACAATATGGGCTCCAGCTGTTTCTAACAGCCGACAACCACTCGATTTAACAGCAGCCTTTAAGTTCCCCGATCTGTGTTTGGGGTCTGAAAGCCTCCAGGGCTGCCAGTGCAGATTGCCTATCAAGCCATACTTGCATCGTGGCTTGATAGATTATACCCTATCTGGCAGACAATGAAATGCTATGCATTACATTATACTGCAGGAGCAAACAAACCACCAAAAGTTCTTGTAAAACGTAAAAGGTAAAAATTAGTTTTGAAAGTTTTTTTTTTAATTATTAAAAAAATGAAATGTAATAAAAGTTAAGGAAAAAAACCTTTTACTATATTTTTAATAAAAAAATCTAAATAATAAAACCCCAAAATATATTTGGCATTGCTACGTTCGTAAAAGTCTGATCCATCAAAGTAATGCATTATTTACCCTGCATGGTGAACGTCATCAGGAAAAATAAATAAGCAACACCAGTATTGCGCTATTTTGGGGACCCCGTCTCTAAGAAAAAAAGGTAATAAAAAGTGATCAAAAAATGACACAGGTAGAAACTAAAGGATCAAAAGATGGCATCAGAAAATAATTGAAAAAAAATAAAAGTAGCACAGAAAAAAAAAATATTTAAATTTGGTATCGTAGTTTTTGAACTGATCCATAGAATAAAGTTATCATGTCATTTTAAAGTTAGCAAGTCTGTAGAAACAAGACTCCCAAAGAGGGGGAATTTAGTTTTTTCCCCACTTTACTTTGAATTTTTTTAAAGATTTTAAACTCGTTCTGCAAAAAATAACCCTTAAGACAGCTACATTGATGGATAAATATAAGAGTTATGATTTTTAAGGCCTCATGTCCACGGGGAAAATCAGATCCGCTGCAGATTCTCCATGGAGAATCTGCAGCGGGTCCCTCCTGCCCCGCGGACATGAGCGCCGAAAATAGCAATTTAAAGCATTTACCTTTCCGGCGCGGGCGACGAAGCTCTGCTCTTCCTCACGGCCGGATCTTCATTTTCGGCCGGCGGATGAATTCCTGACGCCGGCGGCACGTCGCCGGCACGTCGTCGACGTGCCGCGCGCATGCGCCGGGCACATCCGCCGAGCCGAAGCAAGGGAGATGCGGCCGTGAGGAAGAGAAGAGCTTCGCGGTCCGCTGCGGGTGAGTAAATGCTTTAAATTCCTATTTTAGGTCTCCCGCGGATCCGGACGGCTTCCATAAGCTTCAATAGAAGCCCGCGGGAGCCGTCCCCGCGGGAGACCCGCATGAAAATGGAGCATGGTCCAGATTTTTTCATGCTCCATTTTTTTTTAAATCACTTTTATTGACGATCCGCGGGTATTTATGTACCCGCGGGTGGTCAATGCATCCCTATGGGATGCGGATCCGCATGCAGGAAATCCGCTGCGGATCCTAAATCCTATTTTCCCCGTGGACATGAGCCCTAAAAGTAGGAAGAAAAAAACGAAAATGGAAAAAGAAAAGGCCCACGTCCTTAAGGGGTTAAAGACGCAATGAGTCTATGGGGATTTTCATCTCCAATATTTGGAAGCCAAAACTTTCTTATTTTTCCATTAACATAGCTGTATGAGGGTTTATTCTTTGCATGTGGCAAGCGGTAGTTTTTTATTGATACCATTTTCATATACATAAAGCGTATTGTGCAACTTTTATTAATTTGCGAGGGGTGGGTGAAAAAACACATCAATTCTGCCATCATTTTATTGTTATTTTTTACAGTTTTCTGTATGTAGTATTAATTACATGATAACGTTTTTTCTGTGGTTTGGTATGATGATACCAAAAATGTAGTTTTTTTAGTTTTTTTTCCAGTTTTGCCCAATAAAAACCCCTTTTTTGGAAAATAATTTGTTTTTAGCATTACTGTATTTACAGACCTATAACTTTTATTTTTCCATGGTAGGAGCTGCGTAAGGACTTATTATTTGCGTGATAAGCTGTAGTTTTGTTGGTAGAATTTTGGGCTACGTATGACCTTTTTGATCACTTCTCTTGTGTTTGCTGAGAGGCAAAACTCAGTTATTTTGCTTTTTGAGGCTCAGCACTGAGCCAATCAGAGGCAAGTCTGACTCACACCCCCTTCACACCTACTGCAGGCCGGCCGCTCTGAACTCCGGCTGCCGGGACAAGGTGAGTATATATATATTTTTTATTTTAACACATTTCTGGATGAATTGCAGGGAAGGGCTTATATATTTAAGCCCTTCCCGACAATTCATCCTGCGCTCACCGGCAGCCCATTGCTTTTAATGGAGCCGGCTGTATTGCCGGCTCCATTGAGTTCAATGGGCAAACATTGAATGGGCGCTCATTTGTCCGATACCATTGCAAAGCAATGGTGTTAAAAAATCACCGGACGCATGCGCATGCGCAAATCGGGCGAAAAAATGCCCGTCTGACTAAGGCCTAATAGTGTTTGCCATGCAGGATAAAAAGTGTTTTTAATTCATTGTATGAGCCATTACAGATATGATGATAAGTAAACATGTATTTTTTTCTTAAGAAAAAGTAGGCAAAAAAGTTAAGAAAATTAAAGTGACCCTCTAGTTTTTTGGGACAAAATTTTGTTCTAGGAGTGGAGGGCAGTTATTTTACCTGCTGATTGGCTGATATTGAGTCCCAGTTTGAGTCATTTAAGATGGCCAACATAATCTTCAGACTACCTAATCCCCACAATGCATATGATTGGCGAGTGCTGCTCACATGATAAATGCTGTCCAATCAGAGAGCAGTACACAGTGTGCGTAAGGTAGCTAGAAAATTTCAGCTGCTATCTTCGACAGCTTAAAACAGGCTCCCAAACCAGTGGATTAGAAGGACATCAGCCAAGAAGAACAACAGTAGGTAATATACCCCCCAATCCAGTCCCAGGATAGAAATTTGTTCGAAAACTGGAGGGTTGCTTTTTATGTAGATTTGTTTAAGTATTTTTTCCCCTCAAGTGAACTTGAACCTGTGATTCCTTGAGCGCTCAGATAATACAGTTTTCTTGCCTATGACAAGCCATGGCAAAGCCAAAAATCATTGTTTGGTGTTCGGTTACCATAGCAATCCCCTGGCCCTCTATGATTGGATGGTGTTGGGACAATGAAATCACAGAGGGACCTCCTTTCCTCTGATAAGTCGATACATGCCACAATCAACATAGATTGTGGCATGTAAGGAGTTAAATGCATGGAGGACCCCAGCTGTCCGTTACAGCTTGCTACCGCTGCAGATGGCACAGGCTCAGCTCCTGAGCCCGCACCATCCATATGCCATACATGTATGGCATTTCGTGGAAACCCCTCCGCTCCTGTGATGTAAATGCATTTAATATAATGAATTATTATATTCATTCAAAACATATCTAGAATGATGGTACAGTCTTGAGGTTTTCCTTGCTCCAGTTGAGCTATGTATGTAATGTGTGTATACTATTTAATACACATATATTACTACCATAGTTCTACAGCAGCTGATTAGTGCAGTCCAAATACAACAATTTGGACTACACCATTTTATACCTTGAAATAGTTTATTAGTAGAGATGAGCGAACACCAAAATGTTCGGGTGTTCGTTATTCGGAACGAACTTCCCGCGATGCTCGAGGGTTCGTTTCGAACAACGAACCCCATTGAAGTCAATGGGCGACCAGAGCATTTTTGTATTTCGCCGATGCTCGCTAAGGTTTTCATGTGTGAAAATCTGGGCAATTCAAGAAAGTGATGGGAATGACACAGAAACGGATAGGGCAGGCGAGGGGCTACATGTTGGGCTGCATCTCAAGTTCACAGGTCCCACTATTAAGCCACAATACCGGCAAGAGTGGGCCCCCCCCCCCCTCCCAACAACTTTTACTTCTGAAAAGCCCTCATTAGCATGGCATACCTTTGCTAAGCACCACACTAGCTACAACAAAGCACAATCACTGCCTGGATGACACTCCGCTGCCACTTCTCCTGGGTTACATGCTGACCAACCGCCCCCCTCCCCCCCACAGCGCACACCAAAGTGTCCCTGCGCAGCCTTCAGCTGCCCTCATGCCACGCCACACTCATGTCTATTTAGAAGTGCGTCTGCCATGAGGAGGAACCGCAGGCACACACTGCAGAGGGTTGGCATGGCTAGGCAGCGGCCCTCTTTAAAAGGGGCGGGGCGATAGCCCACAATGCTGTACAGAAGCAATGAGAAATAGAATCCTGTGCCACTGCCATCAGGAGCTGCACACGTGGGCATAGCAATGGGGAACCTATGTGCCACACACTATTCATTCTGTCAAGGTGTCTGCATGCCCCAGTCAGACTGGTAATATGTACCTTAACAGTAACCGCGTTGGTGGTAATGTGGTGGTGACTGAGGACCTAGTAGCACGGTTGTATTTTGTTGGTTTTCGGAATGCGGCCAGGATTAAGTGGGCCGTGGCGGGGGGATGGTGTGGGGGCTCTCGTTGTGTCGGTAAAGGTGAAATTCTTGGACTGCCACCAGACGAACCAATGCAAAGACATTTGCCAAGAATGTTTTCCCTGTTGGAGGAGGAGGGGGATGTTTTTGAGGCACTACGTGTCCTCTCCACGTGTCCGTGGTTATATGCACCTTTACAGTAACCGCGTTGGTGGTAATGTGGTGGTGACTGCGGACCTAGTAGCACGGTTGTATTTTGTTGGTTTTCGGAATGCGGCCAGGATTAAGTGGGCCGTGGCGGGGGGATGGTGTGGGGGCTCTCGTTGTGTCGGTAAAGGTGAAATTCTTGGACTGCCACCAGATGAACCAATGCAAAGACATTTGCCAAGAATGTTTTCCCTGTTGGAGGAGGAGGGGGATGTTTTTGAGGCACTACGTGTCCTCTCCACGTGTCCGTGGTTATATGCACCTTTACAGTAACCGCGTTGGTGGGAAATGGCCTCGCCGCCATCATGTCTTTGGGAAGCCTCTGTTTCCACACCCCAGAGACATACCATTAGCAGCGGTATAGGCAGAGGCCAGAATTCGTAACATTTCAGCCGTAGCATTAGGACAGGCCCCACTAACATATCACTAGCAGCAGTATAGCGGGAGCGCAGTCTTCGTTCCATGTCAGCAATAGTAGCACTCAAGACAGGCCCCAGTAACAATTCCGAAGCAGCAGTATAGCGGGAGCGCAGTCTTCGTTCCATGTCAGCAATAGTAGCACTCAAGACAGGCCCCAGTAACAATTCCGAAGCAGCAGTATAGCGGGAGCGCAGTCTTCGTTCCATGTCAGCAATAGTAGCACTCAAGACAGGCCCCAGTAACAATTCCGAAGCAGCAGTATAGCGGGAGCGCAGTCTTCGTTCCATGTCAGCAATAGTAGCACTCAAGACAGGCCCCAGTAACAATTCCGAAGCAGCAGTATAGCGGGAGCGCAGTCTTAGTTCCATTTCAGTAGCCTTAGTATAGCCAAGGCCCAAGTTACATTTATGTAGCTAAAGTGTAGGCCAACCCCACACACCTTTCTGTACCATGAGTGCAGGCGAAGAACATACAAATTGCTATGATTACACTGTAGGTGAGGGCCCCAAAAATTTGGTGTACCAACAGTACTAATGTACCTCAGTAAAAATTGGCCATGCCCAACCAAGATGGCAGGTGAATCGCTTTGGTTAATGTGGCTTAAGTGGTAACTAGGCCTGGAGGCTGCCCAGTTTAACGAAAAATTGGTTCAAGTTAAAGTTTCAACGCTTTTAAGCGCATTGAAACTTATAAAAATTGTTCAGAAAAATTATTTGAGTGAGCCTTGTGGCCCTAAGAAAAATTGCCCAATCAGCGTGATTACGTGAGGTTTCAGGAGGAGGAGCAGGAGGAGGAGGAGGAATATTAGACACAGATTGATGAAGCAGAAATGTCCCCGTTTTGGATGGTGAGAGAGAACGTAGCTTCCATCCGCGGGTGCAGCCTACGTATTGCTTACGTATTGCTGCTCTCCGCTGGTGGAGAACAGAAGTCTGGGGAAATCCAGCCTTTGTTCATCTTGATGAGTGTTAGCCTGTCGGCACTGTCGGTTGACAAGCGGCTACGCTTATCTGTGATGATTCCCCCAGCCGCACTAAACACCCTCTCCGACAAGACGCTAGCCGCAGGACAAGCAAGCACCTCCAGGGCATACAGCGCTAGTTCAGGCCACGTGTCCAGCTTCGACACCCAGTAGTTGTAGGGGCAGAGGCGTCCCCAAGGATGGTCGTGCGATCCGCTACGTACTCCCTCACCATCCTTTTACAGTGCTCCCGCCGACTCAGCCGTGACTGGGGAGCGGTGACACAGTCTTGGTGGGGAGCCATAAAGCTGGCCAGGCCCTTAAAGACTGTTGCACTGCCTGGGATGTACATGCTGCTCGATCTACGCACATCCCCTGCTACCTTGCCCTCGGTACTGCGCCTTCTGCCACTAGCGCTGTCGGCTGGGAATTTTACCATCAGCTTGTCCGCAAGGGTCCTGTGGTATAGCAACACTCTCGAACCCCTTTCCTCTTCGGGAATCAGAGTGCGCAGGTTCTCCTTATACCGTGGATCGAGCAGTGTGTACACCCAGTAATCCGTCGTGGCCAGAATGCGTGCAACGCGAGGGTCACGAGAAAGGCATCCTAACATGAAGTCAGCCATGTGTGCCAGGGTACCTGTACGCAACACATGGCTGTCTTCACTAGGAAGATCACTTTCAGGATCCTCCTCCTCCTCCTCCTCCTCCTCAGGCCATACACGCTGAAAGGATGACAGGCAATCAGCCGGTGTACCGTCAGCAGCGGCCCAAGCTGTCTCTTCCCCCTCCTCCTCATCCTCCTCATGCTCCTCCTCCTCCTCCTGTACGCGCTGAGAAATAGACAGGAGGGTGCCCTGACTATCCAGCGGCATACTGTCTTCCCCCGCCCCCGTTTCCGAGCGCAAAGCAGCTGCCTTTATGGTTTGCAGGGAATTTCTCAAGATGCATAGCAGAGGAATGGTGACGCTAATGATTGTAGCATCGCCGCTCACCACCTGGGTAGACTCCTCAAAATTACCAAGGACATGGCAGATGTCTGCCAACCAGGTCCACTCTTCTGAAAGGAATTGAGGAGGCTGACTCCCACTGCGCCGCCCATGTTGGAGTTGGTATTCGACTATAGCTCTACGTTGTTCATAGAGCCTGGCCAACATGTGGAGCGTAGAGTTCCACCGTGTGGGCACGTCGCACAGCAGTCGGTGCACTGGCAGCTTAAAGTGATGTTGCAGGGTGCGCAGGGTGGCAGCGTCCGTGTGGGACTTGCGAAAATGTGCGCAGAGCCGGCGCGCCTTTACGAGCAGGTCTGACAAGCGTGGGTAGCTTTTCAGAAAGCGCTGAACCACCAAATTAAAGACGTGGGCCAGGCATGGCACGTGCGTGAGGCTGCCGAGCTGCAGAGCCGCCACCAGGTTACGGCCGTTGTCACACACGACCATGCCCGGTTGGAGGCTCAGCGGCGCAAGCCAGCGGTCGGTCTGCTGTGTCAGACCCTGCAGCAGTTCGTGGGCCGTGTGCCTCTTATCGCCTAAGCTGAGTAGTTTCAGCACGGCCTGCTGATGCTTGCCCACCGCTGTGCTGCCACACCGCGCGACACCGACTGCTGGCGACATGCTGCTGCTAACACATCTTGATTGCGAGACAGAGGAGGAGGAGGAGGAGGGTGCTTTAGTGGAGGAAGCATACACCTCCGCAGATACCACCACAGAGCTGGGGCCCGCAATTCTGGGGGTGGGTAGGACGTGAGCGGTCCCGGGCTCTGACTCTGTCCCAGCCTCCACTAAATTCACCCAATGTGCCGTCAGGGAGATGTAGTGGCCCTGCCCGCCTGTGCTTGTCCACGTGTCCGTAGTTAAGTGGACCGTGGCAGTAACCGCATTGGTGAGGGCGCGTACAATGTTGCGGGAGACGTGGTCGTGCAGGCCTGGGACGTCACATCGGGAAAAGTAGTGGCGACTGGGAACTGAGTAGCGCGGGGCCGCCGCCTCGATGATATTTTTGAAGGACTCCGTTTCCAAAACCCTATACGGCAGCATCTCAAGGCTGATGAATTTTGCTATGCGGACGGTTAACGTTTGAGCGTGCGGGTGCGTGGCGGCGTACTTGCGCTTGCGCTCCAACAGTTGCGCAAGCGACGGCTGGACGGTGCGCTGAGCTACACTGCTGGATGGGGCCGAAGACAGCGGAGGTGAGGGTGTGGGTGCAGGCCAGGAGACGGTAGTGCCTGTGTCCTGAGAGGGGGGTTGCATCTCAGTGGCAGGTTGGGGCACAGGGGGAGAGGCAGGGGTGCAAACCGGAGGCGCTGAACGGCCTTCGTCCCACCTTGCGGGGTGCTTGGCCATCATATGTCTGCGCATGGTGGTGGTGGTGAGGCTGTTGGTGTTGGCTCCCCGGCTGAGCTTTGCGCGACAAAAGTTGCACACCACTGTTCATCGGTCGTCAGGCGTCTCTGTGAAAAACTGCCAGACCTTAGAGCACCTCGGCCTCTGCAGGGTGGCATGGCGCGAGGGGGCCCTTTGGGAAACAGTTGGTGGATTATTCGGTCTGGCCCTGCCTCTACCCCTGGCCACCGCACTGCCTCTTGCAACCTGCCCTGCTGATGCCCTTGACTCCCCCTCTGAAGACCTGTCCTCCTGAGTAAGCGTTGCACACCAGGTGGGGTCAGTCACCTCATCGTCCTGCTGCTCTTCCTCCGAATCCTCTGTGCGCTGCTCCCTCGGACTTACTGCCCTTACTACTACCTCACTGCAAGACAACTGTGTCTGATCGTCATCGTCCTCCTCACCCACAGAAAGTTGTTGAGACAGTTGGCGGAAGTCCCCAGCCTCTTCCCCCGGACCCCGGGAACTTTCGAATGGTTGGGCATCAGTGACGATAAACTCCTCTGGTGGGAGAGGAACCGCTGCTGCCCAATCTAAGCAGGGGCCCGAGAACAGTTCCTGGGAGTGCTCCCGCTCCTGAGCAGGTGTTATTGTAGTGGAGTGAGGAGGCTGGGAGGAAGGAGGAGCAGCAGACAGAGGATTCGGATTGGCAGCAGTGGACGGCGCAGAACTGCGGGTAGATGATAGGTTGCTCGAAGCACTTTCTGCCATCCAGGACAGGACCTGCTCACACTGCTCATTTTCTAATAACCGTCTCCCGCGTGGACCCATTAATTGGGCGATGAATGTGAGGACGCCAGAAACTTGCCTCTCTCCTAATCGCGCAGCAGTCGGCTGCGACACACCTGGATCAGGAGCTTGGCCTGTGCCCACACCCTGACTTGGCCCTCCGCGTCCTCGGCCGCGTCCACGTCCTCTAGGCCTACCCCTACCCCTCAGCATGCTGTATTACCAGTGATTTGATTTCACAGGCAGGAAATAAATTGGCGCAAGACTGCAGGCCAAATATAATTTTTTCCCTTTTTTGAAAACGAAAGGCCCCACTGCCTCTAGTGAATGAATAATCTAAGTTTAATAACTGTGCTGTTTTCCTGCTAATGTGTCACAGAACGTGAGGGTAGCAGAGTTATTAACTGTGGCAGAGCAGGTATTTTTTTTCCCAATTAAGGAAAGCAAATGGCGAAGCCAGGAGTAAAACGTAGCTGGGTGCGTATGATTTTTAAAGGTGTCACACGCAGCCGACACGTCTCCACCGCCCTTAGGACGGACAGAGGCCGGACAAATAGAATTATTTTCCGTTTTTTGGCACCAAAAGGCAGCACTGCGTATATTCTATGAACATGAGAAGTTTAATAACTGTGCTGTGTCCCTGCTAATGTGTCACAGAACGTGAGGGTAGCAGAGTTATTAACTGTGGCAGAGCAGGTATTTTTTTTCCCAATTAAGGAAAGCAAATGGCGAAGCCAGGAGTAAAACGTAGCTGGGTGCGTATGATTTTTAAAGGTGTCACACGCAGCCGACACGTGTCCACCGCCCTTAGGACGGACAGAGGCCGGACAAATAGAATTATTTTCCGTTTTTTGGCACCAAAAGGCAGCACTGCGTATATTCTATGAACATGAGAAGTTTAATAACTGTGCTGTGTCCCTGCTAATGTGTCACAGAACGTGAGGGTAGCAGAGTTATTAACTGTGGCAGAGCAGATATTTTTTTTCCCAATTAAGGAAAGCAAATGGCGAAGCCAGGAGTAAAACGTAGCTGGGTGCGTATGATTTTTAAAGGTGTCACACGCAGCCGACACGTGTCCACCGCCCTTAGGACGGACAGAGGCCGGACAAATAGAATTATTTTCCGTTTTTTGGCACCAAAAGGCAGCACTGCGTATATTCTATGAACATGAGAAGTTTAATAACTGTGCTGTGTCCCTGCTAATGTGTCACAGAACGTGAGGGTAGCAGAGTTATTAACTGTGGCAGAGCAGGTATTTTTTTTCCCAATTAAGGAAAGCAAATGGCGAAGCCAGGAGTAAAACGTAGCTGGGTGCGTATGATTTTTAAAGGTGTCACACGCAGCCGACACGTGTCCACCGCCCTTAGGACGGACAGAGGCCGGACAAATAGAATTATTTTCCGTTTTTTGGCACCAAAAGGCAGCACTGCGTATATTCTATGAACATGAGAAGTTTAATAACTGTGCTGTGTCCCTGCTAATGTGTCACAGAACGTGAGGGTAGCAGAGTTATTAACTGTGGCAGAGCAGGTATTTTTTTTCCCAATTAAGGAAAGCAAATGGCGAAGCCAGGAGTAAAACGTAGCTGGGTGCGTATGATTTTTAAAGGTGTCACACGCAGCCGACACGTGTCCACCGCCCTTAGGACGGACAGAGGCCGGACAAATAGAATTATTTTCCGTTTTTTGGCACCAAAAGGCAGCACTGCGTATATTCTATGAACATGAGAAGTTTAATAACTGTGCTGTGTCCCTGCTAATGTGTCACAGAACGTGAGGGTAGCAGAGTTATTAACTGTGGCAGAGCAGGTATTTTTTTCCCAATTAAGGAAAGCAAATGGCGAAGCCAGGAGTAAAACGTAGCTGGGTGCGTATGATTTTTAAAGGTGTCACACGCAGCCGACACGTGTCCACCGCCCTTAGGACGGACAGAGGCCGGACAAATAGAATTATTTTCACTTGTTTTACAAGCAAAAGGCAGCACTGCATATATTCAATGAATAATAACTGTGTTGTGGCCCTGCCTATACAATTCTTTCCCTGCAGTATCAATGGAGGGTGCAATGCTCTGCAGAAGCGATTTTGAGAAGCAAAAAAAAATGCAGCACAGCTAACAGCAGCCTGGACAGTACTGCACACGGATAAATATGGCCATAGAAAGGACCGTTGAGGTTCTTGAAGGCTACACTCACTCCTAACACTCTCCCTGCCTATGCAGCACTTCTGTCCCTAATGCCAGGTGCAACGGTCTGCAGAGGCGATTTTGAGAAGAAAAAAAATTGCCACTGCTAACAGCAGCCAACACACAGCTATCAGTGGCCCTAATAAGGACCTTTGGGGGGTCTTGAAGCCTACACTAACTACCAATTCTTTCCCTACAGCAGCTCCGGTACAAACAGCACTGTCCCTCATCTAAATCACACGGCATCTGAGGCGAACCGCGGGAGGGGCCGACTTTTATGTTCGGGTGACACCTGATCTTCCCAGCCACTCACAGCAGGGGGGTGGTATAGGGCTTGAACGTCACAGGGGGAAGTTGTAATGCCTTCCCTGTCTTTCAATTGGCCAGAAAAGCGCGCTAACGTCTCAGGGAAGGAAGTGAAAATAACCAGAACACCGCATGGTGTTCGTTACGAATAACGAACATCCCGAACACCCTAATATTCGCACGAATATCAAGCTCGGAAGAACACGTTCGCTCATCTCTATTTATTAGACCATGAATTTTTTATTTCAGTCTCTAGAATATTGGCTAAAAATATCAATATATTTATGATGACTTTCAGAGTGTTATACATGTCTTTAGTTAATCTTTAGACTGACGCAACAATGATCCCTAAAGGTCAAGCTGAACAAAAAAAAACATTTGGACCCCACTCTGGATCTAATCCTTTGCCACTATGATTAATTTCTTTTTGGTTGGCTTATAAATAACCAATTTGACATTATCAGCACTATGTCCTATGTCAATGATAGCAGCAAACATTACGACCACTTCCAAACGTTCAATCGTGTGATCGGACTGGCATTTTGTTACAGCCACTATTTTTTTTTTTAAGAAATGAAAGTAGCGTTATATAAAAGGCGTAACTGCCCAACAATTTATGTTATCTGAAAAGAAAGAAACTGATGCATACTGTATAGTAATTAGTACAAGACATACCATGTAGTCATGGAAACAAGTAAAGTGACACAAAGTGTATATGAATGTACTGACATCTGTTGCTCAAAGTGTGCATTTATAGAATAGGTTTCATTACATCCATCTAAAAGCAGATTTCGTATATAGATACAGTAATATAG
Organism: Eleutherodactylus coqui; assembly: GCF_035609145.1. NCBI lineage: Eukaryota > Metazoa > Chordata > Amphibia > Anura > Eleutherodactylidae > Eleutherodactylus > Eleutherodactylus coqui. The sequence goes on along the minus strand of NC_089841.1, from coordinate 125,041,034 downwards.
ATACTACAATTGTGTTGGATAGACTGTGTGTACTGTTCCTAGAGAGTAGTGTGTTGTAGTAGTACAGAATCACCCCGCCCGAGCTCTACTGACTCTGCCTTTAGTGCAGCTACAATGGTTAAGCACTCTAACACACTGATATAAGGTTGTTCTAATTTCACAGGGATCTCAGGTGAGCCTTGAGTGAAAGTACAGGGACGGACTGAAGCAGTAGGAGCGCACTACTGGATACAATGTATTTATTTTACTTATAAATAGTGTATACATATTCCAATACACTGTACATTACTTGATGTGCCCTTTGTGGCTCACAGTCTAAGTTCACCTATTAAAATGGTTTTTTTGGAGTGTGTGGGGTAAACTGGAGTACCTGGAGGAAATCCATGCAAATACAGGGAAATCCTGCAAACTCCATGCAGATATTGTCCTTGGTGGGATTTGAACCCAGGAACCTAGTCCTAACCACTGAGCCACCATTTACTTATAAATAGTGTATACGTATTCCAATACACTGTACATTACTTGATGTACCCTTTGTGGCTCACAGTCTAAGTTCACCTATTAAAATGGTTTTTTTGGAGTGTGTGGGGTAAACTGGAGTACCTGGAGGAAATCCATGCAAATACAGGGAAATCCTGCAAACTTCATGCAGATATTGTCCTTGGTGGGATTTGAACCCAGGAACCTAGTCCTAACCACTGAGCCACCATGCTGCCTTACAATGAAGAATAAAGTAATATTTTTATATATATATATATATATATATATATATATATATTTTTTTTTTTTTTTTATTATAACAATAATTTGGTGTCATGACTATATATATAGTCTCCGCATGGTCATAACACCAGATTGTTATTATAATAGAGCTGATTGTCTATTCCTCCAGCAGAAACCTCATATCACTACATATAGCTACCAGTGGTGTCCCTTAATCAAGTCATTTACACATGGTTTTACCACTGCAGATTGTATATTATAATAATAATAAAATATTTACCCCCTCTTCGACCCTAGAACACTAAGAAAGGAGGCATTACACTACACCAGTTTATGAAATTAACCCCTCTACTTCTTTAGCCCACCAAAGAAATTTTAATTAGCATGAAAGATTTTTTTAAATTTTCTGTCTTCTAAAAGCTGGGTGCTTCTTTGGGCTCATCCATTGCACAGAGCATTACACGTGTAATATGCAGTCGATAGGACACGTTGGTTTCAATGGGTTCATTCACATCTGCGTATTTTTCATGCGGTCTCCAGTCATGAAAGAATACACAACATGTCTTATTTTGGCGTGTATTGTGCATCAAAATAGGTCATATAAGTTAATGGGCCAGCAATACTCGTATTTGTCCATCAAAACAATGGGCCCCTCTCGGTTTCGTTATGTGTGTAAATATGCCGCATATTTTTACTCACAAAAATATTGCAAAAGGGCCAAAATACTCTGTATATTCACAGACCCAAAAAAATCTTACACTTGTATGAATGAGCTGTTATAGTCAGGTGCATCTTAAGCGCCAGGTCAGACCAGCATGGTTTACACGCTGCTAAGCAATGTGTAAACCACGATGCTGTCATCTTAAAAAAGACTGCGTGATCAGGCTGCTTCTAGCTCTGTGGACCAGCCTGTTCACACATCCGTGGTGGGGGCTGCATGCTTCATATGGAAAGCACCCTGAATCACTGTGCACCACGGAGCTGACTGGCGAGCTTGTACTCACTGTCCGTTCTTTTTTAGAAGCATAGATCCTGTGCTTCTAAAAAAGGGTCCATGTGATGGCTTCCATTGCAACCTATTGATTGCTATAGCAGCGTGGTTTACACCCTTCTGTAGCAGCGTGTAAACCACGCTCATCTAGCCAAGCCCTTAAGTCCTGCTGTTGCAGTACTTTACTTTTCAGTTGCCAATTTGTAAAAATCCAGCAAAATGTGACATGAAATTAGTAGAAAATAAGTATGAGCAAAGTGAAAAGTTAGTCAACCTTTTTGTTGGTGTACAATATAAAAAAGCTGGTTTGTTGCAGCTGTTGAAGATGTGTAGTGGCAATTAAGACCATTTTTGTATATAAAAAAGATATGCTCTCAAAAGAGCACTATTTGCATCACTCCAAACTGGACTTAGTTGCAATAGCCAACTAAGCCAATGGATAAAAGTGGCCCTGTTTCAGGAAACAAAAAGAAAAGTGGTTCACAGGTCTGAGCTGCAACACCAGATACAGTCAATGAATCAGTGTTCTCATGCTTGAGAAAGGTCACAATTGTGACCGAAACGTCGCAGGTTTTACCTTTGCTGGAGGAATAAAGATTGGAAAATTGTTTTGAAGATCCATCTGATGCTGCCTAGTCTTTGCTGCATATTTCTACTGATTAGTTGGTCGTGATCCTGACTAAGCTGGGCTGCTGCATCCACCTGCTCCTCGCCTGCACTGTTTGCAGTGGAATGACTGGGACTGGTCTGGAGTGAATCCATGTGAGTGCTGCTGTTGCCTTTATTATTCAAATGAATCAGTGTACTGTCTTAGAGGCAAAAACTCCAAACATGCATGCTACAGATACAGATAGTCCCCGACTTGCGAACATTCGACTTACGAATTTCGCTAGATACGAACTATCTGTCCTGCACAGTATGATGTAATGCTATGGCATTACATCGTACTGTGCAGGGACTGGGCAGGCTTCTATCAAGCCTGATAGAAGCCTGTCCGGTCAGATCGCGGTTGCTGGGCAGCCGGGGGCCTTCTGAAAGGCCCTAGGGCTGTCTATGCAGAGCGCCTAGCAAGCCGTGCGCTCTATGGGCACTCTGCATAGGCAGCCCTGGGGCCTTTCAGGAGGTCCCCGGCTGCCTAGCAACCACACAGCGTCCCGCGATCTCATCGTGGGACGCTGTACCGGCCCCCTGAACGTCGGGTGCAGGCTGTTTCTTACAGCAGGCACCCGGCGGCAGCAGTTCCGACGAGCCGCGCCGCTCGTCAGAACTGTTAACACTTTAAATACCGCTGTCAGAGCGGTATTTAAAGTGTTAACAGTTCCGACAAGCGCCACGGCTCGTCGGAACTGCTGCTGCCGGGTGCCCGCTGTAAGAACAGCCGGCACCCGATGTTGTATGGAGCGGGATCCACCCGCGATCCCCTCCATACAACCATTTGTTCGACTTGCGAACAAAACGGACTTGCGAACGGGCTCCCAGAACGGAACCTGTTCGCAAGTCGGGGACTAACTGTACTATATAGCAAAAAAAATCTAAAGCGGCTGTGGCTCTCTACTGAGCATCCCACTTAGTTTCTTATAATGTTGTAAAAGCACTTTAATCCCTTAGTTTTGGAAATAATCATATTTATGACTACTAATGCCATGGTTTTAGTGAACACAGTCTATTTGCCAGTTAATAGAGTGTAAATGAGGTAGTTTTCTGCAAATAGTCAGCTTATTACTCCTCATATATAAGATGTGCATTTCTTCTTCAATCTGAAGAATGGCATGTCCAAGTTCGTTTAGAAGATGGTTATATACTGACCTCAAACTAGGAAGGAATTTCAGACAGAATTTATACAAAGCGGCAAGATCATTATTGTCAGGTTAGTTAGTGGACCGTTTTCTGACCTCTACCAGGTAGCACTGTGGCACTGAGCCAAAGTGTACATTTTAATTGCTGCTTCACTGAGTATTGGAGAAATTAATTTCTCACACGGTGCCAGATGTAGGCTTAATTAATTTTATTATTTTAATAAATAACCCTAGCCTTCAAGGTATTGTCCAGTTGTAAATTATTGGTGGCCTATTCTTATGACAGGTCATCAATAGTAGAAAGGTGGGGGTGCCACCTAGGATCCCTATTCATCAGCTTTTTACCAGTGAGCCGATGTGTGCAAGAAGCAGATAACTCTGCTCCCATTGCAGTGGCCAGGTTTGGCATTATAGGCAAAGCTGCCATTCACTTCAATATGAGGACTGCCTGTAATACCAAACCTGACCAATGCAGTTAAAATGGAGCTGTCTGCTTCCTGCAGAAATCAGCTGAGTGTACAAGCACATTGAGCCAGTAAACAGCTGATTGACAGGGTTCTCAGGTGGCATGTTCTAGCTGAATTACTATTGATGGCCTGTCCTAATAATAGGCCATCAGTAGTATACAATTGGAAAACCCCTATAACACACCAACCCTAGGCCTAACCCTTATAATCCTAATGCTAACCCTAATCCTGTACTAAACCTAACACTTGACATCACCACATAACCATAACCCTCATCTTAGCCCCATAAAACTAATGCTAACACTACTAAGCGAAAGCTTAGGTCTACAAGGTGATGTTAGGTGCAACATGTGTCTAGGCACGCAGATAGATAAAATATGTAAAAAAGGTAGCATTGCAAACATATGATGATGGAAGAAGTGATCATGTGAACGAGAACACACACCTCGCTCCCCTCTGACAGCTCCAAGCAGAGAGCTGTCATGCTCCCAGAACTCGCAGCTTTATTTTTCATGGCCAATGTGTTTTCACGGCCCTGTAGAATAAAGCCCACACACCCAAGATATGAAAACACGTATGGGTTGGTCACTAAGGAGTTAAAGATTGTTGCAACTATGCATCTAATGCCTTAATGGGATTTTTGGACACTAAACTATTAATATCAGGATAGGTCATCAATAGTTGATCAGCAGGGGTCCACCACCGAGGACCCCCATCAATCAGCTGAATGACAACGTCAGTGCCTCTTTTCAGACATGTGACATCATGTTCATCGGTCACATGGTCTGAGAACAGCTTAGTCCCATTCAAGTGAATGTGACTGGCTGTTATACCAGGCACAGCCGCTATACAATGTGGTATGAAATTAGGTGGCCAACACCCACACCCAAGCATCGGCATCCCCGCCGATCAATAGCTTAGTTTTCAGAAACTCCTTTAAGTTTAATTAAAGTTTGCTACATCTGTATGCAAAGCAATTGCTTTGTACAATCTCATAATGTTAGCAAGATAAATGCCTCACTTTGCGCTGAAATGATTCAGAGCTTTTATAAAATTATCCACTAAATAAAGTTATTTTAAACAGTAGGATACTACCATTTCTTACCCAGCTTGACATACTTGCACTTTGTGTAGTCATTCTTTCTCAGTTATCATTGCTCACTGGGATAAAAATTACCATATTAACAGAAAGTTTTTCTGCTATATATAACTATATTGTGCTTTTCTAAGAAAAATGTATCATGCAGTATGTAGAATACTTTATATTTTGGACAGTCTCCAGCCTTTTCTAATAGAAAATAAGATATGAGAGTTGTTTTCTATAGAAATATTCTCATTCTGAATTTTATTTCTGCTATATCTAAAGGATATTTAAAGAGGTTGTTTTATAATGATCGCTCCAAAGACAGAGAAAAACTGGATTTTTGTGACAGACACTATTAAATATAACATTTTCTGGTGGGGAATGGAGTGATTCCTGACAAAACTCTTCCTGCTGCAGGAAAAAAGAAGAGTCTGAATTAATGGGGAGAAGACCACACAGACTGGAACAGTTCAGCTGTACAGAAAGGATCTTTCAAGTTTTTTTTATTTTAAGCTGATTATTTTCCTTGTTGTTTTCTGACATCATTATCTATATTAAAAAAAAAAAAAGAAAAAATGTTATCGTGCAAAAGTTAATAGGAGTTTCTAGTGTTAAAAACGCATCGTACGAAAATGGCAAGTTTGTGCGGTGCAATGTGATAAAAAGGAGGCTCCATAGGGAAATATGAGCTAGAAAAGAAATCATCGCAAATGGGAATAAATCATTGAAAATCATTGGTTTTATAATTCTGTGTTTTCACTCACTCTCGCATCACATGCTTTTATTGCGAGTCTGAAGTCCCTTTTACACCTAGATAACACAGGGCCCACCCTTGTCCATAAATGCTAGGAAACCAGCAGTTCTGTTGCATGCAAGCTGTTTACTGCGGCTTCCTCCACTACATTCACAGTGCTTGATTCATCCAAGTTTTGTAACATCTGCAAATGTTGATATTTTACTATACAATCCCTTTACCAGGTCATTAATAAATATATTATACAGACTGGCCTCTGTGGTACCCCACTAGTAACAGTGACCCAATCAGAGTATGTACAATTTATAACCCCCCTCTGCTTTCTATCACTGAGCCAGTTACTCACTTACACACATTCTCACCCAGACCAAGCATTCTCATTTTAAATACCAACCTTTTATGCAGCACATAAGTCCAGATACAGAAAATCCAATGACTTTCCCCGATCCAATCTAGATAGCAACATACTTTACATGGGGCTGCTAATTAGCTGCTTAGAAATGTCCTATTAACAGAGGCCAATGCAAGACCACAGAGGAGACAACAGTGTTGCATGAAATTATTATGCATATCATATTTCTATCAACATCACGCTGGCAGTGACTACTCTGTGGGCATATAGAATTAATGTTATTAGTTTATGTTTATTGTAATAGTATGTACAAGAATGAAAGATGGATAATTCTGCACGGTGGGCATAATGGAATGAGCTGTTATTTTCTACCTCCTCCTTTTCCTGCTGGTTGAGGCCCCTTCTGTGCAGCACACTCCTGCCAGGATGTCTTGTTAGGGTTAGCACAGCTAGTTCACCAGTTAAAGGGCTAGCGCACGCTCCGAGCTTTCCTATCCTCTACTAGTTCTAATGCTTCCAAGCTATTTATAGTATCGCCCTTCACTGTGGGGTACTTGAGCAATAAATTCTATTAGGTTCTGTGAAGGTATTACTAGTTTATGCTTGAACCCTAGTTTTGACCCTTACCCGTTACCCAGCTTTCCTGACTTCTGCCTGTCCTGACCTTGGCTTCTACCTTAACTACTATTTGCCTGATTGACAGCTGCTCTGAAACTCTGCCTGTCCTTTCTTTTTTATGAATTCCACCTATATTGACCTTCCATTGTTATATCAACTACATCTTTGCCTGTCCCTCCGGTAGTGGAAATGGCTTAGCAGCCCCTGCAACAAAGACCAGATCCCCCAAAGAGTAAAAAGCCGGGGAACCCTTAGATGTAGCCAGCAGGAGTAGCCCAAAGTCAAATTGGTTAGTGACACAGTGAGTCCACACCAGCTGTTTGACAACTATATTGTGTAAATGATATTGCTGGCACCACTATCTTGCCTGTGTTACTGTATGGACATAGGAGGGAGCCATCACAGTGCCTTTTGCATGGGTCTCTAGTTTCAGGCAATTCATCACTAGCACTGGGTTCATTTAAATAACACCACACAATATTAAGATTGCAATCAATGTTGGTTTCAAAGTGATGCGTCTAAGATAAGGCGTACATTGAAAACATTTTCTATGATACCTGCCTCTATGCCTGGAAGCTTCCAAGGCTGCCGAATAGGAGTAGCCATTTGTGGCTTCCAAACGACATTCATCGGAGCTTGGCGTTTGATAGCAGAAAGGCAAATAGAAGTTTCTGCTTTCTATACTGGGAAAGGACTGGACCCCCTGACATGTAGCCACACAGCTCTTTGTACAAAAATATTACTTTACCTCTACTTGAGAAATAATGCACATTTATTTCTAATTTCATGTTTCTTGTAAGATGCAGGTGGATGATGTGTGATGGCACAGCAGTGACAGATGGAGGCGGAGGCAGTTTAATGCACTTAAATAAACTTTTACTAAACAGAAATAATAATTATAGTTCATTCCTCCACAGGAGGGTTCAATACTTAAACATTGCATAATATTCTATCATAGTTTCCGCTATTTCTCTCCATAGGAGGGCACGATATTTAAACTTTACATTTCTCTACTTATTTTCCAAGGTAGAGCAACCGGTAACTTATAGAAATTGTTCGAGTTTTAAAAAAAATGGAAACAGCTGTACATGGTATCAATTACGGCTCATTCACATAAGTGCGTTCCGCACACATTAGCGACACATGAAAAGATTGCATCTAAATAGAACCAATGGTTTTCTATAGAAACATTGACACAAAGAAATTTTAGATGCGCAAAACGCTCGCACCTGCAAAAGATAGGACATGCAAGTGCAAACCCGCATGTCGGCTCCAAGATGCGCGCAAAGATAGGACGTGTCCTATGGGAGTCTTGAAAGCACACAGCATCCACCTCGGATCATGTGAACGGGCTACTTCAAGTAGCTTGCAGTAGCCCGTTCACGTAATCTTTTACAGCACTATAGCTGCGTTTGTTTCACGCACCACTAAGGCAATCCCAGTCTCTGACGACAATGAAAGGTAGGTGACTGTCGCAGCCAATCAAAGACCTAAATGTCACCTCTTCAAAGTCCCGGCATCCTGGCACAGCCGTTATTGAAATCAATGTGAGCCATGCCCGCAGCGGCTTTTACTCTAACCCCTGTGTATTTGCAGCGCTGTCAGTGATTAGATAAACCAATCAGCCAGGGTCCCAAACTGCGGACCCCAACTAGTCAACTATTGATGACCTATCCTGTGGATAGGTCATCAATAGTATTTTCCTCAGAAAACCATTTTATCATCTACCTATCCTCTAACTACCAGTAGCTTGGGTGCTGTGGGTTTTTATCTCATTTCTGAATGAGTCTTTTACATCTGGGCTTATTGCCAAAAAAAGATATGTCATTTGTCGCTTCCAAGCATTTCCAACTCGACAGCCTCTCAGTTCTCAGCAATTCTGTCTCTCCTTGCTTACCTTTTCTTCTCCCTCCAGAGTCGTTACCAGTGCATACACACCATACTGAGTCTTTTGGAATCTTGAGTTTTGGAAAGTGGGAATTCACTGTCAATCTGCTATTTTTCTCTTTTTTACTTGTCAGCTCTCCTCTGATTACACACACTGAATATGACTTACTTCTAGTGTTGTGCATGGGTGCACTCATTATTTGGGTACTGGCTTTTTGCATTTGACTTCAGTTTCACTTCATCTTACAGCAGCTCTCCTTTCTTAGCACTCACGCCAGTCTCTACCTTTGCTAATTCCAATTTTCAGGTTCTCTTGTTATCTCTATCTCATCCCTGTGTCTATGTTGGCATGCGTCAGAAATGCTATCTTTTCTCCTTAGGGAGAGCACCTAGATGGTGAGTGAGGAGACTTAAAAGGCAATATTTGCTCCTCTGGGTAATATGCAAATAAGGGAGATGAAACAATACCTCTACAGTGCCACCTATTGGAAGGCAGCAATACCTAAAGTCAATGTTAGACTCTTTATACAAGCCTTGCATCTCTCTTATTTGCTATGTTGGCATGCACACACCAACAGCTGTAATGACTCTCTCCTGCCAGAGTATTCACCAACATGCTCTCTCTGGCCCCCAGCATACAGTATCAATCAATGAGAAGAGATCTCTGACTCCTTTATCGACTCATAACATTGGTAAGCATGATTTTCTTTACAAAAAAATATTTAATGGGGATTCTAGTAGTATTTCACCTCCTGAGTTCAAATATGGTGTTAGAATTTTTCCATCAGGCTGGATTTTTTTATGACACTTATTTTTTTTGGTTTTAATTTAGGTGTTTCTGGTTTGCCATTGGATGAATCACCTTTACATTTAGTGTCCTATTCAGTATCTGATCAATACCTGTAGCACATGTTGCTGATATGAAACGCATGAAACTGTTGTTAGAAAAAATCCAGTATGAAAAATATAACTAGAATGTCTGTGGAGATTTGAAGGTTATTGCTTTACTGCTTGAAATTCAACTTGGGTCACTAAATTCTGCTGATTCTTATGTGAATGGGGCAGTAGGGATAGGAAGTCTCGATATATTCGAAAACAATGGCTTAAATGTTTATCACTTATTACTGGACAAAAAAAAGTGTCAGATGTACCTTTTTAGTGAATCCTGAGAAAGTATTTACCTCCAATGCATATAAAACTGGGACTGATTAAACAATTTGTAAAAGCAGTTGATTCTGCAGAATTTATGCATTTGAAATCTAAATTTCCCAAGGAATTTTTATAGGGCCACCAATAAGATCAGTGATGGATGATGAAAATCTCCAGGAACTGTTAAATCCATTGCAAAAGGCAGCCTGGTTGTCATTCAAAAATGTCTCCTTTTCTTGGAAATCATAAATCAGAAAACTATTGTGATCTAGTGAGCGATCCTGTGGAATCATACCAAGCTAGGGGATTCAATGTATCCTTAAAACTTCACTTCTTGGACTCCCACCTGCACTTCGTCCCATAAAATCTTGGGTCTTTCAGTGACCACCATGGCGAGCATTTCCATCAGCAGATTTCTACAATGTAACAGCGGTACCAAGGCAAGAGGAGTCCCGGTATGCCGGCTGACTATTGTTGGACCATGAAGAGAGACCTCCCAGAAGCAAAATATTCCCATCAATCATCATCAAAAACTTTCTGTATTTTACATAATGTTGACTTACATAAGTACTAATTTTATAAAACTTGAGATGTGTGTCACAAAAAAACTGATGGTAAAATTCTAACAATATATTTGTATTCAGGAGGTGAAAGACTACTGGAATCACCATTAAATATTCTTGTGAAACTAAAAATTTTGTTTTGTAGGCCAGTGTAATCTCTCTCTTCTCCTCATACATGGGAGCACCCTTTTCATTCTTCAGCTTGCTTTGACTTATGTGCATTTTTCTTCATCTGTTCAGACCTGTTCATGCTCACTGGGCTGCTTTGGCCTGTTGTTCATAATGGGGTTTCTGCTGCATTTCTCACTTTTATGGTCATTTTTTTTGTGTCGGTCTCACTCAAGATGGACAAACATGTAGAGGATACTTAAAATGTTCCCTACACGTTTGCTGACTCACTTGCTATGCATGTCTGTGGGTGCAACTTATTGCCACTTCATTGTCCCTAATGGGGCCTGTGTTTTGGGGGCTACGTGGCGAGGTCCCCCTTTCTTCCCTGGCCATGTCATTGGCTTAGAGGCAGAACATAGATCCATCAGCTGTCAGAGCAACAGCGGCAGCTCAGAAACTTCAGTAGAAGGATCAAGATGCTCCTTCAACCACCTTACATTTATTATCCTTTATCTGCAAGTCGAAGAACTCCATAAGCTACCTAGAGTGCATAAAGTTATATCAGGGATCTGCAGGCTATTTAACGTTTATGGCAGTTCTCACATGTTCCCAATAAAAAAGATCAAACTAGATGTTTCCATTTCAATTCCATCTCCTTTTCTAGAGTTTATATACAGTTAAGACAAGAAAACAAATTACTGAGGGCACTGAGGGTTCGGACATTTTATGTGTAGGCTAAAAGATTTTTCAGCTAGCACATATTTTATGTTAGGCTGGTTTCAGATAAATGTATTGTAGCTTGTCCGTAACATGGATGCGCATTTTAGACGTGTTACAGACTACATCAGTATTTCATCACTATTTGATCAGCATTTGCCTCCATATATTTCTTTCTAATTAACGAATACTGATCAATATTTGTCCATGGAAAAGAATACAAATACAGAGGCAAATGCACAAACCAATAGGTCATGCTGCGTTTTTAAAAACCATATGTCCCTTTGATTTACATTGGCTTCGTATTATGATCTCCAAAATACGAACTAAATACGGAGGTGAAATATGCTTATCTGAAAGTGGCTTTATGGACAGAATTAATTCCATAATACTATTGACAACCATACTTTAGCAGAACACACATAGAGAAACTCTATTCATAGATATTGGGTTGACCACGAAGTAATTGCTCAAATAAATGAGGAGAATTTGGGGATTTGTGACTATTTCGAATGTGTGACTTGTTACATGGGAAAATGTATTTCATGCATCATTTCAGCCTTATTTCCAAATGGCAATGAATAAAACAATCTCTTCTAGCTGATTCGTTTTGAAGCAAAGTTCTTAGTCATAGCAATGACTAAGAACTTCAGTCCGAAATGTGTGATTTAGAAGATATTGTTTTATTCATTGCTGCTTGAGTTTATTGGCTCATGCAGAGTGCTGGATTATTTGTTTGTAGTGAAACAAAGTAATATATTTAATAAGATGCTGAAATGACAGTACAGTATGCATTATAATATCATTATCACATGTATCCCTCAGAACCTTTAATGTACCACATACTGTATAATGCAATAAGAATGTTTATTAACATTATGTCTCTAATGATGATCAGACTGTATGTTGCTACTCAGTTGCTAGATTGTAAACTGTTAAATAACACAGTCAGTATACACTGCCCATCTATCACAAACAGAACAGAAGTCAGAAACCATGAAGACAGGTAGTAAATCAACTGTATATCAGGCTCTTGTTTTAATGGGTGTGGAGCTTATTGCCCTGGAGTAGCACACAATGACAAAGGACAAGCAATGTAGTGTTACCACATTGTAAACTACCTTCATTTTCTGAGCCTCTTACAGCACAGTGGACAGTAACTCTTCAAGACAGTTTAGATGGAGAACCCAGATGTACTGGGATGAGACGGCAGTGAATATATGGTTTTCTAGAAATACCAAACAAGAACAAAAGAGTGAATGTTTAGGATATTTTGTTTGTATATGCGTGGTATTGCTGTGTTTGTTGTTTATCCGCTATTTTACAGGAAGAGTTTCTGCTTTTAATGAGTGTATAGCTCCTATCTGTCACATTTCGTCGCCGCTGCTAACCTGCTCCTTGGGTTTTGGTCTGACACCACTGACTGTCATCTGCTGCACACCACTCCTCTGCTCATAGGGCTCATATGTGTAACCCTGCCCCTTTCTTAAAGGCTAGCATGTATACGCCGCACCCGGCCATGTGAACGGGCAAGAAAACAGGAGATTTAGCAGCGACTAAGGCTGCCTGTCCACGGGCGCTGCTGCAGGAGCCACCACCCGGAAGCAGGAGCAGGCAGACGGATCTCCGCTGTCATCCTATCTGACAGATAGGCTTACCACGGAGGACCTTGGAGAATCGTGGCAAATCGCAGCATGCTGCGATTTGCCGGCCGAGAGCGAAGGATCGCAATGATTAATTTCTGCTCGTGGACAGGGCGGAAGCTCTTTCCATAGCAATGATATGGAGAGCTTTCACTGCATTCCCCGCAGCTGGATTATCGCTGCAGGGAACGCAATGAAAACCCGCCAGCGGACAGGCAGCCTTAGTCACGGCTTTCTCTCTTTCATGAGATCTTTGCGGGCAGTGGAAAATCACAACACCCGTGTGAAAAAGCCCTTACTTAACCTGTTGTAGTGACATACTATCAATGTATTTAGATAACCACTTTAAACATATGTAGGAGAAGCGAAAAATTAATCATAATTTTAAAGAAACAAGGGCTAATGCCCACAAATGGATTTGTATTGCGGTTCCCACGGCATAAATCTGTGGCAGAATAATGCACATATTAGGCTCTATTGAACATAATAGCTTTTCTGCCAGCCAATGCTGACATGCGTTATTTTACCGTGGATTTACGCCAGCTGTAAAAAAAATGCGGCATGTTCTATTTTCCATGGATTTACACTGCGGGGGGGTCTCCATTAATATAGATTTCATGAATATTGCGGAAAAACGCGTGATATTCCGTGATCAGAAGCGGCCGCGGTTTGTTTAGAATCTCGGGAATTCCACAGAGTAAAACCGCCGGCGTATCCCACTCCGTCCGTGGGCATGAGCCCTAAAACTTTCAGTAGAAAGCTGTTAACAACTGTATGTACAGCAAATGTATTTACATCACTGTGCTCCCATATTTAACATTTAAGGTGCTGATACACAAGCACTGGCAGCTGCCTCCAGCATCCACGTTTTCTTTTTACACCAGCAGATGATCGCTCAAAGATTGCTCAAACGACAGTTTGAGTAACAGCTTTGAGCAATCCTTTTGCATAAACTATTAAGTAGCTACTCAGCTACTTAATAGCAATTAACTGTGCAAATGAAGCCTTAGCTGAATGCAGTTATCAGCTTTCAGATCCTTTGTTCTCCAGGGGCAAACAATGCTATCAGCACTCCCCGTGGAGAACTGCTGATAAGAGTGAAGGACGATTTTTAGGTTGGACTGAATTTAACAATCATCTAGCAGTGCCCTAAAAGCACACGATGGGCGCGCATTTAGACATGCCGGTGATCACTAAAACGTTCGCCGATTAGCGATTTTTTTTCGCGATCATCGACTGGTGTAAATGGGCCTTTATTGTTTCTATTACAATTGACAGGAAAACTCCTGCTGCATCCTTATCTTCTCACATCTAGGTTAAGATAGGGGCAGTTGCTTGTTACTACAGCTGAACCATTGGACTGGGGAAGAAATGCAGTTATCAGCTTTCAGATCCTTTGTTCTCCAGGGGCAAACAATGCTATCAGCACTCCCCGTGGAGAACTGCTGATAAGAGTGAAGGACGATTTTTAGGTTGGACTGAATTTAACAATCATCTAGTAGTGCCCTAAAAGCACACGATGGGCGCGCATTTAGACATGCCGGTGATCACTAAAACGTTCGCTGATTAGCGATTTTTTTTCGCGATCATCGACTGGTGTAAATGGGCCTTTATTGTTTCTATTACAATTGACAGGAAAACTCCTGCTGCATCCTTATCTTCTCACATCTAGGTTAAGATTGGGGGCAGTTGCTTGTTACTACAGCTGAACCATTGGACTGGGGAAGAAAAATAAAAAAGTAGCAAAAAAGGCAAATTCTGGGATGTATTAAGAGAACATAGAGTCTAGATCATGTGAAATAAGTATCCCCCTCTATTTGCCCTTGGTCAAACCTCTTCTGGAATACTGTGTCCAGTTCTGGGCACCCCAATTTAAAAAAGACAAACTGGAGCAAGTTCAGAGAAGAGTTACGAAGATAGTGAGCAATCTGGAACTCATGTCCTATGAGGAACGGTTAAAGGATCTGGGTATGTTAAGCTTGCAAAAAAAGGCTGAGAGGAGACTTAATAGCTGCCTATAAATATCTGAAGGGCTGTCACAGTGCAGAGGGATCAGCCCTATTCTCATTTGCACAAGGAAAGACCAGAAGCAATGGGATGAAACTGAAAAAGAGGAGACACGGATTAGATATTGGAAAAGACTTTCTGACAGTGAGAGTAGTGATCAGTGAGTGGAACAGGTTACCACAGGAGGTGGTGAGTTCTCCTTCAATGGAAGTGGTCAAACAAAGGCTGGACAAACATCTGTCTGGGATGATTAAGTGAATCCTGCACTGAGCAGGGGGTTGGACCCGATGACCCTGAAGGTCCATTTCAACCATTCTATAATTCTATTTTATTACTGGATCAGCTGGTCACTTTGTCCTGCCTACTTCGTTAGGGAGAAGTTGCTGTTTGCTAGACTTTTTAATAGAGATGGTGTGGCTGGAGTACTCTGCATTGTTGGTAGCTGACTATGGTGTTCATCTAGTTTTCCTAGTGTCATGCATCTCGTTTGAGTCTAGTGTTGTCTGTATTGTCAGTGTGGTGTACCTCTTGGTGCTCGTGTCTAACCCAGTCTGTGTTTCTAGTTTCAATCGTCTGCCTCAGTTTATTTCCAGTGTTTGTTTTGTTTCTGTCAGGGCTTTGTGCACTCAGCTGACGGGGACAGAATAGTAGTCAAGGCTAGCTTTAAAGGAATAGCTGAGGGCAACATAGGGATAGTGGTATCAGGCTAAGGGAGAGATCAGGGACTGAAATTAAAGAAAGATAGCATAGGGACTGCATCTGTTTGGGGGGATTATTTTGGTTTTACCATTCCATTTGGTTCCATCCATTCCAATCTGCTCCATCTGCTGCCAGTATCATTACATTCATCATCATTCTCCTCATCTGGTACCATCCTCCTCTCCCCCTGGCAGCTAAGGGTGAGTCTCCATTTCTTTTGTGTGTTACAATATTGATATGTGCTTCATGTTAAGTTGCAGCAAAGTTTAATGTGACTTTTAACGTGTTATGATAACTCTCTGTGCCTACCTCTCAATTACTTTACAATGACTTTTGCTGTTTTAATAGAGCAATATTTTTTCGATAGTATAGGATAAGATAACTTGTTGCAAAAAGTTATCATACACAAGTAAGGCGTCGTGCACACGGGCACGCACAGATTCTGCTGCTGAATCCCCCAGCGGAATCCACCCGTGCCCGCAGACATGAGCATTAAAACACAGGTTCTTACCTCTCTGGTTCCAGCGCGGGTCTCCTCCGTTGGGGCCCAATCACGCCAGGCACACCGACCGACGCGCCCGACACATGCGCAGTGCCTTCCTTTTTATTTTTAATCTTCTGCTTTCCCGCGGATCCTTGGCACGCCCACAGTGACACCTGCGGGTGTGCAGCAAACCAGACGGCTTCCATTGACTTAAATGGAAGTGGTCCCTGTGGTATTCCGCAGGAAAATAGAGCATGCTGCAATTTCTTCCCTCGCGTGTGATCTGCATGCCAAGAGAAAAAAAAAATCACATCCGCATACTTTTTGCTGCTCTGCGGGTGCTAATGCATCCCTATGGGTGGCTTGATGTGCGGATCTCCCGCGCCGCGTGTTTCTCAAATCAAATCCACCGGTGTGAATTGGGCATTATACTATGCTACATCAGTATTTGTTTGTCTTGTTTAGTTGATTCTTTTACAGTCCTATGACGTCTGAGTCAAGTTTTGCTGTTTAGACTTTAGTTGGCATCATTACAGCTTCATGCTGTCACAGTAATTAATCTTTACTAAAAGTAACTCTTACTTTTTCCAATGATAGTTTCTTCCCAGACTTTCAAGAGTTAAATTTCAATTTTTATTGAACACAAACTCAAATGCTTTACTTAGAGCAGTAATGCAGCTGCATCCAATGCAATCGTAAGCCGAGAAATATTTACTGTTCAATGTACCAAACCTGACAAGGCTGAGATTTCAAAATAAACGGTAAGGAGAAAGCATGATTGATGTACTGTACTGAGACATTTTAATCGCTGTAAAGCTTGGCAGGTCAGATATTAAATGACTGCTACAGTAGAAAACAGCATTATTAGTAAGCATATTGTGACTCCAGTGTACGGACGTACTGTACAGATGTGGCCTCAATTTGTTATGCCCTAGCTGATTTGCAAGTCATAAGGTAAAATTATATTCAAAGCAAGTATGAAACTGATATATAAGCTTACTCCAAATAATGAGTGTAATATATTTATACAAGGGTTGGCAACGGAGAAGTAGCCTGTCTCCAATAATACTGGAACAGGAAGAACAAGCAAGCAGATAGTTTTTTCCAAAGATTTTTTGATTTATCCACTAGAGATGAGCGAACACCAAAATGTTCGGGTGTTCGTTATTCGTAACGAACTTCCCGTGATGCTCGAGGGTTCGTTTCGAACAACGAACCCCATTGAAGTCAATGGGCGACCAGAACATTTTTGTATTTCGCCGATGCTCGCTAAGGTTTTCATGTGTGAAAATCTGGGCAATTCAGGAAAGTGATGGGAATGACACAGTGACGGATAGGGCAGGCGAGGGGCTACATGTTGGGCTGCATCTCAAGTTCCCAGGTCCCACTATTAAGCCACAATACCGGCAAGAGTGGGCCCCCCCCCTCCCAACAACTTTTACTTCTGAAAAGCCCTCATTAGCATGGCATACCTTTGCTAAGCACCACACTACCTCCAACAAAGCACAATCACTGCCTGCATGACACTCCACTGACACTTCTCCTGGGTTACATGCTGCCCAACCGCCCCCCCTCCCCCCCACAGCGCACACCAAAGTGTCCCTGCGCAGCCTTCAGCTGCCCTCATGCCACACCACGCTCATGTCTATTTAGAATTGCGTCTGCCATGACGAGGGACCGCAGGCACACACTGCAGAGGTTGGCACGGCTAGGCAGCGACCCTCTTTAAAAGTGGCGGAGCGATAGCCCACAATGCTGTACAGAAGCAATGAGAAATAGAATCCTGTGCCACCGCCATCAGGAGCTGCACACGTGGGCATAGCAATGGGGAACCTATGTGCCACACACTATTCATTCTGTCAAGGTGTCTGCATGCCCCAGTCAGACCGGGCTTTTTAATTCATAGACACAGGCAGGTACAACTCCCTATTGTGAAGTCCCTGTCGACCCACAGCATGGGTGGCTCCCTGGAACCCACTGGCGGTACACAGAAATATCCCATTGCATTGCCCAACACAGCTGAGGTAGTAATGTCGTGCTTAATGCAGGTGGGCTTCGGCCCACACTGCATGCCCCAGTCTGACTGGGGTTCTTTATAAGTGTACAGATGTAGTAAAAACTCCGTGTGCACCTACAGCATGGGTGGGTGCCAGGAAGCCACCGGCGGTACATAGAAATATCCCATTGCATTGCCCAACACAGCTGAGGTAGTAATGTTGTGCTTAACCCTTTCCAATCCAATTTGTATATGGTTTTCCTAGGGGGCTTACTCTTTTTCTGCTGTTATACAACGGCGCTATATGCTGGCTAAAGCCAGTACTGCATGAGCTGACACGTAGGATAGGCTCCGACAGCAGAGAGGCTGGCAATATACAGTAAGAGAACCCCGACGGACGTCTACCAACAACGGAGCTGTACAGCCTTAAACCCTAATGTCTTCACAGGTCACACAGTGGACTGGAAAGGGTTAATGCAGGTGGGCTTCGGCCCACACTGCATGCCCCAGTCAGACTGGGGTTCTTTACAAGTGGACACATGTAGGTTTAACTCCCTGTGGACCCACTGCCTGGGTGGGTGCCAGGAAGCCACCGGCGGTACATAGAAATATCCCATTGCATTGCCCAACACAGCTGAGGTAGTAATGTCGTGCGTAATACAGGTGGGCTTCGGCCCACACTGCATGCCCCAGTCAGACGGGTTCTTTAGAAGTGTACAGAAGTATTAAAAACTCAGTGTGCACCTACAGCATGGGTGGCTCCCTGGAACCCACCGGCGGTACACAAAAATATCCCATTGCATTGCCCAACACAGCTGAGGTAGTAATGTCGTGCGTAATGCAGGTGGGCTTCGGCCCACACTGCATGCCCCAGTCAGACTGGGGTTCTTTACAAGTGGACACATGTAGGTTTAACTCCCTGTGGACCCACTGCCTGGGTGGGTGCCAGGAAGCCACCGGCGGTACATAGAAATATCCCATTGCATTGCCCAACACAGCTGAGGTAGTAATGTCGTGCGTAATACAGGTGGGCTTCGGCCCACACTGCATGCCCCAGTCAGACGGGTTCTTTAGAAGTGTACAGAAGTATTAAAAACTCAGTGTGCACCTACAGCATGGGTGGCTCCCTGGAACCCACCGGCGGTACACAAAAATATCCCATTGCATTGCCCAACACAGCTGAGGTAGTAATGTCGTGCGTAATGCAGGTGGGCTTCGGCCCACACTGCATGCCCCAGTCAGACTGGGGTTCTTTACAAGTGGACACATGTAGGTTTAACTCCCTGTGGACCCACTGCCTGGGTGGGTGCCAGGAAGCCACCGGCGGTACATAGAAATATCCCATTGCATTGCCCAACACAGCTGAGGTAGTAATGTCGTGCGTAATACAGGTGGGCTTCGGCCCACACTGCATGCCCCAGTCAGACGGGTTCTTTAGAAGTGTACAGAAGTATTAAAAACTCAGTGTGCACCTACAGCATGGGTGGCTCCCTGGAACCCACCGGCGGTACACAAAAATATCCCATTGCATTGCCCAACACAGCTGAGGTAACGTCAGCTGTAATGCAGGTGGGCTAAAAATTAATTTGATTACACTGTAGGCGAGGGCCCACAAAAATTGCTGTATCAACAGTACTAATGTACATCCCAAAAATTGGCCATGGCCAGCCAAGAGGGCAGGTGAAACCCATTAATCGCTTTGGTTAATGTGGCTTAAGTGGTAACTAGGCCTGGAGGCAGCCCAGTGTAACGAAAAATTGGTTCAAGTTAAAGTTCCAATGCTTTTAAGCGCATTGAAACTTATAAAAATTGTTCAGAAAAATTATTTGAGTGAGCCTTGTGGCCCTAAGAAAAATTGCCCGTTCAGCGTGATTACGTGAGGTTTCAGGAGGAGGAGCAGGAGGAGGAGGAGGAGGAATATTAGACACAGATTGATGAAGCAGAAATGTCCCCGTTTTGGATGGTGAGAGAGAACGTAGCTTCCATCCGCGGGTGCAGCCTACGTATTGCTTACGTATCGCTGCTGTCCGCTGGTGGAGAACAGAAGTCTGGCGAAATCCAGCCTTTGTTCATCTTGATGAGTGTTAGCCTGTCGGCACTGTCGGTTGACAAGCGGCTACGCTTATCTGTGATGATTCCCCCAGCCGCACTAAACACCCTCTCCGACAACACGCTAGCCGCAGGACAAGCAAGCACCTCAAGGGCATACAGGGCTAGTTCAGGCCACGTGTCCAGCTTCGACACCCAGTAGTTGTAGGGGGCAGAGGCGTCACCAAGGATGGTCGTGCGATCCGCTACGTACTCCCTCACCATCCTTTTGCAGTGCTCCCGCCGACTCAGCCGTGACTGGGGAGCGGTGACACAGTCTTGGTGGGGAGCCATAAAGCTGGCCAGGCCCTTAAAGACTGTTGCACTGCCTGGGATGTACATGCTGCTCGATCTACGCACATCCCCTGCAACATGGCCCTCGGAACTGCGCCTTCTGCCACTAGCGCTGTCGGCTGGGAATTTTACCATCAGCTTGTCCGCAAGGGTCCTGTGGTATAGCAACACTCTCGAACCCCTTTCCTCTTCGGGAATGAGAGTGGGCAGGTTCTCCTTATACCGTGGATCGAGCAGTGTGTACACCCAGTAATCCGTAGTGGCCAGAATGCGTGCAACGCGAGGGTCACGAGAAAGGCATCCTAACATGAAGTCAGCCATGTGTGCCAGGGTACCTGTACGCAACACATGGCTGTCTTCACTAGGAAGATCACTTTCAGGATCCTCCTCCTCCTCCTCCTCCTCAGGCCATACACGCTGAAAGGATGACAGGCAATCAGCCGGTGTACCGTCAGCAGCGGGCCAAGCTGTCTCTTCCCCCTCCTCCTCATGCTCCTCCTCCTCCTCCTGTACGCGCTGAGAAATAGACAGGAGGGTGCCCTGACTATCCAGCGGCATACTGTCTTCCCCCGCCCCCGTTTCCGAGCGCAAAGCAGCTGCCTTTATGGTTTGCAGGGAATTTCTCAAGATGCATAGCAGAGGAATGGTGACGCTAATGATTGTAGCATCGCCGCTCACCACCTGGGTAGACTCCTCAAAATTACCAAGGACATGGCAGATGTCTGCCAACCAGGCCCACTCTTCTGAAAGGAATTGAGGAGGCTGACTCCCACTGCGCCGCCCATGTTGGAGTTGGTATTCGACTATAGCTCTCCGTTGTTCATAGAGCCTGGCCAACATGTGGAGCGTAGAGTTCCACCGTGTGGGCACGTCGCACAGCAGTCGGTGCACTGGCAGCTTAAAGTGATGTTGCAGGGTGCGCAGGGTGGCAGCGTCCGTGTGGGACTTGCGGAAATGTGCGCAGAGCCGGCGCGCCTTTACGAGCAGGTCTGACAAGCGTGGGTAGCTTTTCAGAAACCGCTGAACCACCAAATTAAAGACGTGGGCCAGGCATGGCACGTGCGTGAGGCTGCCAAGCTGCAGAGCCGCCACCAGGTTACGGCCGTTGTCACACACGACCATGCCCGGTTGGAGGCTCAGCGGCGCAAGCCAGCGGTCGGTCTGCTGTGTCAGACCCTGCAGCAGTTCGTGGGCCGTGTGCCTCTTATCGCCTAAGCTGAGTAGTTTCAGCACGGCCTGCTGACGCTTGCCCACCGCTGTGCTGCCACACCGCGCGACACCGACTGCTGGCGACATGCTGCTGCTAACACATCTTGATTGTGAGACAGAGGAGGAGGAGGAGGAGGAGGGTGCTTTAGTGGAGGAAGCATACACCTCCGCAGATACCAGCACCGAGCTGGGGCCCGCAATTCTGGGGGTGGGTAGGACGTGAGCGGTCCCAGGCTCTGACTCTGTCCCAGCCTCCACTAAATTCACCCAATGTGCCGTCAGGGAGATGTAGTGGCCCTGCCCGCCTGTGCTTGTCCACGTGTCCGTAGTTAAGTGGACCGTGGCAGTAACCGCGTTGGTGAGGGCGCGCACAATGTTGCGGGAGACGTGGTCGTGCAGGGCTGGGACGGCACATCGGGAAAAGTAGTGGCGACTGGGAACTGAGTAGCGCGGGGCCGCCGCCTCCATGATACTTTTGAAGGACTCCGTTTCCACAACCCTATACGGCAGCATCTCAAGGCTGATGAATTTTGCGATGCGGACGGTTAACGTTTGAGCGTGCGGGTGCGTGGCGGCGTACTTGCGCTTGCGCTCGAACACTTGCGCAAGCGACGGCTGAACGGTGCGCTGAACTACACTGCTGGATGGGGCCGAGGACAGCGGAGATGAGGGTGTGGGTGCAGGCCATGAGGCGGTAGTGCCTGTGTCCTGAGAGGGGGGTTGCATCTCAGTGGCAGGTTGGGGCACAGGGGGAGAGGCAGGGGTGCAAACCGGAGACGGTGAACGGCCTTTGTCCCACCTTGCGGGGTGCTTGGCCATCATATGTCTGCGCATGGTGGTGGTGGTGAGGCTGTTGGTGTTGGCTCCCCGGCTGAGCTTTGCGCGACAAAGGTTGCACACCACTGTTCGTCGGTCGTCAGGCGTCTCTGTGAAAAACTGCCAGACCTTAGAGCACCTCGGCCTACGCAGGGTGGCATGGCGCGAGGGGGCGCTTTGGGAAACACTTGGTGGATTATTCGGTCTGGCCCTGCCTCTACCCCTGGCCACCGCACTGCCTCTTGCAACCTGCCCTGCTGATGCCCTTGACTCCCCCTCTGAAGACCTGTCCTCCTGAGTAAGCGTTGCACACCAGGTGGGGTCAGTCACCTCATCGTCCTGCTGCTCTTCCTCCGAATCCTCTGTGCGCTGCTCCCTGGGACTTACTGCCCTTACTACTACCTCACTGCAAGACAACTGTGTCTGATCGTCATCGTCCTCCTCACCCACAGAAAGTTGTTGAGACAGTTGGCGGAAGTCCCCAGCCTCTTCCCCCGGACCCCGGGAACTTTCGAATGGTTGGGCATCAGTGACGATAAACTCCTCTGGTGGGAGAGGAACCGCTGCTGCCCAATCTAAGCAGGGGCCCGAGAACAGTTCCTGGGAGTGTTCCCGCTCCTGAGCAGGTGTCATTGTAGTGGACTGAGGAGGCTGGGAGGAAGGAGGAGCAGCAGACAGAGGATTCGGATTGGCAGCAGTGGACGGCGCAGAACTGCGGGTAGACGATAGGTTGCTCGAAGCACTTTCTGCCATCCAGGACAGGACCTGCTCACACTGCTCATTTTCTAATAACCGTCTCCCGCGTGGACCCATTAATTGGGCGATGAATGTGGGGACGCCAGAAACGTGCCTCTCTCCTAATCGCGCAGCAGACAGCTGCGACACACCTGGATCAGGAGCTTGGCCTGTGCCCACACCCTCACTTGGCCCTCCGCGTCCTCGGCCACGTCCACGTCCACGTCCTCTAGGCTTACCCCTACCCCTCAGCATGCTGTATTACCAGTGATTAGATTTCCCAGGCAGGAAATAAATTGGCGCAAGACTGCAGGCCAAATATAATTTTTGCCCTTTTTGGAAAACGAAAGGCCCCACTGCCTCTAGTGAATGAATTATCTAAGTTTAATAACTGTGCTGTGTCCCTGCTTATGTGTCACAGAACGTGAGGGTAGCAGAGTTATTATAACTCTTGGAGAGCAGGTATTTTTTTTTCCCAATTAAGGAAAGCAAATGGCGAACCCAGCAGTAAAGCGTAGCTGGCTGCGTATGATTTAGCAATGTTTTTCACGCAGCTCACACGTCTACACAGGCGTAAGGACGGACACAGGCTGGACAAATAGATTTCTTTTCAGTTTTTTCCCACCAACAGGCAGCACTGCGTATATTCAATGAACCTGCGAAGTTTAATAACTGCGCTGTGTCCCTGCTTATGTGTCACAGAACGTGAGGGTAGCAGAGTTATTATAACTCTTGGAGAGCAGGTATTTTTTTTCCCAATTAAGGAAAGCAAATGGCGAACCCAGCAGTAAAGCGTAGCTGGCTGCGTATGATTTAGCAATGTTTTTCACGCAGCTCACACGTCTACACAGGCGTAAGGACGGACACAGGCTGGACAAATAGATTTGTTTTCAGTTTTTTCCCACCAACAGGCAGCACTGCGTATATTCAATGAACCTGCGAAGTTTAATAACTGCGCTGTGTCCCTGCTTATGTGTCACAGAACGTGAGGGTAGCAGAGTTATTATAACTCTTGGAGAGCAGGTATTTTTTTTTCCCAATTAAGGAAAGCAAATGGCGAACCCAGCAGTAAAGCGTAGCTGGCTGCGTATGATTTAGCAATGTTTTTCACGCAGCTCACACGTCTACACAGGCGTAAGGACGGACACAGGCTGGACAAATAGATTTCTTTTCAGTTTTTTCCCACCAACAGGCAGCACTGCGTATATTCAATGAACCTGCGAAGTTTAATAACTGCGCTGTGTCCCTGCTTATGTGTCACAGAACGTGAGGGTAGCAGAGTTATTATAACTCTTGGAGAGCAGGTATTTTTTTTCCCAATTAAGGAAAGCAAATGGCGAACCCAGCAGTAAAGCGTAGCTGGCTGCGTATGATTTAGCAATGTTTTTCACGCAGCTCACACGTCTACACAGGCGTAAGGACGGACACAGGCTGGACAAATAGATTTGTTTTCAGTTTTTTCCCACCAACAGGCAGCACTGCGTATATTCAATGAACCTGCGAAGTTTAATAACTGCGCTGTGTCCCTGCTTATGTGTCACAGAACGTGAGGGTAGCAGAGTTATTATAACTCTTGGAGAGCAGGTATTTTTTTCCCCAATTAAGGAAAGCAAATGGCGAACCCAGCAGTAAAGCGTAGCTGGCTGCGTATGATTTAGCAATGTTTTTCACGCAGCTCACACGTCTACACAGGCGTAAGGACGGACACAGGCTGGACAAATAGATTTCTTTTCAGTTTTTTCCCACCAACAGGCAGCACTGCGTATATTCAATGAACCTGCGAAGTTTAATAACTGCGCTGTGTCCCTGCTTATGTGTCACAGAACGTGAGGGTAGCAGAGTTATTATAACTCTTGGAGAGCAGGTATTTTTTTTCCCAATTAAGGAAAGCAAATGGCGAACCCAGCAGTAAAGCGTAGCTGGCTGCGTATGATTTAGCAATGTTTTTCACGCAGCTCACACGTCTACACAGGCGTAAGGACGGACACAGGCTGGACAAATAGATTTCTTTTCAGTTTTTTCCCACCAACAGGCAGCACTGCGTATATTCAATGAACCTGCGAAGTTTAATAACTGCGCTGTGTCCCTGCTTATGTGTCACAGAACGTGAGGGTAGCAGAGTTATTATAACTCTTGGAGAGCAGGTATTTTTTTTTCCCAATTAAGGAAAGCAAATGGCGAACCCAGCAGTAAAGCGTAGCTGGCTGCGTATGATTTAGCAATGTTTTTCACGCAGCTCACACGTCTACACAGGCGTAAGGACGGACACAGGCTGGACAAATAGATTTCTTTTCAGTTTTTTCCCACCAACAGGCAGCACTGCGTATATTCAATGAACCTGCGAAGTTTAATAACTGCGCTGTGTCCCTGCTTATGTGTCACAGAACGTGAGGGTAGCAGAGTTATTATAACTCTTGGAGAGCAGGTATTTTTTTTCCCAATTAAGGAAAGCAAATGGCGAACCCAGCAGTAAAGCGTAGCTGGCTGCGTATGATTTAGCAATGTTTTTCACGCAGCTCACACGTCTACACAGGCGTAAGGACGGACACAGGCTGGACAAATAGATTTGTTTTCAGTTTTTTCCCACCAACAGGCAGCACTGCGTATATTCAATGAACCTGCGAAGTTTAATAACTGCGCTGTGTCCCTGCTTATGTGTCACAGAACGTGAGGGTAGCAGAGTTATTATAACTCTTGGAGAGCAGGTATTTTTTTCCCCAATTAAGGAAAGCAAATGGCGAACCCAGCAGTAAAGCGTAGCTGGCTGCGTATGATTTAGCAATGTTTTTCACGCAGCTCACACGTCTACACAGGCGTAAGGACGGACACAGGCTGGACAAATAGATTTCTTTTCAGTTTTTTCCCACCAACAGGCAGCACTGCGTATATTCAATGAACCTGCGAAGTTTAATAACTGCGCTGTGTCCCTGCTTATGTGTCACAGAACGTGAGGGTAGCAGAGTTATTATAACTCTTGGAGAGCAGGTATTTTTTTTCCCAATTAAGGAAAGCAAATGGCGAACCCAGCAGTAAAGCGTAGCTGGCTGCGTATGATTTAGCAATGTTTTTCACGCAGCTCACACGTCTACACAGGCGTAAGGACGGACACAGGCTGGACAAATAGATTTCTTTTCAGTTTTTTCCCACCAACAGGCAGCACTGCGTATATTCAATGAACCTGCGAAGTTTAATAACTGCGCTGTGTCCCTGCTTATGTGTCACAGAACGTGAGGGTAGCAGAGTTATTATAACTCTTGGAGAGCAGGTATTTTTTTCCCCAATTAAGGAAAGCAAATGGCGAACCCAGCAGTAAAGCGTAGCTGGCTGCGTATGATTTAGCAATGTTTTTCACGCAGCTCACACGTCTCCACAGGCGTAAGGACGGACACAGGCTGGACAAATAGATTTGTTTTCAGTTTTTTCCCACCAACAGGCAGCACTGCGTATATTCAATGAACCTGCGAAGTTTAATAACTGCGCTGTGTCCCTGCTTATGTGTCACAGAACGTGAGGGTAGCAGAGTTATTATAACTCTTGGAGAGCAGGTATTTTTTTCCCCAATTAAGGAAAGCAAATGGCGAACCCAGCAGTAAAGCGTAGCTGGCTGCGTATGATTTAGCAATGTTTTTCACGCAGCTCACACGTCTCCACAGGCGTAAGGACGGACACAGGCTGGACAAATAGATTTCTTTTCAGTTTTTTCCCACCAACAGGCAGCACTGCGTATATTCTATGAATAATAACTGTGTTGTGGCCCTGCCTATACAATTCTTTCCCTGCAGTATCAATGGAGGGTGCAATGCTCTGCAGAGGCGATTTTGAGAAGCCCAAAAAAAATGCAGCACAGCCAACAGCAGCCTGGACAGTACTGCACACGGATAAATATGGCCCTAGAAAGGACCGTTGAGGTTCTTGAAGGCTACACTCACTCCTAACACTCTCCCTGCCTATGCAGCACTTCTGTCCCTAATGCCAGGTGCAACGGTCTGCAGAGGCGATTTTGAGAAAGAAAAAAAAATCCCACTGCTAACAGCAGCCAACACACAGCTATCAGTGGCCCTAATAAGGACCTTTGGGGGGTCTTGAAGCCTACACTAACTACCAATTCTTTCCCTACAGCAGCTCCGGTATAAACAGCACTGTCCCTCATCTAACTCACACCGCATCTGAGGCGAGCCGCGGGAGGGGCCGACTTTTATATTAGGCGAACACCTGATCTCGCCAGCCACTCACAGCAGGGGGGTGGTATAGGGCTTAAACGTTGCAGGGGGAAGTTGTAATGCCTTCCCTGTCTTTCAATTGGCCAGAAAAGCGCGCTAACGTCTCAGGGAAGGAAGTGAAAGTAACCAGAACACCGCATGGTGTTCGTCACGAATAACGAACATCCCGAACACCCTAATATTCGCACGAATATCAAGCTCGGACGAACGCGTTCGCTCATCTCTATTATCCACCTGTTACAACAAATGTTCAAAGTAGTCCTTGTTCGCTTCCATGCACCGGTGGGCACATCGCAACATGTTGACTGATACTGCCTGCAGATAGTGCTTGTGATGTTTGCCTTAATTTCATCCAGTAGGTGAAGGACAGCGTTCCAGAGAGGGAATAGTAACGATATATAATAAAAAGCAATGGTGGGAAAAGGACTTACCTGGTATGAATGGACTATCTGAAGGGTAGGCCGTCACATCTACAGTCTTGGTAGGCTTCAAATGTAGACAACCAGGGTTGTCAGAGTACACCTTGCCATATGGGGCAACCCAAAGGGAGGGCATCAATGGAATATGCCAAGAAGCTTGTGATACCTCGGTCAAAGAGCGTGCAAGCAACAGAATAAAAGCGCTCTAGGTGTGGATGGGGAAAATAGCGCTTCTGGACCTTTGGAATGCCTGCACAACCTAGCTCAGTGTAGACTTGTTCCGCCTCCTCTCATCCACTGTCACCAATGATTTGAAGGTGATGAATCTATTTATATTATTTAATCTGGCTAATTTCTATGTTATTATGTATGCTTGATTTTATCACCTGGCTGATCACGACAAGCAATACTAATCTTAAGTATCTGAAAAGCTACTGTTAAAGGTGGCAATTATAGAGGTTCTCCAAAACGCATTGGATATGTCTGGCTACCTATACTTTGAATATTGTTTACCAATGGACCTAGTGGTTGACAAACATCTGGTTTTGGATTGTATATAAGGCGAACCTCAATATAGGAGGGCCCATATCATCATTAGTTTTGGACCCTCCTTCGAAGTAAGTGCTGTTCATAAGTTTTATACTATCTTCCCCATAGACTTCATCTAGAGATTATTAGTATACACTTTCTGCTTCATATTTCTACACAGATAAAAATCTCATGTGAAAAAGTCCAGGAAACATGGTGGCCATAACCACTTACTCATAGTTCGCTCTTCCGTAAGTAGTTCATGAGTAGTTCCCAGTGAGTCACGGAAAGTGTGGCATGTTGTCACATCTTGTTGTAAAACACAGTACTTTCTTCTGGTGTTAATTGGTCATAAAATGGTTCAAACATATCCAGATAAACCCCGGTATTCATAGTTGATTCAAAGAAAATTGAGCCCACTATTCATGTTCCTGACTCACTAAAAGCCAATTTTCTAGTCACACAGTAGTGTTTCGTGAATCTGGTTGGTATTTTAATTAGATCCGTACCTCATAATATGTATATTCATATGACCTGATAAAAGAAACCACATGTCGTTCGTCATAAAGTACAGTAATTGGTCCAGAACTCCTCTAGCAGTCATAGTCAGCAGCCACGTACAGTAATTTACACGTTATCTTTTTCTAGCTCTTTCAATTCCTGCACTCCTATTATTCACTATAGTTTCAGGTTCAGTCATTTCAATACTCGCAGACATGTCATTAATGATACACCAACTTGCTGGGACAGTGTTCAAGTTGATGTTCAAGGGCTACTTTTCTGTGGCCCACACTGCATTAATAACATACAGATTACCAAATGTAGTGCTCATAAGCATATTCTGATCATTGCAAATGTAGACCAAGACTGTTCACTGTGCATAAATACTAACCAAAGTGTGCCAGAATGCTGGAATAAATGCACCAAAAAAGTGGAGTATTTGGCATCAGCTAAAATTATCTTTTATTTCCTTTTTGCAGAGTTTTGAATTATGTCTACAAAACAGGGCGTGACTAGGAAAGTCCGTCAAAAGAGGGCGTGACTAGTCATAAAATGCATACTTTTTACTAACTTCATCTATCTTTTTCAGGCAAAATACTGGTATAAAGTAAGCCAGCTGATAGTAATAGCATAGGGTACTTCGTGAGCAGCACACGGGAATCGTTATATTAAAATTAATTACATCTGTGGATGCATCTTTATTATGCCATTAAAAAGTGACGTTTCGGCCACCATCTTGACAAAGGCCAGTTCCATCTGGTGAGTGGGCACTCTGCGAGCTTCCCCAAGATATTTGGATTGTTGATTGTGCTGCTGGGGACCATTTTGTAAGCCAGCTGAAAGGTGGCATAAAAAAGAGAAATGTGTTCAACATGTCTAGCAAGATGCACTGAATTTTTGATGTGCACCACTGTAATACATTTGTCACATTTTCTCCATGTCTAGTTTTATACTGTTTAAATTTAGGACAGGGTTAACAAATCTTGCCCATTGTACTCCGGTGCAAGTACGCTTCTACAGTCAAACCTCTAGTTTTGTTGGTAATCCGTCTGAAAGCAATCAGCCAAACTTGAAACTAATTAAACTAGAGACAATTATTTCCATAGGAATCAATGTAAATTCAATGAATAAGTTCTAGACATTCCAATTTTCAGGGGGCTTAAAATGTATACGCCCTCCCTCGAAAATAAGCCCTAGCTACACTACAAAAAAATTACTCACTTTGCAGACAGCATCCACATCCATCTCACTGCTCACAAGGTACTTTGGCAGGCTTCCGTGTCAGCTTCAGCGCTGAAACACCATTCTCTTTCTGACATTAGTTGAATACCCCGCCTCCAGAAAGAGAATGCTGTGATTGGCTTAAGACAGCAATGCTTAATGAGCCAATCAGAGCCATTCAATGAATGACATCAGTCAGGGCTGCAGCGCATCTTGTCGCTTGGTCCCTAGCACTTTGAATTAAATGAATGGCTGAGCACTGCCTCTGATTGGCCTGATTGGCCTAGCCAATCAGACCTGCACTTTCTGGAGGCAGGGATTTTTAAATCCCCGGTGAGCAGAAAGTGCTTCAGAGCAGTGTCGGGAACCAAGCAAGAAGACATGCTAGAGCCCCGCAGTGGTGGAAGGTGATGTGTGTATATATATTTTTATATATATATTTTTATTTTTTTTTAACATCAGCAAAGGATGATTTTCAGGGAAGGGCTTATACTTCAAGCCATTCCCCAAAAATCGCTGCGAGGGTTGCCTGCATCCCATTGCTTTTAATGGGGCCAGCTGCAGTGCCGGACCCATTGAAAGCAATGGCATAGCACTGTGATCCTCTGCCACAGTTGTGACAGTTGTGGCAGAGGATTCTTTCAGCCCCACGGGGAGTTCCCTCATCACTGAAGACTGTAACAGTGCTGTGGGGAAACTTTATGTGCAGCATGGACTTATGCGGTGCATGGATGTCCTATCTTTTGCAGGTGCAAAGATTTTGCGCTTGTAAAAAATGGACATGTGAACACTGCATAGGGAATCAATGGTGCTATTAGACAAGCTTTTTTTTGCGCACATAGGCACCAGTAAAAAAAAACGCTCGCCTGACTTTGCCCTTAAGCTGTGCTTGGAGATTTTCTGCTGTGAGGAGTCAACTTATGGAAACTGTTGACACTCAAAAACTTGTCATCTGATTTTGTAGTGGCCCTTGGACTCCCACAACTCTTTTTTCATTGCCCGATTTGACAACTGAGCATATAATCAGGCCACAGAGATTAATTTAACAAGAGCTTCTAACTTCTACAACTCCTCAATATTTTCTGGCATGGTGGAAAAACTTTACATTTCTCATAGGAAAGGTGAAGACAGCAGCAGATATGCCACATAAAAACAAACTGAAATTCTTTGGTTTTATGTACCATAAGTAAAGTGTAATCACTGTATAATGAAACTCTATGTCTTCTTCTGTTTGTGGCTACTGCCTATCATGAGTTGTGAAATAGGATCATGGGACCCTTGTCCTGCCAATAGGTAGGGATCTAAGGGGACACTTAGGGCACTTAGGGCATATCCTGCATTTCAATGGAGTAGACAGAGATAGTCGAGCACAGTGTTTGGCTTCATTCCACACTACACTACAGAAATTGGAGACTAACTTGAATTGTGAAATAGGAGGGACCTGGGTTCCCCATTCTCGGGATCAGTAGGGATCTGAGAAGTCGGACCCCCATCGGTCTATGATTTTTCACCCTTGGTTGGATGAAGACTGCGTAATAATACACCTTTTAAGCTTTATTTTCATACAACCAGAAAACACATATTGAAGGAAAAATAAAATAGGTACATGATGTTTTTGCTGGATTTCCTGAGGTACATTGCAATATTTTCTGTATACACTATCAGAAGAAACTGACAACAGTGTTTACTACCTGAGTATCTCTTTACTTTAATCACTGTCCTGTCTAGCACACTTTTCCAGTCAGTCTTGTATCATTTTGCTGTCATATTTCTTCTAACAATGTTCTACAAGGATTGAGATTGTAGAATAAAGCTTATTTTAGCAATGTTTTGTAACAGATTTTATGTTATACCTTTCTAATATACACACCATGTCACCAACTGCTGAACATTATACATCAGGGTAAATAAAACAAAATGAAGGCACCTCTATACCAAAATAATATAACTTATATGCTCTCCTTACTTACTAACATAAATATTCCTCTTTCTCGTCTCGACCCCACCCAACTACAACACAGTAATGGACTGTAGGTATAGTTGCTAAGGGCAGTGACAATGTACCAGAGAGGATAGTAGCAGCATGAGCACTGCACATAGCTACACCTCTGCTCTTTTCTACAGTAGCATACACCTGATTCTACCTGATCTCTGGATACTTTTACTATGTTCGGGTATTCAATGTCTATGTAGTTCAGCCTGTTTCCACCCCCCCCCCCCCGCTTGTTGAACCAGAGGAAGACAAAAAAAACCAATGAGGCAGAAGCCAATCCCCAAAGCATCTCTAGTCAGAATCTTATTCTAAGTTGCTTGTTTCATACTCCATCTTCAATAGTCTGAAAATAGCTTTTATGTCTCATAGGACTTGTGATCTCTGTCTGGCTGTGTACAGTGCAGAGTGATTCCTGTTAAATGAGGAAGCTGTCTGTTTTATAAACGCAAAGCAAATTGTGTTTTTATTTGCAAAAACTTAGCAAAGATATTTTCACCTATTTATAATAAGTTATAGATTAAAGATTTTAATAAATAATGGGAAGTAATGTGCATTAAAGTTTAATTTTAGCATATATCTTTCATATAGGTATTATTATATAGTTCTTATAATTCAGACCATATATATATATATATATATATATATATATATATATATATATATATAAAGCATAAAAAATAAATGCTGTTGCAACTGAGCAAGTATCGTTGGCATCACTCACTGCGCTGCCATAATGGAGGATGGGCATGGGGAAACGTTCTCCCCCTCGCCACTTACATTTAGGCCGAGTTCACATGGGGCGTATTCCCGTCGGAAATCTCGCAGTTTGGCCGCAGCAAAAACCGCGAGATTTCTGCTGGGAGAACCACCGCGGTTTAAGCCGCGGCAGCTTTGAAGCGGCCCGGCCGCTCGCTTTTCCGTTGCGGCCGGCGCTCCATAGAGGTGAGCGCGGCCATGACGAAAATAAACAAACAAGAAAAGTAAATAGACATGCTGTATCTTTTGAAACCGCGGCTCCGGCCGCCGCAGCCGCGGTTTCAGCCGGGCTTATCGCAGCGGATTGGCCATCCCGTGTGGACGAGATTTCTCAGCAATCTCGTTCACATGGCTGGCCAATACCGAGATTAGCGACCGCGGGCGGATTTTCCGCGGCAAAATTCCGCGCGGCAAATCCGCCCTGTGTGAGCCCAGCCTTACAGTTAGCAGGCAGTTGTTTAACAGTGAACAACTGCTGTTTACACTGAAAGCCATATTGTTCAGTTTCCTGCATGCAGAAACAGAACAACTAAACAATAGTTGTTCAGTTGCTGCATGCATTTACACAGGATGGTTATTGTCAGATTCCTATGGGAGCACGGAAATCTGAATGATTCTGAACGATAATTGTCCAATGTAAAAGGGCCAATAGCCTCTCTCCTTTTATCAGCAATCTGGGGGGTGGTTGCAATTAGCCAGCTCCAACAGCAAACTGGCTTCTTGTTTGGCATGTACTCTTGAGTGATTTTAGTGATGTTTTCCTTTATCTCTGCCCACAGTTTGTTTGAGTCCCAACTTTCCTGCCTGGGAAAGTCAAACCTCTTCTTCAACTTGACTGCATGTTGTGCAGAGATTTTGCTGACATCAAATGTTCTCTGTATGGCAGGATGCTTAAGCTTGCATAGTCTGACCCTGACTTTGGCTATAAGAAGTTGGTTATCAGACCAACAGTCTGTACCTGGTAGTGTTTTTGAAGAGAAACCGAAACCTTTCCATTTCTGCTGGCAGAGAATATATGTAATTTGGTTTTGATGCTGCCCATTTGTGGATGTCTAGTTGTAGGGTTGTCATTTCGGCTGGGTAAAGAAGGTGTTGGTGATTCTAAGCTTGTTATGACTAAGGGCATATTATATTCCTGAAACGCATAATAAGTTGTTTGTTCTTGATTTTATAAAGTGCCTAAATAAAGCTTGAATATGTTACGTCACATGGATGCTGATTCCTGTTCTATAATTTCCATGTTAATTGCTGATATGTTTTCTTTTGCACTCATTGCCATGCTGAAAGTTAACTGTGCTGTGGTGTTTAAGAAGTTAACTGCTGGATTTATTATTATGTGTGTTTATTGGTCTTGATCAAGAGTGCATATGCTGTGTAGGCTCTGTCAAGGGCTGTGTCTAAGACTACAATTTGAGCTGCTTTTCGTGCTTTATGTGTAGTGACGTACTGGCAGAGTGAAGTTCAGCAAGTGCCAGTAGTAACTGAATGGAGAGTGACAGTCATATGAGTTGTTCTGCTAGAAAATTGGGCCTGGCAAGCGATCAACAGTTGGGTTGGGTTGAGTAGTCTGGGATGTTGTGCTGTAGGAGACTGGAGGAGTAGATGTAGCTCCTTCTCAGATACAAAGTTAAGAGTTACATTGTCAGAGGCCTAGAGGAATAACACGTGAAGATGTCAACATTCTATGGACCACTAGCTTATTGAGAAAGAGAAGTAAGCACTATTAGGGTACATTTTCATGTAGTGGAGTTGGTGTGGAGTTTCCACTGCAGAAAATCCATACCAAAATCCTTGTTAGATTGGTGTGGATTTTGCAGAAACATTTTGGTGTGGATCTATAGTAGAATTCGACCTTCCAGTTAAAGGGATGAATTCTGCTGCAAATCCACACCAAAATCCGTTCAGAATGTAAACCAGTAATGCCCAGGAGAAGGAGACTGGTTGAGAACCTCCTATGTGTAATACAATACATTAAAGGCAGTTTCACAGCAGTTTTCATAGAGGGGATTACACATAGCTTTATTGATGCTTTTATCATTAGCAGGACTCTGAAAATAAAATTTTATTCCTGCTCATGCTGCTCTGGGAAGTGCCATGAAAGTGGACTTTTTAGCTGAAGAGTCCTCCACTCTCTCCATTGGGCTGCGCACAGCTCCGATAGACAGCTGTATCGGTCTCTAGGTTGGGCACTACAGCTGTCAAACAAAGTTATGGAGCAGCTGATATTGCTCATGTGGTATAAACCAACAAGTCTGACCTGAAGGATTTAGAACTGCATGTTGGTTTCATAGAAAGTAAAATTGAAGATCTAGCCTTTGATCCAAGTTTGTCCAATCTCGAAAACCCCTTTAATTATAGCTAACTTTTAAATTTTTGCATTGCAGATAAACACAGATTTGTTGTTACTCTTGTAAAGAACTTGTTTTCTTCTGTTGTTTTTAAGAAAGACGTCAATAATAAAAGAAGAGTTTTCTAACTTTATTAGGGAATGAAACTTTTATCAGGATCTGTAATGGAAATGCTTATCTTTCCCTAAAAATTAATACACATAAATTTATTAGCAATAACTGCTAGATTTGGACTATGATAATTTAATATAAGGTGGGGATTTTAATTTTGTTTTGTAACCTACAATAAATATATGCAGTGAGAATAGTTGTCCAATATGCGAAAAGACTATGATTAATCTAATTAAAGAGTTGTCCCTGGTTGATACTTGTAGAGAATTTAATGGCACTATGAAGGGTTATACATTTTTCTCATCAAGATTTGGATCTTACTCTAGGTTATATATAGAATTTTAATTGATCTTAATTAGTGCTGCTTGTCGTGATCAGCTGGGCAATAAAATCAAGCCGATTTTCTCTAAAACAGATCAACTCGACCAGCGTTTTAGCAAAGGAGGTGGTGGTTGGTAGTGGTCATGCCTCTTGCAGTGCTGGAGTTCTAGGTTCAAATCTGACCAATGGCAATATCTCTATACATGTATATATGTAATATTGTCCTTGATGGGATTTGAACTTAGGACCCCAGTACTGCAAGGAAACAGTGCCAGCCACTGAACCATATTCATTAAAGAGCCACAGCCACCAATTTTTGCTAAAAATCAAGTCAGATTGACCTGATTTGATTTTGTGAGAATAGGCTCGATTTTATTGCCTGGCCGATCACTAAGAAAACACTACTCACCATCTTTTGACCACCTTTTTTTTTTTTTTTTCCATCGATGGGATTGTATGAAAGCTTGTATTTTTGCAGGAGAATCTGTAGATTTTATTGACACCATTTTGGGGTACATACGACTTTTTATAACACTTTTTCTTAGAGACAGTGTGACAAAAAAAGCACAACTTTTGCATTGTGTTTTTATTTCCTAACGGTGT
The DNA here is from genome assembly GCF_035609145.1 of Eleutherodactylus coqui. Classification (NCBI taxonomy): domain Eukaryota; kingdom Metazoa; phylum Chordata; class Amphibia; order Anura; family Eleutherodactylidae; genus Eleutherodactylus; species Eleutherodactylus coqui. Next base: position 125,004,830 of record NC_089841.1, on the reverse strand, counting down.
TCAATGTGCAGGAGAAATAATACGTTTTAATAGAAATTACTTTTATAGATGCATCCATACTACATGTGCTTATTTTTTATGTTAAAAATGGGGAAAAGGGGGGTTGCTTACACTTTTAATATTTTTTATATTTTGTAATAATTAAAACATGTTATTCAACCTATTTTTACCTTTTTTATTTTTTAGTCTACATAGGGAACTTAAACTGGTGATCATCTAATCACTTTACAATATACTGAAATATTTTTAAGTATTGCAGTATACTGTATTGTATTGCTGTAGACATACTATTAAAACATGGTACAGACACATTTTAATAGGCAGAAATACATGGCAGCCTTGGGGCTTTCAGAAGGCCCTAGGTTGCCATGATACTCAACCGACCCCCATGATCTTACTGCAAAGGTGCATTTGGGAGACAGAGGGTGCTTGCTCCCTCTCTCAGGACCTTTAAACGCCTCTGTTGGATTCAGCAGTGGCACTCGAACAGTTAGCTGATGCGATTAGAGTTATCTCCAATCCCAGCTGTTGCAGTTGAGTGTCAGCTGTCAAAGACAGTAGGCACCCATCATGTATCTCACTGCAGTACAGTATCTCAATGTATGTAAATTTATTAGCATTATGGGGTTAAGAACAATAAAACTACCAAAGTTACAAAGGGAAGGTGTGAAGAAGTTAAATGAGGAAATGAATGAGGAGGAAATTCTCAGAATTAAGAGAAGTTGAGTGTCAGAAAAGTTCCAAGCTCGTATGGGTTCTCAGTCATTTAATATAAAAATATTTGCAAAAACGTGCATTCAAAAGTGAGATGGACTGTCTAAAGAAATTTTGGAGTGACAAATAACAGTAATTTCAAAACCTTGGATGAATCGTAGGTCAGTTAAGAACTACAAACCAGTCTCACTGATTTAAAATTGATTTTTAAAGTTTATTTAAAAATATTTACAGCAATATTGGAACAGAGGTTGAACATGATGTACAGGTCACTAATAATAACAGAACAGGTTGTTTTGTACCAGGGAGGCAGGGAGTGAAGAATAGATATACTGCTGTGTGCCAATAAAAATAAACATCCATAATAAATTATAGTTGAATGTAGAAAGGGCCTGTGCGTCCATTAAGGCCATACTTCAGCTCTTGAGGATACAGCCAATTTTAGATTATTTTGCTGTTATTTTTTTATTCCAAGAGCTATAACTTTTTGATTTTGTTTCTCAACAGAGCCATCTAAGAGTTTGTCCCTTTGGAGTATTTTTTAATGGTACAATTTAACATAATGTAATATATTGAAAAACTATTGAATATTTTTATAAGCTTTTACAAACATATACAGAAAGGCAAATAGAGAGAACACATATACACAAGAGTGTAGAAGAGGCATTCTTTTATATTGCTTGAATACAATGGGCGAGTTCTGAAGATCCCTTTGGAGAGTGAGATAAGGTGTTTAGGGTTTCTTGTTTTGGGTGGTGGGGTATGTGATTTATTTTACAATGCATTTGATTTGTGATTCTTATATGATATTGTGTCTAGTTTTCTTTTATTAACCTCAATGAAAAATACTGAAATGGAGATCAAGAGAAATGTCTTGTGAGTATATTTATACTTGGATATAATGAGCATAAAGATGATATTGAAAAATAAACCTGCTGATAGTCTGTATAACTGGGACTGTGTAGAGAGAAAACAGTAAGGCGGTGAATAGGATTAAAAGTCAGCACTGAAAATTGAATTTAGCTGATAAGAGCTCATTAGATACATTGATTAGTTCAGTTTAAGAAGAATGTAAAGCACTGAAGCCAGATTGCAAGTGGTCCATCAGAGATTTAGTGGAGAAGTAATTAAGTAGACGGGTATACACCAGATATTCTAGAAGTTGAGAACCAAAGGAAAGGTTAGAAATAGAGCCATAGTTAGCAGGGAAATACTTCATTAGGGAAAACCCTAATATATAAGCCAGAGTAGAGAGATACAAAGAAAGATCCCAGCTGTGATATTAATGGAAACAATGTAATGCTTCATTTTTGAAGCAGAGGTCATTAAATTTTTCGCTTGTGATCATCTTATATTATTTTCTTTTTAAGGGTGCTAGTGCAAGCAGCGTTTCTCCATCGCAAAATTCAGGCACAGAAATGTGGACAGCAGTTAACACCTATACCCATCAATTCAAATAATATGATGAGTCCAGGTGCCAGCTGCAATCAGTGGAGCTCCACCTGCGTTTTTGACGGAGAAGTACTGTGGTCTACTAGCACCCTTTTTTCCATTAATAAAACTGATTATCTACTGTGTTAATGAGTCAGTTATTGTTACTAAAGCATGAAAGTTTTATTGTTTTCTCAAAAAATTTCCCCTCCAAGTTCACTTTTCTTTAGGGAAACTAAACCCACCCACCAAGTTACTGATTAGTTCAGTGTTGATTCTGTAGCACCATAGGTTCAGCTATGTCCTACACTGGTTGTCCAGTCTTCTACATAATGATCATACCTCTTCTCCAGAGGATTTGCTATAGGAAATGCAGAGGTAGCTGTCCCAGTTAGTTTCCAGTGTCAGCAGGGCACATAATAAGCTGCTAATATTGTAAGTGGCACATATTAGATGGAGGGTCCTACTATAAATTTTGCACTGAGGCATAGTAACTTGAGCCTATTCCTCTGCTTTTCTCTGAGGGTGGCATCAACAGGTTGGAATTTGAGTTTATTTTCTGGTCTAACAGGGCAAAAAGAGCATTCAATGCAACAAATAAAACGTCGTTGTTTACAACAAAGTATTCAAAAATAACTGTAAAATATTGTTCTGGTTTGCAGAAAAAGTTGCCCAAAAGTGGATATACAGTAACTGTCATATAATTAGTTTTGCATTGAACATGCGTTAGTTCAGTCATTCTGTTCCGCATTCATTCAGTGCAGCCTTCCAGTTATTATACCCACTGAATTAGTTTACCATTTCTACTTTTACTTTACATTACCAGAAAAGTTCTGTACTGTATGTTTTATGATGAACATTTAGCAAATGGTTTACAAGCAGCACCATGCGAAATCTCTCTGCTTTCTTCTAATATAAACATCACAGTTTATCCATGCACAATCATTTTTCATGATTGCTTTCTGAATAATTCATTAAAAATGATGAACAGCCAAAATGCTAATTTCTGTTTAAAATGTGGGTTTTTTTAATGTTTTTTTTCAGCGTGTATGCAGATACTGTATATTGTAATGAGTGTTTGGTAATGAGTGTGTGGAAAACAGTGAAAGCTTAATTACATCAATTTAGGACTTGTTGCATGTTTTCAAACAATCTCTTTGTTTTTAAAAAGTTTGCATTTATGACAGTAAGCCATAGAATTAAGTATATAATGTTACCTGAGAGTAACATAGAGGCAATATTTTTTAAAAAAGATTAACAAAACCACCTCAACTGACTACATAATTTGCACTCTTGAAGAGTAACTAAAGTTTTATGTATATATTAATTTTCATAGATCAATAGTGCAAACAGGAATACATAAGTTTATACATACTTGTACTCCCCACTGCTTTAGTCACTCTGAAAGTACTGATAAAATCTATACACAGAAGTCCGTGCACTGAGATATCAGATTACAGCTGCAGCCCATAGACATCTATGGAGAGGTGAAGAGGAGGAAAGAGCTCCTGAAGGGAGACAGAGGAAGACATACACAGAAGTGCAACTGGTAACAAGTTTTTTACATTGACATTGCTGACTAATTAGTTTTATATTTCATTCCAATGCTGGATTCACATCAGAACTGTTGTATTATACCTTCTATGCAGCTTCTACTTTTAAGCGAATACCACAAAGTAAAAATAGTAACATAGTATGTAAGGTAGAAAAAAAGACATATGTCCATGCAGTTCCCTCTAATGTTGATCCAGAGGAAGGCAAAAAAAAAACAATGAGGCAGATGCCAATTTCTCCTATTTGTGGTAAAAAAAATTCCTTCCTGACTCCAATCTGGCAATCGGAATAATCCTTGTATCAACAACCCATCTGAAGCTATTAATGGTTTTAACATATACTATTGTATCACTCAAGAAAGGCATCCAGGCCCCTCTTTGACTCTTTTATCGAACTTGCAAATCACCACGTCCTCAAGCAGAGAGTTCCATAGTATCACTGCTCTAACAGTAAAGAACAGCCTTCTGTGATGGTGTAGAAACCTTCTTTTCTGGAAACATAGAGGATGCCCTCTTGTTACAGTCACAGTCCTGGATATAAATAAATCATGGGAGAGATCTCTGTATTGTCCCCTAATATATTAATACATAGTTATTAGGTCACCCCTCAGCCGTCTTTTTTCTAAAGGGAATAATCCCAATTTTGATAACCTCTCTGGGTATTGTAGTCTTAGTTGCTCACCTTTGATACCCACTCAAGCTCTGATTTGTCCTTCTTCAGTACCGGTGCCCAAAACTTTAAACAATATTCCATATGTGGTCTGACTAGTGACTTGTAAAGAGGAAGAACAATGTTCTTGTCATGTGCCCCTAGACCTCTTTTGATGCAACTCATGATCCTTTTTGCCTTGGCAGCAGCTGCCTGACACTGGTTGCTCTAGTTAAGCTTACAGTTAACTAAAATCCTCAAGTTCTTTTCCATGTCAGTGTTACCCAGTGGTTTCCCATTTAGTGTGTAATGGTGACATGTATTTCCTCTGCCCATGTGCCTAACCTTACATTTATCAGTGTTAAAAGTGATAAAGAATAAGAGACCCTGGTCCTCTATGTGTGCTCTGTAAGGAAGACATTGGAGCAGCTAGTCTACATCCACTCCTTGAGCTCAGCAAAGAAAAAATTACAGTTACAAATTGGACCTAGAAAAGAGGAAAATTATTTTTAAAAATGCAGAATGCAAGTCATATAATGGCCAGAAATAGTGTTATTCCTCATGTACTCTACAGCTTGTCCTGAAAAGTTATCTGAAAGATTAGTTGCACTTTAACCACTTTGCAAATGCTATTAGTAAATTTACATGGCTGTGTTCTGAGCTCTATACAGCAGCAACATAAATGTATGTTCCTCACTCCACTGTTGAATGCATCCCCCTGAGCGGCGGAAACACCTGAAACGGGCTGTTAATAACAGCCAGTCATTCAGGTGCCATCATTGGGACCTGATAGGTTATGGTCCTGATGAAGCAATTGGACTGACAGCCATTCAGAGTGCCTGCAGGGAAAGTTTGTTGTAGTAACAAGCTTTCCTGGCATTTACATGTAAGTGTTGTAAAAGCCTTTCTCTCCCCTGGTCTCCTGTCAGTGTGAGATCAGAAGAGACAGAAGCTGAAAGTATTGAAGCAGCACATTAACCCCTTCATTATCTATCTCTTATTAATATAGTCCTATTTAGTTAGTAGAGGTGATATTATAGTGTAGGGTTCATATTTAGAAATTTAACTAAAAAATTAATTACATTTGTAAGGGTAATTACAAATTACACGTAGTGGATTTTGGTGCGTATTCTCACCCTGCAGCTGATTTTACCCTTCAGCCACTTTCACACAAATGTTTCATCGCAGCTATTTTGCCATGATAAAACGCTGGCCGAAAATCGCGACCATCTGAATCAATGGATTCCAATGCTTTTGTTCAGAAGTGCGATTTTTTTTTTTTTGGTGTGTAAAATCGGCCGCCCGAAAAGATAGTGCATATGGTTCGCATTCTGGCTGGCCTATTTTATGCATGCCCGGAAAAGATAGGTCTTGACCTATCTTTTGCAGGAATATGCCTGCCAGTCCTATAAACTCCTATGTGAGCCTATGAAAGCTGCCGGGAAAGGGAGTTGGGAATTTAGCAGCGGCTTCCATTGCTAAAGACCCTCCCCTCCCCTTGCCGGAAGCTCCCATAAGCTGGGGAGGGACTAGCTCTACTAAGCTCGTGCCCCATTGCACCCCCTCCCCTTGCTGGCAGATGGCAAGGGGAGGAGAGGGAGAGGGTGTTTAGCTGTCTAGCTCTGCTGGACTTCCACCCCCTTTCTTTGCCAGCAGCAGGCAAGGGGCAGAAAAGGGGGGGGGGGGAATTTATTCAGAGCTGAACTCTCTTTCCCTGGCCTAAGTTATTCTGGGCTTCAGTGTATATATGCCACAGCTTGGCCATCTGCATGAGCGAGGAAACAGGAGATGCAACCCACGATTCCCCTCCCTACATAACCCCTTCGCGCTACAGGAGGTACAGTTACGTCCTGCCGAATCAGGGTAGGATGGATTGCTACTCATGGACCAGTGCTCTGTGTTTGCCCCTCAGGTTAAAATTAGCAAGCTAGTCCCTGAAGCATAAAAAACTACAATATGGCCCAATAGCAGTCTATGGGTGCCAGATTATGAATCTATACAATATGTATCTACAATTTGGCCATGTGCATGAGCTCTTATGCTTATATTAGGAATAACAACTTCATAATATAATACATTATTAGAATTTATTCCTTTACAGATTTGAGTGATCCTCTAATGACATGAAGGACTGCAAGGAGTTTTAAATGGGTATACTAGACACTTACTATTTGTTACCTGTCCTTAGGATATATCATTAATAGTTGATTGACGTGGGTCCACTGTTCCAGATCCCTGCTGATTAGTTGATCTTCCAGCAAGCTGTCAGTACAGTGGGGCCAGACGTCTGTATCGGTGGTCAGGGTCAGAAGCGTAATAGACTGTTTCTTTCCCATTAAAATCAGTGGAGGAAATGCCTACTATACTTCGGGCTCTGACTGCAATAAGGATATGGAAGTGTAACGGAAGGCATAACTCCCATTGATTTCAATGGGAACGATGCCATCTTTCACATTTTCTTGAACACTGATATGGACGTCCAGCCCCACTGCACTGACAGTGGGCCAGAGCATTAACTAATCATGGGGGCTGCATTCAGACGAACGTATATCGGCTCGGTTTTCACGCCGAGCTGATATACGTTGTCCTCGTGTGCAGGGGGGGAGGATGAAAGAGCCAGGAGCAGGAACTGAGCTCCCTCTCTGCCTCCTCTCCGCCCCTCTGCACTATTTGCAAGGGGGAGAGGTGGGGCGGGGCTAAGTTCCGTGAATTAGCCCCGCCCCCGGCCCACCTCTCACCATTGCAAATAGTGCAGAGGGGCGGAGAGGAGGCAGAGAGGGGGCGGGAGCTCAGTTTCTGCTCCTGGCTCTTCCATCCCCCCCCCCACCGCACACAAGGACAACGTATATCGGCTTGGCGTGAAAACCGAGCCGATATACGTTCGTCTGAATGCAGCCTAAGGATCCTGAGCAGTGGAGCCACACCAATCAACTACTAATGACCTAGCCTGAGGAAGAGTCATCCTTAGTAAATGCCCGGAATACCCCTTAAAACGTATTGCTGACCTAGAGAAGCTATTTATATACTGCAATCACATGCTATTGGAGTGCCCGAAGTCCACCATAGCATTTAACAGCATTCCGTATTCTTATTGGTGACTAGAGATGAGCGAATGTACTCGTCCGAGCTTGATATTCGTGCGAATATTAGGGTGTTCGGGATGCTCGTTACTCGTAACGAGTACCACGCGGTGTTCCGGTTACTTTCAGTTTCCTCTCTGAGACGTTAGCGCGCTTTTCTGGCCAATTGAAAGACAGGGAAGGCATTACAACTTCCCCCTGTGACGTTCAAGCCCTATACCACCCCCCTGCTGTGAGTGGCTGGGGAGATCTGATGTCACCCGAGTATAAAAATCGGCCCCTCCCACGGCTCGCCACACATGCCTTGTGACTTAGCTGAGGGAAAGTGCTGCTGCTGTTGCTGCTGTAGGGAGAGCATTAGGAGTTAGTGTAGGCTTCAAGAACCCCAACGGCCCTTCTTAGGGCCACATCTACTAGTGTGCAGTACTGTGTTAGCACAGTATTTTTTTATTTTTTTTCCAAAATTGGATCTGCAGAGCATTGCGCCCTGCAATAGGGACAGAAGTGGGGGTTAGGCAGGGAGAGTGTTAGGAGTTAGTGTAGGCTTCAAGAACCCCAACGGTCCTTTCTAGGGCCACATCTATCCGTGTGCAGTACTGTCCAGGCTGCTGTTAGCAGTGTTGCATATTTTTTTTTTTTCTCAAAACCGGCTGTGCAGAGCATTGCACCCGGCATTAATACTACAGGGATAGAATTGTGTAGGCAGGCCAACAGAAGACATACATTATTCATTGAATACACGCAGTGTGGGTGTTCCTTGTAAAAAGCAGGGAAAAAATTCTATTTGGCCTGCCTCTTACAGTACTCAGGGCTCTGTGTACGTGTGTGCTGTGCGCTGAACGTTCAGAAAAAATCAGACGCAGTCAGCTACGTTTTACCGCAGGCGTGCGGCAATTTTTTTCCTGCATGGGAAATCCCTGATCTGCTGTAGGTAGCGAATTACTTTGCATCACTGCAGTTCTGGGACAAATTGGCAGGGCCACAACACAGTTATTAAACTTAGTATTCATTGAATACACGCAGTGTGGGTGTTCCTTGTAAAAAGCAGGGAAAAAATTCTATTTGGCCTGCCTCTTACAGTACTCAGGGCTCTGTGTACGTGTGTGCTGTGCGCTGAACGTTCAGAAAAAATCAGACGCAACCAGCTACGGTTGAGTGCAGCCTTGCGCCAATTTCTTTCCTGCCTGGGAAATACCTGCTCTGCCACAGTTAGTAACTCTGCAACAGTAAAGTTCTGTGACAGTTTTGCAGGGCCGCAACACAGTTATTAAACTTATTAGTATTCATTGAATACACGCAGTGTGGCTTGTCCTTTGAAAAACAAGGGAAAAAATTGTATTTTGGCTGCAGGCTTGCGCCACTTTCTTTCCTGCCTGGGAAATCAAATCACTGGTAATACACCATGCTGAGGGGTAGGGGTAGGCCTATAGGACGTGGACGCGGGCGAGGACGCGGAGGCCCAAGTCAGGGTGTGGGCACAGGCCGAGCCAGTGTGGTGGCCAGGGGTAGAGGCAGGGCCAGACCGAATAATCCACCAACTGTTTCCCAAAGCGCCCCCTCGCGCCATGCCACCCTGCACAGGTCAAGGTGCTCTACGGTGTGGCAGTTTTTCACAGAGACGCCTGACGACCGACGAACAGTGCTGTGCAACGTTTGTCGCGCCAAGATCAGCTGGGGAAGCACCACCAACAGCATGCGCAGGCATATGATGGCCAAGCACCCCACAAGGTGGGACGATGCCCGTTCACCGCCTCCGGTTTGCACCACTGCCTCTCCCCCTGTGCCCCAACCTGCCACTGAGATCCAACCCCCCTCTGAGGACACAGGCACTACTGTCTCCTGGCCTGCACCCACACCCTCACCTCCGCTGTCCTCGGCCCCATCCAGCAATGTCTCTCAGCGTAGCGTCCAGACGTCGCTAGCGCCACAGTTTGAGCGCAAGCACAAGTACGACACCACGCACCCGCACGCTCAAGCGTTAAACGTGCACATTGCAAAATTGATCAGCCTAGAGATGCTGCCATATAGGCTTGTGGAAACGGAGGCTTTCAAAAGCATGATGGCGGCGGCGGCCCCGCGCTACTCGGTTCCCAGTCGCCACTACTATTCCCGATGTGCCGTCCCAGGCCTGCACGACCACATCTCCCGCAACATTGTACGCGCCCTCACCAACGCGGTTAATGCCAAGGTCCACTTAACAACAGACACGTGGACAAGCACAGGTGGGCAGGGCCACTATATCTCCCTGACGGCACATTGGGTGAATGTAGTGGAGGCTGGGACAGAGTCAGAGCCCGGGACCGCTCACGTCCTACCCACCCCCAGAATTGCGGGCCACAGCTCGGTGGTGGTATCTGCGGCGGTGTATGCTTCCTCCACTAAAGCACCTTCCTCCTCCTCCTCCTCCTCCTCTAACGCAACCTCTGTCTCGCAATCAAGATGTGTCAGCAGCACGTCGCCAGCAGTCGGTGTCACGCGGCGTGGCAGCACAGCGGTGGGCAAGCGTCAGCAGGCCGTGCTGAAACTACTCAGCTTAGGAGAGAAGAGGCACACGGCCCACGAACTGCTGCAGGGTCTGACAGAGTAGACCGACCGCTGGCTTGCGCCGCTGAGCCTCCAACCGGGCATGGTCGTGTGTGACAACGGCCGTAAGCTGGTGGCGGCTCTGCAGCTCGGCAGCCTCACGCACATGCCATGCCTGGCCCATGTGTTTAATTTGGTGGTTCAGCGCTTTCTGAAAAGCTACCCCCACTTGTCATACCTGCTCGGAAAGGTGCGCCAGCTCTGCGCACATTTCCGCAAATCCCACACGCACGCTGCCACCCTGCGGACATTGCAACATCGGTTTAATCTGCCAGTGCACCGACTGCTGTGCGACGTGCCCACACAGTGGAACTCTACGCTCCACATGTTGGCCAGACTCTATGAGCAGCGTAGAGCTATAGTGGAATACCAACTCCAACTTGCGCGGCGCAGTGTGAGTCAGCCTCCTCAATTATTTACAGAAGAGTGGCCCTGGTTGGCAGCCATCTGCCAGGTCCTTGGAAAATTTGAAGAGTCTACCCAGGTGGTGAGCGGCGATGCTGCAATCATTAGCGTCACCATTCCTCTGCTATGCATCTTGAGAAGTTCCCTGCAAAGCATAAAGGCAGACGCTTTACGCTCGGAAACAGAGTCAGGGGAAGACAGTATGTCGCTGGATAGTCAGAGCACCCTCCTGTCTATATCTCAGCGTGTTCAGGAGGAGGAGGAGGAGCATGAGGAGGATGAGGAGGAGGGGGAAGAGACAGCTTGGCCCACTGCTGACGGTACCCATGCTGCTTGCCTGTCATCATTTCAGCGTGTATGGCCTGAGGAGGAGGAGGAGGAGGAGGATCCTGAAAGTGATCTTCCTAGTGAGGACAGCCATGTGTTGCGTACAGGTACCCTGGCACACATGGCTGACTTCATGTTAGGATGCCTTTCTCGTGACCCTCGCGTTACACGCATTCTGGCCACTACGGATTACTGGGTGTACACACTGCTCGACCCACGGTATAAGGAGAGCCTTTGCACTCTCATTCCCGAAGAGGAAAGGGGTTCGAGAATGATGCTATACCACAGGGCGCTGGTGGACAAACTGATGGTAAACTTCCCATCTGACAGCGCTAGTGGCAGAAGGCGCAGTTCCGAGGGCCAGGTAGCAGGGGAGGCGCAGAGATCAGGCAGCATGTACAGCGCAGGCAGGGGAACATTCTCCAAGGCCTTTGCCAGCTTTATGGCTCCCCAGCAAGACTGTGTCACCGCTCCCCAGTCACGGCTGAGTCGGCGGGAGCACTGTAAAAGGATGGTGAGGGAGTACGTAGCCTACAACTACTGGGTGTCGAAGCTGGACACGTGGCTTGAACTCGCGCTGTATGCCCTGGAGGTGCTTGCTTGTCCTGCGGCTAGCGTCTTGTCAGAGAGTGTGTTTAGTGTGGCTGGGGGAATCATCACGGATAAGCGTACCCACCTGTCAACCGACAGTGCCGACAGGCTTACACTCATCAAGATGAACAAAGCCTGGATTTCCCCAGACTTCTCTTCTGCACCAGCGGACAGCAGCGATACCTAAGCAATACGTATTATGCACCCGCGGATGGAAGCATCGTTTTCTCTCTCACCATCCAAAACGGGGACATTTCTGCTTCATCAATCTGTGTATAATATTCCTCCTCCTCCTCCTCCTGCTCCTCCTCCTGAAACCTCACGTAATCACGCCGAACGGGCAATTTTTCTTAGGGCCACAAGGCTCACTCATATAATTTTTCTAAACAATTTTTATACGTTTCAATGCTCTTAAAAGCGTTGAAAGTTTAACTTGAACCAATTTTTCATTAAACTGGGCTGCCTCCAGGCCTAGTTACCACTTAAGCCACATTAACCAAAGCGATTAATAGGTTTCACCTGCCATCTTGGTTGGGCATGGGCAATTTTTCTGAGGTACATTAGTACTGTTGGTACACCAATTTTTGTGGGCCCTCGCCTACAGTGTAATCCAATTAATTTTTTGCCCACCTGCATTACAGCTGACGTTACATTAGCTGTGTTGGGCACTGCAATGGGATATATTTATGTACCGCCGGTGGGTTCCAGGGAGCCACCCATGCCGTGGGTCCACACGGAGTTGTAACTATATGTGTCCACTTCTAAAGAGCCCCAGTCTGACTGGGGCATGCAGTGTGGGCCGAAGCCCACCTGCATTAAACATGACATAACCTCAGCTGTGATGGGCAATGCAATGGGATATATTTATGTATCGCCGGTGGCTTCCTGGCACCCACCCATGCTGTGGGTCCACAGGGAATTATAAATGCATCTGTTTCCACTTGTAAAGAACCCGAGTCTGACTGGGACATGCAGTGTGGGCCGAAGCCCACCTGCATTAAGCACGACATTACTACCTCAGCTATGTTGGGCACTGCAATGGGATATTTCTATGTACCGCCGGTGGGTTCCAGGGAGCCACCCATGCTGTGGGTCCACAGGGAATTATAAATGCATCTGTTTCCACTTGTAAAGAACCCCAGTCTGACTGGGGCATGCAGTGTGGGCCGAAGCCCACCTGCATTAAGCACGACATTACTACCTCAGCTGTGTTGGGCAATGCAATGGGATATTTTTGTGTATCGCCGGTGGGTTCCAGGGAGCCACCCATGCTGTCGGTCGACAGGGACTTCACAATAGGGAGTTGTACCTGCCTGTGTCTATGAATTAAAAAGCCCGGTCTGACTGGGGCATGCAGAGACACCTTGACAGAATGAATAGTGTGTGGCACATAGGTTCCCCATTGCTATGCCCACGTGTGCAGCTCCTGATGGCGGTGGCACAGGATTCTATTTCTCATTGCTTCTGTACAGCATTGTGGGCTATCGCCCCGCCACTTTTAAAGAGGGTCGCTGCCTAGCCGTGCCAACCCTCTGCAGTGTGTGCCTGCGGTTCCTCCTCATGGCAGACGCACTTCTAAATAGACATGAGGGTGGTGTGGCATGAGGGCAGCTGAAGTTTGCGCAGGGACACTTTGGTGTGCGCTGTGGGGGGGAGGGGGGGCGGTTGGGCAGCATGTAACCCAGGAGAAGTGGCAGTGGAGTGTCATGCAGGCAGTGATTGTGCTTTGTTGGAGGTAGTGTGGTGCTTAGCTAAGGTATGCCATGCTAATGAGGGCTTTTGAGAAGTAAAAGTTTTTGGGAGGGGGGGGGGCACTCTTGCTGCTATTGTGGCTTAATAGTGGGACCTGTGAACTTGAGATGCAGCCCAACATGTAGCCCCTCGCCTGCCCTATCCGTTGCTGTGTCGTTCCCATCACTTTCTTGAATTGCCCAGATTTTCACACAAGGAAACCTTAGCGAGCATCGGCGAAATACAAAAATGCTCGGGTCGCCCATTGACTTCAATGGGGGTCGTTACTCGAAACGAACCCTCGAGCATCGCGAAAAGTTCGTCCCGAGTAACGAGCACCCGAGCATTTTGGTGCTCGCTCATCTCTATTGGTGACTTAATTTAGGCCATGGTGAAATTATGACTTAATTTTCTGTAATTAGTTTTGTAAAATATTTGTTATGCAATTTACTACTGTATTTATTGTAATGGCTGCAAAATATATTTGTTTTAGAAATAATTATAATATATAGCTGTGTTCTTGTCTATCTATCCACTACAAGATATGGTTTGCAATATTTTTGTGAATGATACCCAGGCAATCCTCGTGCTGAAGGAATATAATGCAGAAGAAAGTATAATACTGTGATGGCTAACAATCCAAACAAATGCACATTATAAATAACCTTGTCACAAACTATTTCCAAGACTTGTAGCCTGGTCCTCACTTATTCATGCAGTGATATAACCACATATTGTGCATGTTTGTATAACAATTCAGTGTATGTGTAATGCAGGTTCAGGTGCATTTATCAGGTTTTGATGAGCTTAAAAAGATTAAAGAATGTGAGAACTATAGAGCAATGCAATGCAGAACACACATTCACTATTCTTAATGCATACTGCAGAAATCTATAGGGATTTGACTTGAGGAAATTCAAGGTCTGGATCAGATATAGAACAATCAGCAAGTGTAAATGGGCTCTAGATGGGGCTGTATTAAAGGGGTTGTCTCGCGGCAACAAGTGGGGTCATACACTTCTGTATGGCCATATTAATGCACTTTGTAATATACATCGTGCATTAATTATGAGCCATACAGAAGTTATTCACTTACCTGCTCCGTTGCTAGCGTCCCCGTCGCCATGGATCCGTCTAAATTCGCTGTCTTCTGGCGTTTTTAGGCGCACTTGCGCAGTCCGGTCTTCTGCCTGGTGAATGGGGCGCTCGTGCCGGAGAGCTGGTCCCGCGTCGTCATCGTAGCTCTGCCCCGTCACGTGTACCGATTCCAGCCAATCAGGAGGCTGGAATCGGCAATGGACCGCACAGAGCCCACGGTGCACCATGGGAGAAGACCCGCGGTGCATCGTGGGTGAAGATCCCGGCAGCCATCTTGGAGAAGGAAGAAAGAAGTCGTCGCAGAGCGGGGATTCGGGTAAGTAATATATATATTTTTTTTAACCCATCACTTGGGTTTGTCTCGCGCCGAACGGGGGGCCTATTGAAAAAAAAAACAACCCGTTTCAGCGCGAGACAACCCCTTTAAGTCTTGGAGCCTATCACAGTGTGAGCTGTAATTATGGGTCTAATGACATGGAAGAACATTGTTAAGTAGACTGCCTCACAAAGGAAATACCACACCATGCAGAAATGCTTGAAATAAGATGAAACTCAACACAGGCATAAAAAAAATTAATTCTGAACAATCAATTTTAATTTCAAACAATTAACATGTGTCCTGTGGTCTAAATAAAAGGATGATCAATAAGTAGTTGGGCCACCATGTTGGGTGATACAGTCATTACCATGAAATGGCATTAATTCAATGAGGGCTTGAATATTGTCCTGAGATAGTGTTTACCATAAGATACTAACCATAGTCCACAATTCATCTTCATTTCTCATTGCTCAACATCCAATCCCATGGATTCTCAATTAGAGAGAGATCTGGGGATTATGCTGGCTAAGAAATTACCTGGAGACCTTGCAAAGCATGCCTGCTGACGTTCATTTTTTGGGGCCACACGTTATCCTACTGGAAAATGGAATTGAGTATACCATAAAGACATGCTAGTTTGACAGGCTGCAGCACCCTATCAACATAAAGACGTGCCCATCATTGTGCCTCTGATATGTATTGGTCACAAGCAGCACTACTTCATAGTACCAATAAGGCAGGACCAAATATTGAAATGCATGCTTCAGTAGGAGTCCGGATCCAACAACTCCAAATAGACAACAAGCAAAAATAAACAAGGCTCACAGCGGAGAAGCGGGAGGAGATTTCACTCCTCGCACTCCCCGGCCCTCTCCATTGACATAACATAGCGGCTGTTCAATACTGAATGGTTGCTATTTACATTGAGCGATCAGTGATCAGCTCATCATCCATCATTTATGCAGCATAAGCGATGGACAATGTGCTGATTGCTTAGTATTAATAGCAGCCGTTCAGTACTGAACGAATGCTTTGTTAAGTCAATGGAGGGGGGCAGGGGAGCGAGAGGAAAGAAATCTCCTACAGCCTCCCTGCCCCTCTGCTGGCCGCTCTGTGAGCGAGCCAGTGATACTAGCTCCAACAGCACACGAGCGAGGACACACAGGGTTGAGTGTCGGGCATTGTTTGCCCTATATGTAAATTTGCCTTTTATACTTTATAGAAGAGTCATGAGTACCATCTTTAAAGAAAGCCAAAACTTCATTAGTTCCTTAAAGGGGTTGTCCCGCGCCGAAACGAGTTTTTTTTTTTTCAACTCCCCCCCGCCCCCCCCCCCCCCCGTTCGGCACGAGACAACCCCGATGCGGGGGTTAAAAAAGATCACCGGACAGCGCTTAACTGAATCCCCGCGCTCCGGTGACTTCTTACTTACCCGGTGAAGATGGCCGCCGGCATCTTCTCCCTCCATGGACCGCAGGGCTTCTGTGCAGTCCATTGCCGATTCCAGCCTCCTGATTGGCTGGAATCGGCACGTGACGGGGCGGAGCTACACGGAGCCCCATTGAGAAGATAAGAAGACCCGGACTGCGCAAGCGCGTCTAATTTGGCCATTAGACGGCGAAAATTAGACGGCAACCATGGAGACGAGGACGCCAGCAACGGAGCAGGTAAGTGAAAAACTTTTTATAACTTCTGTATGGCTCATAATTAATGCACAATGTACATTACAAAGTGCATTAATATGGCCATACAGAAGTGTATAGACCCACTTGCTGCCGCGGGACAACCCCTTTAAACTTTGAGGATTTCAACTGCAAGTAATCAACAACACGGCTTCCTATTTATCAACATGTGCCATTTGTAATTTTATCATCCTGGTAACTTCTATTACTTTGTGAATATATATATATATATATATATATATATATATATATATATATATATATATATATATATATATATATATGCATATATA
The DNA here is from genome assembly GCF_035609145.1 of Eleutherodactylus coqui. Taxonomy (NCBI): domain Eukaryota; kingdom Metazoa; phylum Chordata; class Amphibia; order Anura; family Eleutherodactylidae; genus Eleutherodactylus; species Eleutherodactylus coqui. The sequence goes on along the minus strand of NC_089841.1, from coordinate 124,988,374 downwards.
TAGAGATAGATCTATATCATCAGAACATTCTGGAAATTCAGTTATGGGTATGATAGCAGATAGAAAGCGGAGTGTTGTTGTTTGATAAGACGCGGCTCCTGTATATTGTTGCGCTGCTTAATAAAAACATTGAATTCAGCAATTCAGCGGAATAAATCATAACCTGTACACTATTTATTCTCTCTTTAACAGATGCTTATTTGTCACTGTTTTACTTCTTCAGTGCATTGTGTACTATTCATTTATTCTTGGGAAAAATGCAGACTTTAAGTTTATTTTCGTTCTTTATTTTTACATAGGAAAACAGCGACTGAGATAATTTCAAACTGATTGCAGCATAGTTGTTTCTCTGAAATAAAGAACTTTCTGTGCTCACGTACAGTAGAGCAATTTAATCTAATGCGGCACATTGAGGCCAAGGTACACCAGTAAGAACAGCTGCTAAAAGAAAACCTATGACTGTGATGTAATACTGCATGTACAGTTTTTCAGTTACCCTTATTATTGCATATTTGTCATACTAACTAGTTTCAGGTCGTTAAATAAATGTAATAATGAAACTTGGAAATATAGGTAAATATATATTACACTCCTTAGGAATCTCAGACTGCCCTTCTTTGCAGAGCTGATTTACAGTTTATCCATACACTGATAGGTTTCCTATTCAACATTAAAATTCAATTAACAAACGAAGATAGATAGATTAGACGTTACACCTCTAGATATATAGATAGATAGATATGAGATAGATATATAATGGATAGATAGATATGAGATAGATAGATAAATAGATATAATATAGATAGATATGAGATAGATATATAATGGATAGATAGATAGATATTAGATAGATAGATATGAGATAGATAGATAAATAGATATAATATAGATAGATAGATAAATAGATATAATATAGATAGATAGATAAATAGATATAATATAGATAGATAAATAGATATAATATAGATAGATAGATATAATATAGATAGATATGAGATAGATATATATAGATATGAGATAGATATATAATGGATAGACAGATAGATAGATAGATAGATAGATAGATAGATAGATAGATAGATAGATAGATAGATAGATAGATAGATAGATAGATAGATATACAAACAAAGCACAAGGCTTGAAGTGTGATGCCCTGAAAATAATCCTGCAGTTATGAAGTAACTATGCTGGCAATTGCCATTCTTGCACTTCCAGCTCTGCTTGATTTTAATTCTCTTGCATTCCAACAGATTAGGAAATATTACATTTCCTATGAAGTTTAGCTAGAGATTTATAGGATTATTTACTTGAATTTCCCTACTTAAATGAAATTAAATCTTACTTATACGTAGTCTACATGTGTTAAGGGGCGTTTAAGTAACACACGGTATTCTCCAGATTTGTCATTTTTAAATAAAACCTTCAGAAATCAAGAAAAAAAATCTAATTGTACACCTAGCAATCAGAAATTCTAATATTTTACTGTATAATTAAGCATCACAGCTCATGCTATGTAATATCTGTCTTCACACTTGTCATCTCTCCTGAAACATCTTTTACAAATTCTTGTATTCCCCAAAAGATGACAATTATGGAGTATCTGTCACGTACAGCAATGCAAGGAGGTGGCTTAGATTGTGGAGTGACTGGTACCCAACTTTTCAAGACACTGGACAAGTGACCATGAGCCACAGCCACAATTCTACAGCAATTCGCCTGGCCCTGCACTATAAGCCAACTTGTCCCGCACTGGACAAGAGGAGAGAGGAGTAGGGACGACACCTATTGATCCCGCCTCTGTCCTCTAACACTCTGCAGTATTGCAAGCTGGCAGTCGTTACAATACAGACTGATTTGTACGCAGCTTTGTAGAGATGAGCGAGCACCAAAATGCTCGGGTGCTCGTTATTCGGGACGAACTTTTCGCGATGCTCGAGGGTTCGTTTCGAGTAACGACCCCCATTGAAGTCAATGGGCGACCCGAGCATTTTTGTATTTCGCCGATGCTCGCTAAGGTTTCCTTGTGTGAAAATCTGGGCAATTCAAGAAAGTGATGGGAACGACACAGCAACGGATAGGGCAGGCGAGGGGCTACATGTTGGGCTGCATCTCAAGTTCACAGGTCCCACTATTAAGCCACAATAGCAGCAAGAGTGCCCCCCCCCTCCCAAAAACTTTTACTTCTGAAAAGCCCTCATTAGCATGGCATACCTTAGCTAAGCACCACACTACCTCCAACAAAGCACAATCACTGCCTGCATGACACTCCACTGCCACTTCTCCTGGGTTACATGCTGCCCAACCGCCCCCCCTCCCCCCCACAGCGCACACCAAAGTGTCCCTGCGCAGCCTTCAGCTGCCCTAATGCCTCACCACCCTCATGTCTATTTAGAAGTGCGTCTGCCATGAGGAGGAACCGCAGGCACACACTGCAGAGGTTGGCACGGCTAGGCAGCGACCCTCTTTAAAAGTGGCGGGGCGATAGCCCACAATGCTGTACAGAAGCAATGAGAAATAGAATCCTGTGCCACCGCCATCAGGAGCTGCACACGTGGGCATAGCAATGGGGAACCTATGTGTCACACACTATTCATTCTGTCAAGGTGTCTCTGCATGCCTCAGTCAGACCGGGCTTTTTAATTCATAGACACAGGCAGGTACAACTCCCTATTGTGAAGTCCCTGTCGACCGACAGCATGGGTGGCTTCCTGGAACCCACCGGCGGTACATAAAAATATCCCATTGCAGTGCCCAACACAGCTGAGGTAGTAATGTGGTGCTTAATGCAGGTGGGCTTCGGCCCACACTGCATGCCCCAGTCAGACTGGGGTTCTTTACAAGTGGAAACAGATGCATTTATAATTCCCTGTGGACCCACAGCATGGGTGGGTGCCAGGAAGCCACCGGCGGTACATAGAAATATCCCATTGCATTGCCCAACACAGCTGAGGTAGTAATGTCGTGCTTAATGCAGGTGGGCTAAAAATTTATTTGATTACACTGTAGGCGAGGGCCCACAAAAATTGCTGTATCAACAGTACTAATGTACCTGAAAAAAATTGGCCATGGCCAACCAAAAGGGCAGGTGAAACCCATTAATCGCTTTGGTTAATGTAATGTGGCTTAAGTGGTAACTAGGCCTGGAGGCAGCCCAGTTTAACAAAAAATTGGTTCAAGTTAAAGTTCCAACGCTTTTCAGAGCATTGAAACATCTAAAAATTGTTTAGAAAAATTATGAGTGAGGCTTGTGGCCCTAAGAAAAATTGCCCGTTCGGCGTGATTACGTGAGGTTTCAGGAGGAGGAGCAGGAGGAGGAGGAGGAGGAGGAATATTAGACACAGATTGATGAAGCAGAAATGTCCCCGTTTTGGATGGTGAGAGAGAACGTAGCTTCCATCCGCGGGTGCAGCCTACGTATTGCTTACGTATCGCTGCTGTCCGCTGGTGGAGAAGAGAAGTCTGGGGAAATCCAGGCTTTGTTCATCTTGATGAGTGTAAGCCTGTCGGCACTGTCGGTTGACAGGCGGGTACGCTTATCTGTGATGATTTCCCCAGCCGCACTAAACACCCTCTCCGACAAGACGCTAGCCGCAGGACAAGCAAGCACCTCCAGGGCATACAGCGCTAGTTCAGGCCACGTGTCCAGCTTCGACACCCAGTAGTTGTAGGGGGCAGAGGCGTCACCGAGGATGGTCGTGCGATCGGCTACGTACTCCCTCACCATCCTTTTACAGTGCTCCCGCCGACTCAGCCTTGACTGGGGAGCGGTGACACAGTCTTGCTGGGGAGCCATAAAGCTGGCCAGGCCCTTAAAGACTGTTGCACTGTCTGGGCTGTACATGCTGCTCGATCTACGCACCTCCCCTGCTACATGGCCCTCGGAACTGCGCCTTCTGCCACTAGCGCTGTCGGATGGGAATTTTACCATCAGCTTGTCCGCCAGGGTCCTGTGGTATAGCAACACTCTCAAACCCCTTTCCTCTTCGGGAATGAGACTGGGAAGGTTCTCCTTATAGCGTGGGTCGAGCAGTGTGTACACCCAGTAATCCGTAGTGGCCAGAATGCGTTGAATGCGAGGGTCACGAGAAAGGCATCCTAACATGAAGTCAGCCATGTGTGCCAGGGTACCTGTACGCAACACATGGCTGTCCGCACTAGGAAGATCACTTTCAGGATCCTCCTCCTCCTCCTCCTCAGGCCATACACGCTGAAATGATGACAGGCAACCAGCATGGGTACCGTCAGCAGTGGGCCAAGCTGTCTCTTCCCCCTCCTCCTCATCCTCCTCATCCTCCTCCTCCTCCTCCTGAACGCGCTGAGATATAGACAGGAGGGTGCTCTGACTATCCAGCGACATACTGTCTTCCCCCGGCTCTGTTTCCGAGCGCAAAGCGGCTGCCTTTATGGTTTGCAGGGAACTTCTCAAGATGCATAGCAGAGGAATGGTGACGCTAATGATTGCAGCATCGCCGCTCACCACCTGGGTAGACTGATCAAAGTTTCGAAGGACCTGGCAGATGTCTGCCAACCAGGCCCACTCTTCTGAAAAGAATTGAGGAGGCTGATTCCCACTGCGCCGCCCATGTTGGAGTTGGTATTCCACTATAGCTCTACGCTGCTCATAGAGCCTAGCCAACATGTGGAGCGTAGAGTTCCACCGTGTGGGCACGTCGCACAGCAGTCGGTGCACTGGCAGATTAAAGCGATGTTGCAGGGTGCGCAGGGTGGCAGCGTCCGTGTGGGACTTGCGGAAATGTACGCAGAGCCGGCGCACCTTTACGAGCAGGTCTGACAAGCGTGGGTAGCTTTTCAGAAAGCGCTGAACCACCAAATTAAAGACGTGGGCCAGGCATGGCACGTGCGTGAGGCTGCCGAGCTGCAGAGCCGCCACCAGGTTACGGCCGTTGTCACACACGACCATGCCCGGTTGGAGGCTCAGCGGCGCAAGCCAACGGTCGGTCTGCTCTGTCAGACCCTGCAGCAGTTCGTGGGCCGTGTGCCTCCTATCTCCTAAGCTGAGTAGTTTCAGCACGGCCTGCTGACGCTTGCCCACCGCTGTGCTGCCACACCGCGCGACACCGACTGCTGGCGACGTCCTGCTGCTGCTGACACATCTAGATTGCGAGACAGAGGTTGAGGAGGAGGAGGAGGGTGGTTTAGTGGACGAGGCATACACCGCCGCAGATACCACCACCGAGCTGGGGCCCGCAATTCTGGGGGTGGGTAGAACGTGAGCGGTCCCGGGCTCTGACTCTGTCCCAGCCTCCACTAAATTCACCCAATGTGCCGTCAGGGAGATGTAGTGGCCCTGCCCGCCTGTGCTTGTCCACGTGTCCGTAGTTAAGTGGACCTTGCCACTAACCGCATTGGTGAGGGCGCGTACAATGTTGCGGGAGACGTGGTCATGCAGGGCTGGGACGGCACATCGGGAAAAGTAGTGGCGACTGGGAACTGAGTAGCGCGGGGCCGCCGCCGCCATCATAGCTTTGAAGGACTTCGTTTCCACAACCCTATACGGCAGCATCTCAAGGCTGATAAATTTGGCTATGTGGACGGTTAACGATTGAGCGTGTGGGTGCGTGGTGGTGTACTTGCGCTTGCGCTCCAACACTTGCGCTAGCGACGGCTGGACTGTGCGGTGCGAGACATTGGTGGATGGGGCCGAGGACAGCGGAGGTGAGGCTGTGGGTGCAGGCCATGAGACGGTTGTGCCTGTGTCCTGAGAGGGAGGTTGGATCTCAGTGGCAGGTTGGGGCACAGGGGGAGAGGCAGCGGTGCAAACCGGAGGCGGTGAACGGCCTTCGTCCCACCTTGCGGGGTGCTTGGCCATCATATGTCTGCGCATGCTGGTGGTGGTGAGGCTGTTGGTGGTGGCTCCCCGGCTGATCTTGGCGCGACAAAGGTTGCACACCATTGTTCGTCGGTCGTCAGGCGTCTCTGTGAAAAACTGCCAGACCTTAGAGCACCTCGGCCTCTGCAGGGTGGCATGGCGCGAGGGTGTGCTTTGGGAAACACTTGGTGGATTATTCGGTCTGGCCCTGCCTCTACCCCTGGACACCGCACTGCCTCTTGCAACATGCCCTGCTGATGCCCTTGCCTCCCCCTCTGAAGACCTGTCCTGAGTAGGCGTTGCACACCAGGTGGGGTCAGTCACCTCATCGTCCTGCTGCTCTTCCTCCGAATCCTCTGTGCGCTGCTCCCTTGGACTTACTGCGCTTACTACTACCTCACTGCAAGACAACTGTGTCTCATCGTCATCGTCCTCCTCACCCACAGAAAGTGCTTGAGACAGTTGGCGGAAGTCCCCAGCCTCTTCCCACGGACCCCGGGAACTTTCGAATGGTTGGGCATCAGTGACGATAAACTCCTCTGGTGGGAGAGGAACCACTGCTGCCCAATCGAAGCAGGGGCCCGAGAACAGTTCCTGGGAGTGTTCCCGCTCCTGAGCAGGTGTCATTGTAGTGGAGTGAGGAGGCTGGGAGGAAGGAGGAGCAGCAGACAGAGGATTCGGATTTGCAGCACTGGACGGCGCAGAACTGTGGGTGGATGATAGCTTGCTCGAAGCACTTTCTGCCATCCAGGACAGGACCTGCTCACACTGCTCATTTTCTAATAAAGGTCTCCCGCGTGGACCCATTAATTGGGCGATGAATGTGGGGACGCCAGAAACGTGCCTCTCTCCTAATCGCGCAGCAATCGGCTGCGACACACCTGGATCAGGAGCTCGGCCTGTGCCCACACCCTCACTTGGCCCTCCGCGTCCTCGGCCACGTCCACGTCCGCGTCCTCTAGGCTTCCCCCTACCCCTCAGCATGCTGTATTACCAGTGATTTGATTTCCCAGGCAGGAAATAAATTGGCGCAAGCCTGCAGGCCAAATATAATGTTTTCGCTTTTTTGCAAACGGAAAACCCCACTGCGTGCATTCAATGAACAAGAAGTTTAATATCTGTGGTGTGGCCCTCAAAAAGTGTCACACAAGTATAGTGTAGCAGAGTTATTAACTCTAGCAGAGCAGGTATTTGCCAGTCAGGATACACAATGGCGCTAGGCTGCAGTAAAGCGTAGCTGGTTGCGTCAGATTTTTGTATGTTGTACACGCAGCACACACGTACACGCAGACCTTAGGACTGACATAGGCAGGCCAAATATAATTTTTTTCCTTTTTAGCTTAGGGAAGGCCCCACTGCGTATATTCAATGAACAAGAAGTTTAATATCTGTGGTGTGGCCCTCAAAAAGTGTCACACAAGTATAGTGTAGCAGAGTTATTAACTCTAGCAGAGCAGGTATTTGCCAGTCAGGATACACAATGGCGCTAGGCTGCAGTAAAGCGTAGCTGGTTGCGTAAGATTTTTGTACGTTGTACACGCAGCACACACGTACACGCAGACCTTAGGACTGACACAGGCAGGCCAAATATAATTTTTTTCCTTTTTAGCAAAGGGAAGACCCCACTGCGTGTATTCAATGAATAATAAATGTCTTCTGGCCCTGCCTACACAATTCTATCCCTGTAGTATTAATGCCGGGTGCAATGCTCTGCACAGCCGGTTTTGAGAGAAAAAAAAAAAAAATGCAACACTGCTAACAGCAGCCTGGACAGTACTGCACACGGATAGAAGTGGCCCTAGAAAGGACCGTTGGGGTTCTTGAAGCCTACACTAACTCCTAACACTCTCCCTGCCTAACCCCCACTTCTGTCCCTATTGCTGGGCGCAATGCTCTGCAGATCCAATTTTGGACAAAAAAAAAAAAAATACTGTGCTAACACAGTACTGCACACTAGTAGATGTGAACCTGAGAAGGGCCGTTGGGGTTCTTGAAGCCTACACTGACTCCTAACGCTCTCCCTACAGCAGCACCAGCAGCAGCACTTTCCCTCAGCTAAGTCACAAGGCATGTGTGGCGAGCTGCGGGAGGGGCCGATTTTTATACTCGGGTGACATCTGATCGCCCCAGCCACTCACAGCAGGGGGGTGGTATAGGGCTTGAACGTCACAGGGGGAAGTTGTAATGCCTTCCCTGTCTTTCAATTGGCCAGAAAAGCGCGCTAACGTCTCAGAGAGGAAACTGAAAGTAACCAGAACACCGCGTGGTGCTCGTTACGAGTAATGAGCATCCCGAACACCCTAATATTCGCACGAATATCAAGCTCAGACAAGTACGTTCGCTCATCTCTACAGCTTTGCCATGCTTCTGCACGCATGCGAAGCGAAAGCTGACATCATCCACTCTGTTCTAATGCACTCTAGAGCTCTACAGTATGCATACAGCTGCCACAACCAATTTCGTAACGGTAAATTGGAACCCAATTTATGAATACAATCTTCAGAGAATATGGTTCCATGGTAATAGGGTGAGGTTCACTAATTAATTTTAAGTTAAATTCTCAAATAAAGAGTAGTGCTTATATACGGAGAAATACAAAAATGATGCTACAAGATAATCGGCAGGAGACTTACATATGATATCACAGACAGTAAAAGAACAGGGGTTAGAGAGTGTTACCATTCTTTGGTGTGGAGGCTCGCCCAGGAAATCAGGCAGTCCACACATATGTGACCTCCAAGGGGCTGACCCTGAGCACACGTCTGTGTGCGATTTTTAAACTCTCACTGGGGTAACTCCCATTTAGTTCCTTCCAGCCCCCATTGGGTCTGGCTTACCTTGGAACACATAATCCCTGGAATACATATTTTCTTCATAACTCCATGTGGGTGTGACCCACCACGAAAATATGAAACAACGTTTCCTCACATGATTTTACGTGTGTTTTGAGCCCACACATGAGCAACTTCGGGTGTATCCTGTCCAAGATACGTGATTCTCTGTTCCTCAGCATCATATTTGCGGTGATGCACCACTTCGCAAAATACCCTTGTCAGCGGTCTGCAACATACAGATCCGTCATAATTTCTAAATTACATTTTTTCTTTGACTCGAGAGACCATCCTTTGTTAACGTTGGCTCCAAGAGTTATCAGCTCAGCTGGTTATGGCCTTGAGGAAATGGGGTGGAGAAGTTCCCTGTCCTTATCTACTAATATAAACATTTTCTAGCTCTGGCTTCAGAGGGGCTGTAGGACATCAGAGAACCCCTGGGAGTGGGGGGGTGTTTTAGTCTTCACTGAAGTCTACTTCAAATGTATTTCAGCACTCAGCTTTCCAGGATGCAGAAAAGCATTTAACCCTTACACAACCACATGGATTAAGGTAGCTGCCTCAGGGCTCAGTCATACGGGCGGTTTTTTTTTTGCCCGATTTGCCGATGCGCGTGCGATCTGCAATATATATACCCAATGCTTTGCAATGGGATCGGTCACATGGCCCTTTTTTATGCGGATGTGCCGAAAATTATATGACACAACGCCTCGCAGAACGCATGTAACTGCGTTCTGCGCAAATCGTTGTTCTTGTATATGCGCTCAATGGGGCCGGCGACAGCAGCGTCGACCCCATTGAGAACATATACTAAAGATCGTTCTCCTCTGTCACAGCTGTATCAGATGTGGCAGAGAAGAACGATGTTCTCCCATTGAATTCAATGGAGCCGGCAATACAGCCAGCGCTGTATTAATTTTCGGGGAAGCCCTTTCCTGAAAACCATCCAAAAAAGTGTAAAAAAAAAAATATATATATATATATACTCACCTTTTTGCAGCTGCTGGAGATCAGCCTCATCCAGCCAGCTCTTCTGCTGAGATGCTTTCTGTAGTATTCAGCAGGCGGGGATTTAAAATCCCTGCCTGCTGAATGGGCTGTCTCTGATTGGTCACAGCCCTCAGCCAATCAGAGGCAGCTCTCACTCACCCATTCATGAATTCACTATGCGCAATAGTGCAAATTTAAATGGTAAATAAAGCATATTTCACTGGTTCATGCGCAAATATGCTTCGCTGCAGTGAGCGTATTTGCATATGCGCCTGTGTGTTAAAGTCCTGAATGTTACAATTTTTGTATTTGGCATGTTCCTAGACTCAATACACTATCCAGTCAGTGCTGACTGTGTAAGGGCTCATTCACATGGGCACATTTTCTGTCTGTATTAAGTCCATTTTTTTGACTTATTGAAAATGGACTGATAAGGACTAGAGATGAGCGAACACCAAAATGTTCGGGTGTTCGTTATTCGGAACGAACTTCCCGCGATGCTCGAGGGTTCGTTTCGAACAATGAACCCCATTGAAGTCAATGGGCGACCAGAGCATTTTTGTATTTCGCCGATGCTCGCTAAGGTTTCCTTGTGTGAAAATCTGGGCAATTCAAGAAAGTGATGGGAATGACACAGAAACGGATAGGGCAGGCGAGGGGCTACATGTTGGGCTGCATCTCAAGTTCACAGGTCCCACTATTAAGCCACAATACCGGCAAGAGTGGGCCCCCCCCCCTCCCAACAACTTTTACTTCTGAAAAGCCCTCATTAGCATGGCATACCTTTGCTAAGCACCACACTAGCTACAACAAAGCACAATCACTGCCTGGATGACACTCCGCTGCCACTTCTCCTGGGTTACATGCTGACCAACCGCCCCCCCTCCCCCCCACAGCGCACACCAAAGTGTCCCTGCGCAGCCTTCAGCTGCCCTCATGCCACGCCACACTCATGTCTATTTAGAAGTGCGTCTGCCATGAGGAGGAACCGCAGGCACACACTGCAGAGGGTTGGCATGGCTAGGCAGCGGCCCTCTTTAAAAGGGGCGGGGCGATAGCCCACAATGCTGTACAGAAGCAATGAGAAATAGAATCCTGTGCCACCGCCATCAGGAGCTGCACACGTGGGCATAGCAATGGGGAACCTATGTGCCACACACTATTCATTCTGTCAAGGTGTCTGCATGCCCCAGTCAGACTGGTAATATGTACCTTAACAGTAACCGCGTTGGTGGTAATGTGGTGGTGACTGAGGACCTAGTAGCACGGTTGTATTTTGTTGGTTTTCGGAATGCGGCCAGGATTAAGTGGGCCGTGGCAGGGGGATGGTGTGGGGGCTCTCGTTGTGTCGGTAAAGGTGAAATTCTTGGACTGCCACCAGACGAACCAATGCAAAGACATTTGCCAAGAATGTTTTCCCTGTTGGAGGAGGAGCGGGATGTTTTTGAGGCACTACGTGTCCTCTCCACGTGTCCGTGGTTATATGCACCTTTACAGTAACCGCGTTGGTGGGAAATGGCCTCGCCGCCATCATGTCTTTGGGAAGCCTCTGTTTCCACACCCCAGAGACATACCATTAGCAGCGGTATAGGCAGAGGCCAGAATTCGTAACATTTCAGCCGTAGCATTAGGACAGGCCCCACTAACATATCACTAGCAGCAGTATAGCGGGAGCGCAATCTTCGTTCCATGTCACCAATAGTAGCACTCAAGACAGGCCCCAGTAACAATTCCGAAGCAGCAGTATAGCGGGAGCGCAGTCTTCGTTCCATGTCAGCAATAGTAGCACTCAAGACAGGCCCCAGTAACAATTCCGAAGCAGCAGTATAGCGGGAGCGCAGTCTTCGTTCCATGTCAGCAATAGTAGCACTCAAGACAGGCCCCAGTAACAATTCCGAAGCAGCAGTATAGCGGGAGCGCAGTCTTCGTTCCATGTCAGCAATAGTAGCACTCAAGACAGGCCCCAGTAACAATTCCGAAGCAGCAGTATAGCGGGAGCGCAGTCTTAGTTCCATTTCAGTAGCCTTAGTATAGCCAAGGCCCAAGTTACATTTATGTAGCTAAAGTGTAGGCCAACCCCACACACCTTTCTGTACCATGAGTGCAGGTGAAGAACATACAAATTGCTATGATTACACTGTAGGTGAGGGCCCCTAAAATTTGGTGTACCAACAGTACTAATGTACCTCAGTAAAAATTGGCCATGCCCAACCAAGATGGCAGGTGAATCGCTTTGGTTAATGTGGCTTAAGTGGTAACTAGGCCTGGAGGCAGCCCAGTGTAACGAAAAATTGGTTCAAGTTAAAGTTCCAACGCTTTTAAGCGCATTGAAACTTATAAAAATTGTTCAGAAAAATTATTTGAGTGAGCCTTGTGGCCCTAAGAAAAATTGCCCGTTCAGCGTGATTACGTGAGGTTTCAGGAGGAGGAGCAGGAGGAGGAGGAGGAATATTAGACACAGATTGATGAAGCAGAAATGTCCCCGTTTTGAATGGTGAGAGAGAACGTAGCTTCCATCCGCGGGTGCAGCCTACGTATTGCTTACGTATTGCTGCTGTCCGCTGGTGGAGAACAGAAGTCTGGGGAAATCCAGCCTTTGTTCATCTTGATGAGTGTTAGCCTGTCGGCACTGTCGGTTGACAAGCGGCTACGCTTATCTGTGATGATTCCCCCAGCCGCACTAAACACCCTCTCCGACAAGACGCTAGCCGCAGGACAAGCAAGCACCCCCAGGGCATACAGCGCTAGTTCAGGCCACGTGTCCAGCTTCGACACCCAGTAGTTGTAGGGGGCAGAGGCGTCACCAAGGATGGTCATGCGATCCGCTACGTACTCCCTCACCATCCTTTTACAGTGCTCCCGCCGACTCAGCCGTGACTGGGGAGCGGTGACACAGTCTTGGTGGGGAGCCATAAAGCTGGCCAGGCCCTTAAAGACTGTTGCACTGCCTGGGATGTACATGCTGCTCGATCTACGCACATCCCCTGCTACCTTGCCCTCGGTACTGCGCCTTCTGCCACTAGCGCTGTCGGCTGGGAATTTTACCATCAGCTTGTCCGCAAGGGTCCTGTGGTATAGCAACACTCTCGAACCCCTTTCCTCTTCGGGAATCAGAGTGGGCAGGTTCTCCTTATACCGTGGATCGAGCAGTGTGTACACCCAGTAATCCGTCGTGGCCAGAATGCGTGCAACGCGAGGGTCACGAGAAAGGCATCCTAACATGAAGTCAGCCATGTGTGCCAGGGTACCTGTACGCAACACATGGCTGTCTTCACTAGGAAGATCACTTTCAGGATCCTCCTCCTCCTCCTCCTCCTCCTCAGGCCATACACGCTGAAAGGATGACAGGCAATCAGCCGGTGTACCGTCAGCAGCGGCCCAAGCTGTCTCTTCCCCCTCCTCCTCATCCTTCTCATGCTCCTCCTCCTCCTCCTGTACGCGCTGAGAAATAGACAGGAGGGTGCCCTGACTATCCAGCGGCATACTGTCTTCCCCCGCCCCCGTTTCCGAGCGCAAAGCAGCTGCCTTTATGGTTTGCAGGGAATTTCTCAAGATGCATAGCAGAGGAATGGTGACGCTAATGATTGTAGCATCGCCGCTCACCACCTGGGTAGACTCCTCAAAATTACCAAGGACATGGCAGATGTCTGCCAACCAGGCCCACTCTTCTGAAAGGAATTGAGGAGGCTGACTCCCACTGCGCCGCCCATGTTGGAGTTGGTATTCGACTATAGCTCTACGTTGTTCATAGAGCCTGGCCAACATGTGGAGCGTAGAGTTCCACCGTGTGGGCACGTCGCACAGCAGTCGGTGCACTGGCAGCTTAAAGTGATGTTGCAGGGTGCGCAGGGTGGCAGCGTCCGTGTGGGACTTGCGAAAATGTGCGCAGAGCCGGCGCGCCTTTACGAGCAGGTCTGACAAGCGTGGGTAGCTTTTCAGAAAGCGCTGAACCACCAAATTAAAGACGTGGGCCAGGCATGGCACGTGCGTGAGGCTGCCGAGCTGCAGAGCCGCCACCAGGTTACGGCCGTTGTCACACACGAACATGCCCGGTTGGAGGCTCAGCGGCGCAAGCCAGCGGTCGGTCTGCTGTGTCAGACCCTGCAGCAGTTCGTGGGCCGTGTGCCTCTTATCGCCTAAGCTGAGTAGTTTCAGCACGGCCTGCTGACGCTTGCCCACCGCTGTGCTGCCACACCGCGCGACACCGACTGCTGGCGACATGCTGCTGCTAACACATCTTGATTGCGAGACAGAGGAGGAGGAGGAGGAGGAGGGTGCTTTAGTGGAGGAAGCATACACCTCCGCAGATACCACCACAGAGCTGGGGCCCGCAATTCTGGGGGTGGGTAGGACGTGAGCGGTCCCGGGCTCTGACTCTGTCCCAGCCTCCACTAAATTCACCCAATGTGCCGTCAGGGAGATGTAGTGGCCCTGCCCGCCTGTGCTTGTCCACGTGTCCGTAGTTAAGTGGACCGTGGCAGTAACCACATTGGTGAGGGCGCGTACAATGTTGCGGGAGACGTGGTCGTGCAGGGCTGGGACGGCACATCGGGAAAAGTAGTGGCGACTGGGAACTGAGTAGCGCGGGGCCGCCGCCTCCATGATACTTTTGAAGGACTCCGTTTCCACAACCCTATACGGCAGCATCTCAAGGCTGATGAATTTTGCTATGCGGACGGTTAACGTTTGAGCGTGCGGGTGCGTGGCGGCGTACTTGCGCTTGCGCTCCAACAGTTGCGCAAGCGACGGCTGGACGGTGCGCTGAGCTACACTGCTGGATGGGGCCGAAGACAGCGGAGGTGAGGGTGTGGGTGCAGGCCAGGAGACGGTAGTGCCTGTGTCCTGAGAGGGGGGTTGCATCTCAGTGGCAGGTTGGGGCACAGGGGGAGAGGCAGGGGTGCAAACCGGAGGCGCTGAACGGCCTTCGTCCCACCTTGCGGGGTGCTTGGCCATCATATGTCTGCGCATGGTGGTGGTGGTGAGGCTGTTGGTGTTGGCTCCCCGGCTGAGCTTTGCGCGACAAAGGTTGCACACCACTGTTCGTCGGTCGTCAGGCGTCTCTGTGAAAAACTGCCAGACCTTAGAGCACCTCGGCCTCTGCAGGGTGGCATGGCGCGAGGGGGCCCTTTGGGAAACAGTTGGTGGATTATTCGGTCTGGCCCTGCCTCTACCCCTGGCCACCGCACTGCCTCTTGCAACCTGCCCTGCTGATGCCCTTGACTCCCCCTCTGAAGACCTGTCCTCCTGAGTAAGCGTTGCACACCAGGTGGGGTCAGTCACCTCATCGTCCTGCTGCTCTTCCTCCGAATCCTCTGTGCGCTGCTCCCTCGGACTTACTGCCCTTACTACTACCTCACTGCAAGACAACTGTGTCTGATCGTCATCGTCCTCCTCACCCACAGAAAGTTGTTGAGACAGTTGGCGGAAGTCCCCAGCCTCTTCCCCCGGACCCCGGGAACTTTCGAATGGTTGGGCATCAGTGACGATAAACTCCTCTGGTGGGAGAGGAACCGCTGCTGCCCAATCTAAGCAGGGGCCCGAGAACAGTTCCTGGGAGTGCTCCCGCTCCTGAGCAGGTGTTATTGTAGTGGAGTGAGGAGGCTGGGAGGAAGGAGGAGCAGCAGACAGAGGATTCGGATTGGCAGCAGTGGACGGCGCAGAACTGCGGGTAGACGATAGGTTGCTCGAAGCACTTTCTGCCATCCAGGACAGGACCTGCTCACACTGCTCATTTTCTAATAACCGTCTCCCGCGTGGACCCATTAATTGGGCGATGAATGTGGGGACGCCAGAAACGTGCCTCTCTCCTAATCGCGCAGCAGTCGGCTGCGACACACCTGGATCAGGAGCTTGGCCTGTGCCCACACCCTGACTTGGCCCTCCGCGTCCTCGGCCGCGTCCACGTCCTCTAGGCCTACCCCTACCCCTCAGCATGCTGTATTACCAGTGATTTGATTTCACAGGCAGGAAATAAATTGGCGCAAGACTGCAGGCCAAATATAATTTTTTCCCTTTTTTGAAAACGAAAGGCCCCACTGCCTCTAGTGAATGAATAATCTAAGTTTAATAACTGTGCTGTTTTCCTGCTAATGTGTCACAGAACGTGAGGGTAGCAGAGTTATTAACTGTGGCAGAGCAGGTATTTTTTTTCCCAATTAAGGAAAGCAAATGGCGAAGCCAGGAGTAAAACGTAGCTGGGTGCGTATGATTTTTAAAGGTGTCACACGCAGCCGACACGTGTCCACCGCCCTTAGGACGGACAGATGCCGGACAAATAGAATTATTTTCCGTTTTTTGGCACCAAAAGGCAGCACTGCGTATATTCTATGAACATGAGAAGTTTAATAACTGTGCTGTGTCCCTGCTAATGTGTCACAGAACGTGAGGGTAGCAGAGTTATTAACTGTGGCAGAGCAGGTATTTTTTTTCCCAATTAAGGAAAGCAAATGGCGAAGCCAGGAGTAAAACGTAGCTGGGTGCGTATGATTTTTAAAGGTGTCACACGCAGCTGACACGTGTCCACCGCCCTTAGGACGGACAGAGGCCGGACAAATAGAATTATTTTCACTTGTTTTACAAGCAAAAGGCAGCACTGCATATATTCAATGAATAATAACTGTGTTGTGGCCCTGCCTATACAATTCTTTCCCTGCAGTATCAATGGAGGGTGCAATGCTCTGCAGAAGCGATTTTGAGAAGCAAAAAAAAATGCAGCACAGCTAACAGCAGCCTGGACAGTACTGCACACGGATAAATATGGCCCTAGAAAGGACCGTTGAGGTTCTTGAAGGCTACACTCACTCCTAACACTCTCCCTGCCTATGCAGCACTTCTGTCCCTAATGCCAGGTGCAACGGTCTGCAGAGGCGATTTTGAGAAAAAAAAATTGCCACTGCTAACAGCAGCCAACACACAGCTATCAGTGGCCCTAATAAGGACCTTTGGGGGGTCTTGAAGCCTACACTAACTACCAATTCTTTCCCTACAGCAGCTCCGGTACAAACAGCACTGTCCCTCATCTAAATCACACGGCATCTGAGGCGAGCCGCGGGAGGGGCCGACTTTTATGTTCGGGTGACACCTGATCTTCCCAGCCACTCACAGCAGGGGGGTGGTATAGGGCTTGAACGTCACAGGGGGAAGTTGTAATGCCTTCCCTGTCTTTCAATTGGCCAGAAAAGCGCGCTAACGTCTCAGGGAAGGAAGTGAAAATAACCAGAACACCTACACTAGCCTACACTAACTCCTAACACTCTCCCTGCCTAACCCCCACTTCTGTCCCTATTGCAGGGCGCAATGCTCTGCAGATCCAATTTTGGAAAAAAATAAATAAAATACTGTGCTAACACAGTACTGCACACTAGTAGATGTGGCCCTAAGATGGGCCGTTGGGGTTCTTGAAGCCCACACTAACTTCTAACGCTCTCCCTACAGCAGCTCCAGCACGATAGTACTTTCCCTCAGCTAAGTCACAAGGCATGTGTGGCGAGCCGCGGGAGGGGCCGATTTTTATACTCGGGTGACATCAGATCTCCCCAGCCACTCACAGCAGGGGGGTGGTATAGGGCTTGAACGTCACAGGGGGAAGTTGTAATGCCTTCCCTGTCTTTCAATTGGCCAGAAAAGCGCGCTAACGTCTCAGAGAGGAAACTGAAAGTAACCGGAACACCGCGTGGTAATCGTTACGAGTAACGAGCCTCCCGAACACCCTAATATTCGCACGAATATCAAGCTCGGAAGAACACGTTCGCTCATCTCTAATAAGGACCCATTGAATTAAATTTAAGTATTGAGACAGGAATATTTTACGAGCATACTTTACACACGTAATAAAAATTGCAGCATGTCTTATTTTGGCCTTTATTTATGGATCAACATAGCCTATCAAAGTCTATGGGCTTTGAATATGGATGTTACATGTGTATTCACTGCGTTTTTTATGTATGTTAGCAGGAGACAGTGTGCAAAAAACTGATATCAATTGACCTTTTTGCATTTTTTTTCGTCATACAACATCAAAAATGCCCCAAATATGCACCAAAAAGCACATGCATTGAAAATAGTGTATTTTTCATGGACCAAAATTGCATATATCCATGTGAGTGAGCCCTTAGAGTTTGTAGAAGCACACCAAATTGAAACACGAAATACTACAGCCAGTTGTCTATTTATTCATACATTTCCAGGATGAATAACAGAGGAACGGCACAACACAGTATTATAAGAAAATGTACACAAATTTTATTGTCCAAGGAGAAAGTTATTTTATAATGCCTAAAGTCTACCTAAAGGTTTAAACTTTTTTCTTAGATCAATAAAACAAGCAACATAAGAAACTTTATAATATGTCCTTCTTCCCACCCCCTATACTGATCACTCACTTGTAGAGATGGGTGAGCACCCAAATGCTCGGGTCCGTGTTATTCGAGTTGAGCTTTTCGTAAAATTCGAGAGCTCTGATCGAGTCACGAACTCCATTGACTACAATGGGTGACTCCATGAAAAGCCTGTTAAAATAGTGGGGGGGGGGGGGGGGGGGGGACTCACCTGCTGGGACACAGCAGCGTCTTCTGGCACTCTCCCCAGCTCTGTAGCTCTCAGCTATCAGCAGTCGGGGATTTAAAATCCCCACCTGCTGGTAGCTCTAATTTGTGATTGGCTGAAGCGCTCAGCCAATCACAATCAGAGCTACCAGCAGGCGGGGATTTTAAATCCCCGGCTGCTGATAGCTCAGAACTACAGAGCCGGGGACAGCTGCAGAAGCCGCGGCTGAGCCCCGGCAGGTGAGTATTCAATTTTTTTTTTTACACTACTTTTAAATGGCTTTTTTTTAGGGAAAGGCTTATGAAGCCCTTTCCTGAAAAGCCATTGACGGCTGCCGGGGCTCAGCGGCTCTGTACTGCTGTTTTGAGCTATCAACATGCAGGGATTTAGAATCGCTCAGCCAATCACAATAAGAGCTACCAGCAGGCGGGGATTTTAAATCTCCGGCTGCTGATAGCTGAGAACTACAGTCGGGGACAGCACCAGAAGTCGCAGTTGAGCTACGGCAGCTGAAAGGAGGTGAGTATGTTTTTTTTAAATTTTTTACACTACTTTTCTTGGATTTTCAGGGAAGGGCTTATGTTTAAAGGTTGAGAATTGAAGAATTCCTCTGCTGCATCTGCCACAGATGTGGCAGATGTAGCAGCAGGGAATTCTTTTAACTAGCGGGGGTGAAGGAAACATCTGCCGCAAGCAGGAAAGGGCTTATATGTAAAGCCCTTTCTGAAAAAGAATGCAGGGAGCCAGCAGAGCATTGAATGGGTGTGAGTGAGAGCTGCCTCTGATTGGTGAGGCTGTGACCAATCAGAGGCAGCTCATTCAGCAGGCGGGGATTTTAAATCCCCAGCTGCCGAATACTACTCAGAGCAGTTCAGGAGAACTGCCGGCCGGCCGGCCGCGCTGAACTCCATCTGCCGGGACCAGGTGAGTATATATATTTTTTTTGTTTTTACACATTTCTGGATGAATTTCCGGCAAGGGCTTATATTTTTAAGCCCTTCCCGAAAATTCATCGTGAGATCGCCCGCAGCCCATTGCTTTCAATGCAGCCGGCTGTATTGCCGGCTCCATTGAATTCAATGCGCTGGACAGCTCCGGCCCGTTTCTATTGAAACGCGGCTAGGAGCAGATTTTTCGGGCGATTTTTCGGCCCCGGTCACGTGATTTGCGGATGCACATCCGTCATGCGATCCGCAAATCGCGGCAAAAAACACCCATGTGACTAAGGCCTCACAGAGCTCTGCTGCTCCTGCTGTGGTAGAGAAAGCAAAGGAGTTCTGGTGGCCCTCCATAGCCCTGTACTATCCCCTGTACTGTCACCTAAAGTCCCTGGGGGAGTTCCAAATATTTTTTCTTATTTCTACCTCTAAAATCTAGTGTGTCTTATCACCAGGTGCATCTTATAAAGCGAAAAATATGGTATATATATTTAGATTACTGCTTTAGCCTATAGAAGTCTGTATGACTCTTTTTGCCTCTCTCCCCCAGCAGCTACTTCCATGCCCTTTTGTCTTCATCCCATCCCATTCCGCCTTCTCTCACATAGACTTCTGCAGCCTTAGGTTAGTTTCACATGGGCAATCGCGATTTTACCGCTTTTTCTTGAAAATAATCTCGCATCACTGCTGCGCACAATAAAATTGTATGATAAAATTTCACAATTATTTTTATTTGCAATGTCAATAGGAATTTCTAATGTTAAAAACGCATCACGTGAAAATCGCAAGTGTGCACATTGCAATGCAATAAAAAGGAGGCTCCACAGGGAAAAAAATCGCATATAGCAGAAACATGCCGTGATTTTTTTTTCTCACAACATCGCATCAGTGAAAATATCGCTAATGTGAAGGAAACCATTGAAAGCATGACTCAATTTTGTATGCAGTAGCCATCTTGTATGATCCGTCATACAATGTCATTTTCTTTTTAAAATAGGAAACTGCAAATATGAAATAGTTGTTTAAAAAAGCCTACAGTGAACAGCTGATGCCATTCACTCAACGCTTATTGTTTACCATTACTGTACTTTTGTGTTTTGAGAAGCTAATCATGTACGATTCTGTTGCACCTTGTTTGGCATTTTAGATGTTAAATTCTTTATTTTGCATATTCATATTGTGTTTGTTTTATCGACCAATGGTAATAAATGAATTATAATAAATTTGAATTATTGTAATCAAAGTCTGTGCCTCTATAAAAACCATTGCCTGTCAATCAATAAACAGATAACTTGTGATCATGTCCATTTGTGTTGTGGTGAAAGTTATCCTCTAACTGAATTTAGACCCCAGAAGCATATCGTATAGCAAATAGATTTTTGTACACTAACAATCCTATCGCCCATGTAAAACCAGCTGTAATCTGATCTGTCTGTGTAAGCGCTTATCAGTATATGCAGAGTGAATGATCAGAAGTGTGAATTAGAAGTGTTTTATAAATGGAGAAATAAGTATTTTTGGCTAATATGATATATTGCAAAGTTTATTATATTTGACTGTACTATTGATCTATGTAAAAACATTTAAAAGTTTAGTTACTCTTTAAAGTACTAAAGCGGGCATGTCAGGAAAATTGACAGGTGCTTTTTAAACATATATCAATTAATTTATTTGTTTTTTTTACAGACATAAATGAGTGAGGACTTATTACTGAAAAGTTTTTTTTATAATCATTCAGGTAAATTAGACAGTCTTTTGAACCTTTGAATTTTGACTTGGTATTTTTTGCAGAATATCAAATTAGTTTTATAGATGAAGAAGGGTAAAATACATTCTTCCCCTCTGGGTCTGTGTTTAGCTTGGCTGCCTGAGGGAGATTGCATGTAATTATCTGCCGAGGTCTTACCTTGCTTGGTGGCTGCAGAGCTGATTATTGCAGAGTGTTCCTTCATGTTTGCTAATATCTCTTGTGCAGAGGGCTCTCTTCCCTGTATTTGTGGAGGGCTGCTACAACTGCTGAGGAGAGAGTCTCGGGAGACATGTAGCCAGTGCTATATTTGTTGGAACCTCTGGGAATCTCACCAGCTGAGAAGATTCTGTGAGCCTGTAGGGCTTCTAACTTCCTGTCTTCTTCTTTGGCATGCTGTAGTTGCTGTATGGGTCTTCCAGGCTGTTTTTTTGGTGCACTGAAGGAGTTGTGGTCACTGCTTACAGAGGTAAATCACTGGAGCTCAGTGAAGCACAGCCATGTCTGAGCTCGGCCAGGCTCCGTCCCCAATATAGATTAACATTTTTATAATCTCATGTACAAAAGAAAGAGTTCTTGATGGTCCGAAAACCTGGCGAAGCATTAAATTAAGTTGCTTGAAGATATAGTAAAGCAGTGCAAAATCTATTTGAACATGATTATATATTTGCTCCTTTATTTAAAACTAGGACTGCGTTGATGCAGAAAGGAGTGAGGCAGAAGAAGTCTCACACTTTAGACTCCAGGTAACTACGAGGGTTATCCAGAAAGTATTGAAAAATGTGTTTTACGAAGTCAAAATTAGCTAGAGCAATGTCAGAAGGTGGGTGAAGCATTTTCCAGAAGGGGAATCTTCCATGGGTGACAAGCCACATAGTGGCAGACTATCAACTGCAGTAGCAGTGGAGAACCGACATAAAGTGAAGGACATGATTATCAAAGATCAACATGTGACCATCAGAGAAATCTGTGATGAAGTTATAGAAACATGAATCCAGAATTTGGAATATCATAAAGTGTGCTAAATGGTTTCTAATCAAGCTAACCATTCATCATAAGGCCCAGAGTGTCTGTGTAGAAAGAACTGTTGACCAGTTGTGACATATGAGATCATTACCAAAATAGGATGGGCAATAATGCCACACCAACCATACAGCCCTGATTTGGCACTCTTGGACTCACTGCAGAATAGCCTCCATGGTCAACATTTCTCTGACAAACAGACAATGAAAGACACAACAGAATCCCAGACCAGACAACACTCATCTGAATATTTCCAAAGTGACTTGGCAGCTTTGGTTCAAAACGTGAAGAAAATGTTTACAAGCAAATTATGATTCTTTGCTTAGTGTTATTCTGTTATTAAAACTCCAGACTTTTTAACTGCCAAATGTGATATTTGTTTCTAGAATAAATTTGCAGTTATAACAATTTAGTCATTACTTTCTGGATGACCCTCATGTATTGTAGGTGATGAAATAACAGAACTACCAAAACCTGAGAACATCAGTGCATACATTATTTAGAAACATACATTATTTTGTATCTAAATGTATAAATAATTAATTAAGATATTGTATATAAATTACAAATGAACTTTTGCTGAACTTTTTAAAGCCATCTAACATCAAAATCAAAATTATGTTTTTATGTATTTTTGAACAAATCTTTTAAAATGATCTAATAAATATGATTTGTACTGTAGGATAGTTATTTTCATTCTAGAGGACCCATCAGTTCTGAGAAGGACACAAAAACTGACAGCAGAATAACTTTAAATAATAATATTTATCGTAAGCGGAAAAGTGAATTTCCCTCAATGTTACAAGGACACATTTAAAAAAGTGTTTTCTAAGTTCATTTTGTGAAATTTTAAATAAACTCTAAGATTTATGTTACGTCTGTTCAGGCAGCGGAAACAATGACCTACACGAACACACTGCAAACAGAAGGCTGGATGGAAAATGAAAGGATAGTAGAGACATGCATACATGCTGGATACCAACAACATAAACCAGACGTGCATATCAACATCAGGTGGCCAAATACTTATCGATGAACTAATACACAAAGGCAGATGGAGTTGCTAATCAGTAAGTATGAGGTATTGGTTTCTTTTTCTGTCCAAAATACGTAATGTCACAAGCCCACATCAAGGGTCCTCATTGCCTTGTGAGTCCCTACTTTAAAAAACACAAAAAGGAAACCCTGTCTATAAGCAGGGTAATCAACCTAAAAGGCACGTTCCCACGCTGGAACCTTGGGGTCTGGATTGCCCTAGATGGTATACAACATATACGCTGACAGGACACACTTCACATACACAAACAGACAATGGACATACACCTTGAACAGGGAGCTAGTCACACAAAGTGTCTTGTTACCTACAGAACCTCAGACAAGGGTAATTAAGACATACACACTAAACAGGACAGTTCACACCAAGTGTGGTCAACACCTACAGACATACATAGAACACAACCCTGTTCACACCAAGTGGCTGTATCATAAAGGTAGCACCACACAGAAGAAGGTATAGTTCTCACCAAGGGTAATCCACACCTTCAGACATACACTGAACAAGTTATTGTTCACACTTGAAATCTGCTCACCTTACAGACAGAAGGAAACCCTACTCAGAACCTCATGCATGACTAGATAAAACAGGAGCTAGTTCCAGTGTCCACACAACAAGAATGGGGAAAGAGAGTCACACACCAAACTGACATAAAGGAACATGTTGTCAGATATCACCCACCTGACAATGTACAGGACATCATATGTCTGGAGGCTGCAACTGATAAAAAGGAAGGGAGAAAGGACCTGCATGGCAAGTAGACAGGAAGATCAGGTGGCCAGACATGTAAAGCAACTCAAAGTAGCCACATGCATAACACGAAACACCAAGTACTGAGTAGGAAAAGGATAATAGATAAATGGCAAAATGAGCAGCACCCTTTAGTGAGAGGGGCTGGTATTTATGTGCACAAGACCGATGGTGATTAGCTGGCTGGAGAACTCCACACCATCAGCCAGCCAAATCAACCACACCTGCAGCAGTATACTCCTGGAAACCCATAGAACTACAGATCCCATGAACACAATGTGACAATTTCCTTCCTTTCAATGGAGGACACAATGGAGCCATGAGCTCAGATCTGCTTAGACTTTGTCATAAACAAATAATTTGCCCGTTTTCAATTTTGGCACTGACACCTATTTTATCATGAACATCTCCCAATGGCCTCCATAAAAATCAGATTGATTACATCCTGCGTAATCATCGT
This sequence comes from Eleutherodactylus coqui, assembly GCF_035609145.1. Classification (NCBI taxonomy): domain Eukaryota; kingdom Metazoa; phylum Chordata; class Amphibia; order Anura; family Eleutherodactylidae; genus Eleutherodactylus; species Eleutherodactylus coqui. The sequence continues at coordinate 124,964,207 of NC_089841.1, read as the reverse complement.
TGGTGAAGTTCAGTCATAGCAGAAAAAAACATTTCCTGGCACTGATCATGAACTCCTTGCAGCTAAGATTAAGATTAAAGTTTCTGTAGCATTAAAAAGGCACTTAATTGGGAAAATTTAACACCTCTAAAATCCCCCTATCTTACACTATTGAGGTAGCAAACAGTTTTGAAGTGCTTGACACATCAGAAAAGTATCCATAGGAATATGGCATGAAATACAGTCCGCTGTTGGTGAAAAAGCCATTAAGTATATCACCTATAAGAAGCAGGAAAAAAGATGCTATTGGTTGTTCAAGCAAACCCTCAGAATAGCCGATAAAAAACAGCAGCAAGGGCAGCTGGCAACAAAAACGAAGTTTGGCAACTAAATGACGATTTTCAGTGCGCAGCAAGGAAAGACAAGGAAATGGACTGGAATGAGCATAGCAAACAACTTGTTATGGCAATGAAACAACTAAAATATAGTGCCAAGGCAGTGAACATCATCACAGCGCTGTGCCAGGAAGTATGGGTATCCATACAATGGCTACAGGACTGGAAATGATCTGTCTTCATCCCTCTACCAAAGAAAGGCAACTCCCAGGATGGCTCCAACTACCAAACAATAGCCCTCATTCCGCATGCAAGCAAGATCCTTGCTAAAATTATACTGCCAAAAGTCAAAGTGGCACTCCCCGATGTGCAGGCAGGATTTCAGCGAGGATGCGGCACCCGCGACCATATTGCAAACCTGTGATGGACCATGGAAAAAGCTCAAGAATATCAAAAGAATATCTAAATGTACTTCATCAACTACATCAAGGCCTTTGACTGCATTGACCATGATAAGCCATGGTACACCCTGCAAGAGCTGATATAAGCTTTATATCAATCAAGAAGCCACTGTGAGAACACAGTATGGGGACACAGACTGGTTTGGGATTGGCAAAGGGCTCCGACAGGGCTCCATCCTCTCACCCTTCTAGTTTAACCTATATTCAGAAGTAATCATCTGGAAAATAGACCTAGACTAGAGATGAGCGAACGTACTCGTCCGAGCTTGATACTCGTTCGAGTATTGTGTTCGAGATGCTCGTTACTAGAGGCGAGCACCACGCGATGTTCGAGTTACTTTCACTTTCATCTCTGAGACGTTAGCACGCTTTTCTGGCCAATAGAAAGACAGGGAAGGCATTACAACTTCCCCCTGCGACATTCAAGCCCTATACCACCCCCCTGCAGTGAGTGGCTGGCGAGATCAGGTGTCACCCGAGTATATAAATCGGCCCCTCCCGCGGCTCGCCACAGATGCATTCTGACAGAGATCAGGGAAAGTGCTGCTGATGCCGGAGCTGCTATAGGGAGAGCGTTAGGAGTGATTTTAGGCTTCAAGAACCCCAACGGTCCTTCTTAGGGCCACATCTGACCGTGTGCAGTACTGTTGAGGCTGCTTTTTGCAGTGTTGCACTTTTTTTTTTTTTTTTTGTATATCGACCGTGCAGAGCATTGCGTCCTCAGTCTGCAGTCATTGTACAGAGTATAGGGCCAGTACTGGTGAGGCAGGGAAAGAGATATTCAGGCTATACAGGCAGTGGGCTTTTTCCAAAAAATTGAGGAAAAATACTATATTTGGGCTGCCTGTGTCCGTCTTCAGTTTACTGCGTGTCTGCTGGGGGTAGTAGTCCTAATTAATACGCAGCTAAGCGTTACAGCAGGCTTGCGCAAAATTGTTTCCTGGATCTGCTTTCTCTGTTACATCAGCGCCGTCATCCCGCCAGAGGGAAACAGTATACATAATATTATAAGCTGCCTACAGTATCTATCTGCTGGGGGTAGTAGTCCTAATTAATACGCAGCTAAGCGTTACAGCAGGCTGGCGCAAAATTGTTTCCTGGATCTGCTGTGCGTTCCGTAAGGGAAGTCAGCCTCCAACCACAGGCCAATAAGCGGCACATTTAATTACAGCGTTCTGTTTCTGCACTACTGGTAATACAGCATGCTGAGGGGTAGGGGTAGGCCTAGAGGACGTGGACGCGGGCGAGGATGCGGAGGCCCAAGTCAGGGTGTGGGCACAGGCCGAGCTCCTGATCAGGTGTGTCGCAACCGACTGCTGCGGGATTAGGAGAGAGGCACGTTTCTGGCGTCCCCACATTCATCTCACAATTAATGGGTCCACACGGTAGACCTTTATTAGAAAATGAGCAGTGTGAGCAGGTCCTGTCGTGGATGGCAGAAAGTGCATCCAGCAATCTATCGACCACCCAGCATTCTGCGCCGTCCACTGCTGCAACTCTGAATCCTCTGGCTGCTGCTCCTCCTTCCTCCCAGCCTCCTCACTCCATTACAATGACACATTCTGAGGAGCAGGCAGACTCCCAGGAACTGTTCTCGGGCCCCTGCCCAGAATGGGCAGCAATTGTTCCGAATCCTCTCCCACTGGAGGAGTTTGTCGTGACCAAAGCCCAACCTTTGGAAAGTTCCCAGGGTCCGGGGGATGAGGCTGGGGACTTCCCGCAACTGTCTCAAGACCTTTCAGTGGGTGAGGAGGACGATGACGATGAGACACAGTTGTCTATCACTCAGGTAGTAGTAATTGGAGTAAGTCCGAGGGAGGAGCGCACAGAGGATTCGGAGGAAGAGCAGCAGGACGATGAGGTGACTGACCCCACCTGGTTTGCTACGCCTACTGAGGACAGGTCTTCAGAGGGGGAGGCAAGTGCAGCAGCAGGGCAGGTTGGAAGAGGCAGTGCGGTGGCCAGGGGTAGAGGCAGGGCCAGACCGAATAATCCACCAACTGTTTCCCAAAGTGCCCCCCCCCCGCGCCATGCCACCCTGCAGAGGCCGAGGTGCTCAAAGGTCTGGCAGTTTTTCACTGAGAGTGCAGACGACCGACGAACAGTGGTGTGCAACCTTTGTCGCGCCAAGATCAGCCGGGGAGCCACCACCACCAGCCTCACCACCACCAGCATGCGCAGACATATGATGGCCAAGCACCCCACAAGGTGGGACGAAGGCCGTTCACCGCCTCCGGTTTGCACCGCTGCCTCTCCCCCTGTGCCCCAACCTGCCACTGAGATCCAACCCCCCTCTCAGGACACAGGCACTACCGTCTCCTGGCCTGCACCCACACCCTCACCTCTGCTGTGCTCGGCCCCATCCACCAATGTCTCTCAGCGCACCGTCCAGCCGTCGCTAGTGCGAGTGTTGGAGCGCAAGCGCAAGTACGCCGCCACACACCCACACGCTCAAGCGTTAAACGTGCACATAGCCAAATTTATCAGCCTGGAGATGCTGCTGTATAGGGTTGTGGAAACTGAGGCTTTCAAAGGTATGATGGCGGCCGCGGCCCCGCGCTACTCAGTTCCCAGTCGCCACTACTTTTCCTGATGTGCTGTCCCAGCCCTGCACGACCACGTCTCCCGCAACATTGTACACGCCCTCACCAACGCGGTTACTGGCAAGGTCGACTTAACAACGGACACGTGGACAAGCACAGGCGGGCAGGGCCACTATATCTCCCTGACGGCACATTGGGTGAATTTAGTGGAGGCTGGGACAGAGTCAGAGCCTGGGACCGCTCACGTCCTACCCACCCCCAGAATTGCGGGCCCCAGCTCGGTGGTGGTATCTGTGGCGGTGTATGCTTCCTCCACTAAACCACCCTCCTCCTCCTCCTCCTACGCAACCTCTGTCTCGCAATCAAGATGTGTCAGCAGCAGCACGTCGCCAGCAGTCGTTGTCGCGCTTCGTGGCAGCACAGCGGTGGGCAAGCGTCAGCAGGCCGTGCTGAAACTACTCAGCTTAGGAGAGAAGAGGCACACGGCCCACGAACTGCTGCAGGGTCTGACAGAGCAGACCGACCGCTGGCTTGCGCCGCTGAGCCTCCAACCGGGCATGGCCATGTGTGACAACGGCCGTAACCTGGTGGCGGCTCTGCAGCTCGGCAGCCTCACGCACGTGCCATGCCTGGCCCGTGGCCCTAATTTTGTTGGTTCAGCGCTTTCTGAAAAGCTACCCATGCTTGTCAGACCTGCTCGGAAAGGTGCACCGGCTTTGCGCACATTTCCGCAAGTCCCACATGGACGCTGCCACCCTGCGCACCCTGCAACATCGGTTTCATCTGCCAGTGCACCGACTGCTATGCGACGTGCCCACACGATGGAACTCTACGCTCCACATGTTGGCCAGGCTCTATGAGCAGCGTAGAGCTATAGTGGAATACCAACTCCAACATGGGCGGCGCAGTGGGAGTCAGCCTCCTCAATTCTTTACAGAAGAGTGGGCCTGGTTGGCAGACATCTGCCAGGTTCTTGGAAACTTTGAGGAGTCTACCCAGATGGTGAGCGGCGATGCTGCAATCATTATCGTCACCATTTCTCTGCTATGCCTCTTGAGAAGTTCCCTGCAAAGCATAAAGGCAGACGCTTTGCGCTTGGAAACAGAGGCGGGGGAAGACAGTATGTCGCTGGATAGTCAGAGCACCCTCCTGTCTATATCTCAGCGCGTTGAGGAGGAGGAGGAGCATGAGGAGGATGAGGTGGAGGGCGAAGAGACAGCTTGGCCCACTGCTGAGGGTACCCATGCTGCTTGCCTGTCATCCTTTTAGCGTGTATGGCCTAAGGAGGAGGAGGAGGATCCTGAAAGTGATCTTCCTAGTGAGGACAGCCATGTGTTGTGTACAGGTACCCTGGTACACATGGCTGACTTCATGTAAGGATGCCTTTCTCGTGACCCTCGCGTTACACGCATTCTGGCCACTACGGATTACTGGGTGTACACACTGCTCGACCCACGGTATAAGGAGAACCTTTCCCCTCTCATACCTGAAGAGGAAAGGGGTTCGAGAGTGATGCTATACCACAGGACCCTGGCAGACAAACTGATGGTAAAATTCCCATCCGACAGCGCTAGTGGCCGAAGGCGCAGTTCCGAGGGCCAGGTAGCAGGGGAGGCGCAGAGATCAAGCAGCATGTACAGCACAGGCAGCGGAACACTCTCTAAGGCCTTTGACAGCTTTCTGGCTCCCCAGCAAAGGCTCAGTCATATAATTTTTGTAAACAATTTTTATACGTTTCAATGCTCATTAAAGCGTTGAAACTTGCACCTGAACCAATTTTTATTTTAACTGGGCTGCCTCCAGGCCTAGTTACAAATTAAGCCACATTAACCAAAGCGATTAATGGGTTTCACCTGCCCTCTTGGTTGGGCATGGGCAATTTTTCTGACGTACATTAGTACTGTTGGTGCACCAATTTTTTGGGGCCCTCGCCTACAGTGTAATCCAATTAATTTTTTGCCCACCTGCATTAAAGCTGACGTTACATCAGCTGTGATGGGCACTGCAATGGGATACATTTATGTACAGCCGGTGGGTTCCAGGGAGCCACCCATGCTGTCGGTCCACACGGAGTTGTAACTGCATGTGTCCACTTCTAAAGAACCCTAGTCTGACTGGGGCATGCAGTGTGGGCCAAAGCCCACCTGCATTAAACATGACATTACCTCAGCTGTGATGGGCAATGCAATGGGATATATTTATGTACCGCCGGTGGCTTTCTGCCACCCACCCATGCTGTCGGTCCACACGGAGTTGTAACTGCATGTGTCCACTTCTAAAGAACCCCAGTCTGACTGGGGCATGCAGTGTGGGCCGAAGCCCATCTATATTTAATCGGACGTTACCTCAGCTGTGATGGGCACTGCAATGAGATACATTTATGTACAGCCGGTGGGTTCCAGGGAGCCACCCATGCTGTGGGTGAACACGGAATTCCCATTGCGAAGTTGTACCTGCCTGTGACTATTTATAAAAAACCGCGGTCTGACTGGGGCATGCAGACACCTTGACAGAATGAATACTGTGTGGCACATAGGTTCCCCATTGCTATGCCCACGTGTGCAGCTCCAGATGGAGGTGGCACAGGATTGGATTTCTCATTGCTTCTGTACAGCATTGTGGGCTATCGCCCTGCCCCTTTTAAAGAGGGTCGCTGCCTAGCCGTGCCAACCCTCTGCAGTGTGTGTCTGCGGTTCCTCCTCATGGCAGACGCACTTATAAATAGACATGAGGGTGGTGTGGCATGGGGGCAGCTGAAGGCTGCGCAGGGACACTTTGGTGTGCGCTGTGGACACTGGGTCGTGCGGGGGGGGGGGGGGTTGGGCAGCATGTAACCCAGGAGAAGTGGCAGCGGAGTGTCATGCAGGCAGTGATTGTGCTTTGTTGGAGGTAGTGTGGTGCTTAGCTAAGGTATGCATTGCTAATGAGGGCTTTTCAGAAGTAAAAATTGTTGGGAGGGGGGGGGGGCACTCTTGCCGCTATTGTGGCTTAATAGTGGGACCTGGGAACTTGAGATGCAGCCCAACATGTGGCCCCTCACCTGCCCTATCCGTTGCTGTGTCGTTCCCATCACTTTCTTGAATTGCCCAGATTTTCACAAATGGAAACCTTAGCGAGCATCGGCAATATACAAAAATGCTCGGGTCGCCCATTGACTTCAATGGGGTTCATTACTCGAAACGAACCCTCGAGCATCGCGAAAATTTCGTCCCGAGTAACGAGCACCCGAGCATTTTAGTGCTCGCTCATCTCTAACCTAGACGCATTGCAAACCGGGGTGAAAACAAGTGACAGAAACATCAACAGTCTTCGTTACATGGGTGACATAACTCTGTTTGCAGAAACAGAAGCTGGTCTGAGGCAACTGATGTGTAAGATTAAAACTGAAAGCGAAAAAATAGACCTCGACCTAAATTTAAAGAAGACGAACATTATGATGACTGTGATAATGAGGCAGTAGAATGTGTGCAAGACTTCATCTTCCTTGGTTTGAAAATTAACTAGGATGGAGAATCTATGCCAGAGATAAAACGTAGGATAGCATTGGGGTGAAGCACAATGCTAAACATGGACAAACTCTGGAAAAGTAGAGATATCTGCATAGCAAATAGATGCAGGATAATGCAAACCACAGTTTTCCCCATAGCTATGTATGGATGTGAAAGCTGGACTGCAGAAAATGCTGATAGGAGGATTGATGCATTCTAGCTGTAGTGCTGGCAAAAGCTGCTGCGTATGCCCTGGATGGCAAGAGTAACAGAAGTCCTGAATTGTGTAAAATCCGATATTTCACTGGAGGGCAAGATGACCAGACTAAGACTAACGTATTTTGGCCATGTAATGTGAGAAGTATCGCTACCAAAATCTATAATGCTTGGACAGATCAGTGGCAAGAGAAAACCTGGCTGCCAAAGGACACGATGGTTGATACAGTCAGAGCTGATACTGGCATGGATATCACACAACTGAAATAAGCAGTGCAAAACAGAAAAACATTAAGGGAGCTCACCTTTACGGTCGCCGAGGGTCGTAAATGATTAAATGGCTGAAAACAGCATTTTATCATAAATTTGAAAAAAGCAAATCCCAAGCCTGGTGAATTAATTTATAAATGCATCATAAAGGAAAGTGAATCAGTGAAATGCAAAGTGGCATAAAGTTCCATCTTCCCCTTACGACGAGACTGAACTGTACCTTATGCAGAATATAGTTAATTTATCAGCTATCTAATAACACTACCACGTGTATTATGCTGCCCAGCTAGAAAAGGAGACAGTCAATTGTAAGAGTGAATAATATCCCCTTCACCTGCAGACTTCTTATGGATAGGAGTACCATCTGGAAAGGAAAGAAGGCTGGCTAAACAAGAGGTATGACTTTGCTGATATAGAAAATGGTTCAGAAGTGGAAGAAAATGACATATTATTAACATTTGCTGGTTTCATAGGATCATAGAATGGTAGAGTTGGAAGGAACTTCCAGAGTCAATGCAGGATTCACTAAATCATCCTAAAAAGATGTCTGTCCAGCCTCTATTTATATTAGTGACTAATCCCTAAGTTGATTTGAGGTGGGGCACGCACTAAACAGACTTGTTTTTCTAGTGCATCCCACAGATGACCAGACTCAGACTAACGTATTTTGGCCATGTAATGCGAGAAGTATCGCTACAAAAATCTATAATGCTTGGACAGATCAGTGGCAAGAGAAAACCCGTCTGCCAAAGGACACAATGGTTGATACTGTTAAAACTGATACTGGCATGGATATCACGCAACTAAAAGAATCTAAATCAAATTGATTTAGATCTGGGGAATTTGAAGGTCAAGTCAACCCCTTACACTCCTTGTCATGTTCCTCAAACCATTCCTGACCACATTTTGCAATATGGCAGGGGCATTATCCTGCTGAAAGTGGTCATTGCCATATGATACTGCTGCCATAAAAGGTTGTACTTGGTCTTTAATAACGCTGGGTAGGTGGTACATGTCAAATAACATCCACATGAATCCAAGCACCCAAAATTTCCCAGCAGAATATTGCCCAGTGTCACATTGGCTCCACCGGCTTGCTTTCTTCTCATAGTCCATCCTGGTGCCATCTCTTCCTCAGATGAGCGACACACAAGCACCCAACTGTCCACAAAGTATAAAGGAAACCACGCTTCATCAGACCTGGCCACCTGGTTCTATCATAGCCAGTATGAACTTTTTCAGCAAATTATATACCAGTGGTTCTTCTAAAGGATCAGATCAAGCATGCTAGCATTGTCTTTACATGTTCATCCAACAAAAGTTTCCATTCTGGAGATGCTCTGTCCCAGTAGTCTAATCATAACAATTTGGCCCATGTCACAGTCACTCAGATCTTTACACTTGCTAATTTTTCCTGCTTTCAACACATAAAGTTCATGAATTGACTCTTCCCTTGGTGCCTAATGTGCCCTACCTCTTGACAGCTACTATTATCATGAGATAATTGATGTTTTTGATGTCACTTCTCACTGGTTTTAATGTTATGACAGATCAATGCATATTCTAAAGCTAAACAAATGTAAAACTATTGCCTAGTTTTCTTATTGTCTTTCTAACTTGTGACTCAACAAATGCTCACTTTCAACTCATTTAAAAGAGACCTGCACAATGTGATTGACGTGGTAATACATACTTTAGCAATCTTTCTCACCAGACATTGATTTCACAGCAGGAATATTTTTCCAGCTATGCTCATTTTCCTGTTTGCTCAGCTGTCTTTAGTCTCTTGATATTATTCTATGTTCAATAGTGTTTTCACGTTAACCCTTTGAGGACCAAGGAACAGATTTGTCCCATAGTTTTAAACAGTTTCAAATTTGATGGAATCAATTATGGTTCTAAAAGGGTTAAGTAAGTAAATCCATATGACTAATCAATGAAAAAACACGCACTTTAATCATCGCCTTTTTCTTTTACAAAACACATTATTTCAGCAGTCATGGAACATAACTTATCCAGATACTTATTTTCTTTTAAGCTTTAAATAAGAAAACAAAGTTGTATTAGAAGCATTATACACCAGTTTGTATGTTATTAAGATATTTTCCCTTCATAATTGAAGACACCCACGGAGTTGACATTTAACGTCCAAATGTTAGAAGACAAATTTGCCAAATAATAAATAATTGGTATCTTTATTATGTGTAGACAGGAAAACATTTTTCTTAATAATTAACAATGCAAGAAAATGAATATGTAACATCAGTTATAGATTAAAATGTAATTGAATGATAAAATGTCTTTCCCTGTGTGTCCATCACTGTCATACATCTTTTGGTACATATCAGAATGATCCAACTGTATGGCATTAGCAGGCATTATCATCTTCAAGAAATGTGCGGGGGCAAAAATGCTATTCAGTCTGCAGTATTTGATAGCGGGAAACGTTTCCGATAATAAATTGAACTAACTAGTTCTTTACTGCCTCTTTTTATTATCAACTCCCACTTTTGTTTAAAGGAGATGTCTCGAGGAAGCAGTTAAATTTTTTTTTTGCCCAGTCCCCCCCATTAAGTACACATTACTAAGCCCCCCTGTAAATGACATTTCTAGCTGGTTTGTACTTACCGTTCCAGCGTTTCAGCAACTTATAAAAGTTTTCTCAAGATGGCCGCCGGCTCTTTCCCCGTCGCTCGCTGCAGCCCGACGTGCGCGCTCCCGAGACGCCGCCAGCTGTGTCTCCATGGCAACCGGACGCATCGCAGCCGCCGACCAGACGCCCCGCAGCCGCCGACCAGACGCCCACCGCCAGGCAGCAGGTAACCGGCGCTAGCCCCCGGCTCCCCAGCGCTAGACCCTCAGCCCAGGTGAAGGCCCCGGAGCCCAGCGCTAGGTTCCGGAGCCCAGCGCTAGTTCCCCCGGCCTAGCGGCAGCCCCCCCCCGGCCTAGCGGCAGCCCCCCCCGGCCTAGCGACAGCCCCCCCGGCCTAGCGGCAGCCCCCCCCGGCCTAGCGACAGCCCCCCCGGCCTGGCGGCAGCCCCCCCCGGCCTAGCGGCAGCCCCCCCCCCGGCCTAGCGACAGCACCCCCGGCCTAGCGACAGCCCCCCCATCGCAGCGGCAGCCCCCCCCCGGCCTAGCGACAGCCCCCCCGGCCTAGCGCTAGTTCCCCCATCACAGCGGCAGCCCCCCCCCCGGCGCAGCGACAGCCCCCCCCCCGGCGCAGCGCTAGTTCCCCCGGCGCAGCGCTAGTTCCCCCCCGACCCATCACTTACCTGGGACGCTTCTCGGGGCTGCTGGGCTGGGCTGGGCTTCTCCGCTGGGCAGCTCCAGTTTCTGCACCTTCCTCTAACAGAGGAAGGTGCAGAATGGCCGCTGCAGCGCGCTCCCGAGCAGTGACAGCTCGTCTGCGCATGCGCAGAAGAGCTGTAGCGGGGAGCACACTGAAGCGGCTCGTGCTGAATAGAGAAGACCGGACTGCGCAAGCGCGTCTAAAAAAGCAAGCTGCCAGCGAATTTAGACGGAACCATGGAGACGAGGACGCTAGCAACGGAGCAGGTAAGTGGAATAACTTCTGTATGGCTCATATTTAATGCACAATGTACATTACAAAGTGCATTAATATGGCCATACGGAAGTGTATAACCCCACTTGGTTTCGCGAGACCACCCCTTTAAGACATGCTTATTATTGCACTGTTTCCCTGAAAATAAGACCTACCCCAAAAATAAGCCCCATCATGATTTTTCAAGATTTTAGAGGATGCAGCATGATTTTTTTCAGGATTTTTGAGGATGTCTGAACTAGAAGCGCTACTCTAAAATAAGCCCTAGTTACAGGTAATAAAAAGGTCAATTTAAATAATGTCCAGACAGCTATACATAGAAAAAGTTAAATCTTTTGGAGCAAAAATTAATATAAGACCTTGTTTTATTTTTGAGGAAACAGGGGTAGTTTTTTTTACCATTTATACTCAAATGATAGATAGATAGAGATGAGATAGATAGACAGATATGAGAGATAGATATGAGATAGATAGAATTTAAGGTAATATATATTGCTCCAGGATCCTTACTTTAATTTGTTCTATAATTTTGCATGTATTTTTATATATTTATTAACATCTTCAAGATTAGAGATTTTTCATTTTTTATTTTCGTTTGTTCGCCCCCACATTCCATGAGCCATACCTTTTTTATCTTTCTGTTGACATAGTTGTATGAGGGTTTGTTATTTGCAGGACAAGTTATATTTTAAAATAATTTAAAATGTTATCATTTAGTGTACCATGCAATATACTGGAATATTTTTTTTAGTGGGGTGAAATAAAAAAAGGTACAATTCTTTTGTTTGGTGCGGGGGTAGTTACTATGGTACCCATGGTGCAGTAAAAATGATATGAACTTCTTTGAGAAGTAAGATTATGGCAATGCCAAATTTTAGAGGTTTTTTAATTTTTTAACAATTTTAAAAATAAACGTTTTTAAAGAGCAAAAATTGCTTTTCGTTGCCATATTCTAAGGTCCAGAACTTTATTTTTTCATTGATGGAACTGTGTTAGGGCTCTTTTTTTGCTGGTTTTTATTAGTACTATTTTAGCGTACATACATCCTTCTGATCAATTTTTATTCATTTTTTGGGGAGCTCGGGGTAGAATAAAAAATGTAGCACTGGCATTTTGTACTTTTTATTTTTACAGTGTGCACCATACAGGATAAATGGTGCAAACAAATGTTAATACGAAATATGTGGGTTGTTCATTGTTTAGCTTTTTTATGGGAGAAAATGGAAAAGGGGTTTCTTTGAACTTTTAATTTTTGTTGTACTATTTTACAATGCTTGCTAAATCTTTACCTACATGATTTTAGTCCCTATACAAAAGTGAACTTGTGATACCTTGATCACTTCTACTATATACTACAATACTTCAGTATTGCAGCATAAAGTAATTTTCAATGTTGCCTATGTATATGTATGTCACAGAAGTACAGGTTGGATATTAAGCAGGCTGAGGAGCTTATCTTGCCGCAAACCCGGTGGGTGCTGGCTGTGTGAAACAGCTGACATCAGATTTAAACATCCGAAATCAGAGCTAGTTCTGATCACAGCTGTTTAACAACTTACATGCGCTGTCAATCCTGACTGCTGCATGTAACCTGTTAGCTGAAGGAGGGATGTCCCCACTCCAACTCACTGATGATTGCTCAGGTAGCCTCTGCCCTAGTAAAAGTTCTCAGGGCTGCCATGTATTCAACAATATTAATATGTGATCATTAAAATTACATTATACTGCAATAATGTTGTATTGCAGTATATTATAGAAGCAATCCCAGATTTTGGTGTCCACTTAGAGAATTGAAATTGAAATCATTTAATTAAGTCAAATACAATTTATACAAATTTAAAAATCCCTCTTTTTTCATTTTTTCCCCACACTATAAAAAAAAAATAATTGCTATCACCATATCCAAAAGAAGCCCAAACTGCCTAAGTATTGAATTATCTATTTCACAAAGAGATTGATGTAAAGAACAATACATAATGAGAGACTTGCATTTTTTTTGGTCACGCCATTTCCCAATAAAAATTAAATAAAAAGTGGTGTGTACCCATAAATGGTGGCAATAAAAATATCAAAATCTACATTTCTCAACATTGAAATTACAAAACCAAGCAGGAAAAGTCGTGGAATTATGGAAATCGCGGGATCAATAGACTTGTTAATGATATGCAAATGAAAAAATGAAAGCAAAATATTCAAAACATCTCAATTTATTCAGTATTGCGTATGAGTGCACTTAGACTCTTTGGCATGATATCAGTGAAGTTATTAATGGCTGCATGAGGAATGTTCTGTCATGCTAAATGCACTGGGGCACACAGATCATCAAGAGACACTACTGGCAGCTTCCTTTGCAACTGCCAACCAATGATGTCTCAGATGTGTTCTCAAGATCCTGCAGGCCAGGGTAGTATGTTTAGGCCATGCAGGCTGCTCACAGTTGCATTAGCAACATCTGGCCTGGCGTTTTCATGTTGAAAATCGGTTCCTGATAAACTTCAGAGAAATAGCCATGCCCCTGGGTTACCCAACCAAATCAATATAATGCTGAGCTGCTAGTATACCTGGAATCAATACTAGAGAGATCTGGCTACCGTACATTATACCACAGCATACCAAAATCCCGTGAGTAGAACCAGTGTGACATTCCCTTATGCCCACATGGTCTCCAGACCAATCTCTGGATATCATTGCATATGAGACAAAAGTGTGACTCATCACTGCAGAGGATAGACCTCCATTCCCACCTCCGTTGTTGTCTTTCTCTGCTCCATACTAGCCTTTGAGAGCGATGCTGTGAGGTCAATGAAACATCTGATGCTGGACATCTGGCTCAAAACCCAGTGTCATGTAAGCGCCTTCTGATGGTTTGTGTAGACAGCCTAGACTTGAGATGTGACATTCAATTTCACTTGCAATACAAAGTGGAACACGATGTGCCATTCCTTTAGTTTGACATCCGTGCATGCAGAAGTTTGGCTCTGTGCACCTCTTGATGTCATTCAAGTTCGTTGTTCTCCCAACCACTAGGATATGCAATGTTAAACAGTGCTGACATCTTGGCCTATGCACTTAGTGATCTGTCAAAGTGATAAACTGAAAGCTCTCAGTTCAAGGATTCTGTCTCATTGCATATACAGTATTTACGTTATGCAGCTGAAAAAGGGTTAAAAAGATTAAGTTAAAAATGCTAGAATGTAAAATATATAACTTTAGTTTCTTCCTTTACTAGTTGCCCAGTAATAAAATCCAACATTACACCAGAATAAACAAATCAAGGTATGCCAAGAGGCCCAGATAGGAAACGAACTAACTCAGTTCTCCAAGAAGAGAGCTTTCTAATTATTTTGATGTTCACTAAAAGTGGGACTTATAGTATTATAAGCAGTTGGGGGCTGATTAACCAGGGCACAGAGCCGAAGGAACCAGTTCATTTTCCTCCTTTACACACCCTTAGAAATATGACATTTCCTATTAAGATCTTCAGGTTTTGGACAATGTCGTACCCACCAATTGTCAGCAAACGTGTTGCTGAAAGTGTCAGACAAGAATGTGGTGATAATGCATACTGGTTATCCTGTTGTGGTGCCTGATCTGAGGCGCGCCGTTGTGGGGGAGACCACGGGAAAACAAGATGGATATCACGGGTGGCTCTGTGTTCTCTCCCAACAATGGTGGAATAAGGCCCAGCTTGGTCACATGCAGTGGAGCAGGCACAATAACATTTGTCACGTGACACCAGTACCTTTTCTAGGGGTGAACTCAGGTTGTTGGTAGCGAAAATAACTGAGACGAGTCCACGTAGCTTTGTTGTAAATTGAAGGTACACAGTTTTTTTAGCACTTTGTAACACACGTAGTATATTTACAATTCACAGTGATGCAGGCTTGATTTGCATTCAAGTAACCTTGCTTCAAGCACATGATTATGTTACGGTACTAGTAGGGTGCATAGGTACGCTCGGCGCAGGGCTCCCTGATCTACACCCACGCCACTGTCCCTTCCTGGAGATAGCCCTGATGGTGGACACGTCCAGGCCGCCAACTCGGACCCTACATTTACTAGGGGGGACAGGCAGGGATGCAGTACCTATGCAAGAGACTACTACCCACTAGCACTGACAGGAAAAGCTGAAAAGAACCTGAACAGGAAACAATACAAACAGAAACAGTGGCAGATGGTAAGGCCTGGCTGATAACAGTGAGGTCTAGTAGACAAACTGACAGAAGCAAGATACAAACAGAGGCGGACAGGAAAAACCATGGCTGATAACAGCGAGGTAGACTAAGGGAATGGCACAAAGTACCAGGGCCAGATTACCAGCAGGTCAGAGTAGCTGGACTACACAGCAGACACTGAAAAACTGGAAATAAAAGCAAGGTCTAGTGGAACCAGCTGACAGAAGCAGGATACAAACAGAGGGCACTGAAAAACTGGACATAAAAGCAAGGTCTAGTGGACAGGCCTGGCAGAGAAGAGAAAGTAAAGTAGACAATAGCAAGGTCTAATGGACATTAAAAGTAATCGGCAACTCCCGGGCAGCAAGAGCTAGATATTATAGAGGGGCGGGAGGAGCTGATACGTAGAAAGACTTGTCATTAACCAGCACACTACTCAGACTCATAGCAGGGTAATTAACCTGACTGGAAGGCACAGGAGATGTTAACCCTGGCTCGTCTGGACAGAACAAGGTGTGCTGGCAAAATTAACCATGAGCTGACATGCGTAACAGATTAACACAAAACAGTTTCTCTTCAATGCTCTCTAGTTAGGGTTACTCAGGTAGAAATCCCACCAGTCCTAGTTATCTATGGGCTTTTCTCCTTAGGATTGCTTAGCATAATATGGAGGGCTGAGATTGGGCCGCTTGAACGTCTTTGACTTTGTATTAAACAGGGGTTCTTTCAACTCACTGTTGTGTAGATTGCTCATAGACCTTTTTCCTGTACTCTGTGCTTGTTTCTGTAGCCTTAGTGCTCCCACTCTTCACTCCAGCAACGTTAAAGTCAGCAGCTCTGCATCACACCTCCTCTCTTGTCTACCTCCTGACAATGACTCTCTGCTAACTCCTCCCTAACTTCCTGACACTTTCATGCTCTTTCTCTCTAGCCACGCTCTCAAATCCTGCCTCACCCTGCTCACTTTCCCAGGCTTGTCTCTACTTCCCCCTTCTACCAATCCAGCGTTTCTATGGCAAGCAGCCAATCAGGAGCAAGCTGTTGCCAGGCAGAATAGCTTTTAGCCCGTGACATAGGGGAAAGACAGGTTATTTTATGATACCTTCTATGTCTTTGGAGGAACACATAGCCAGGTACTTTAGCACTTCTGAGCATGTGACTATCCTGTGGGACTCTCCGGGCCACTACGCTGTCTTTTTGCTTCTTTACATTGAATCGTTCTATAGGTTTTCGGCCATCCTATCTGGTTGCCCCTTTCTCAATTAAGCAGTAGTTTTCATATCTTGCATTAGTGAAGACCAAGAAACGTTTATCTGCTGTATGCAAGTTAGAACTTATTAATTTTACTGAAAATACACTAGTGTAACATAAAATAATTTTTATTCCTTAGATATTCATGAAACTAAAGCTGGCCTTAGATAGCTCTTGGCCTAACACATTCTTTATCCGACTGTTATCTCTTCACTTCCACCCTACCCTCGGAAGTTTTGCTTCAGCCACGGAGCACACATTTCTTTCAAAAGGAGAAGGAAGTGACTTATCTAGTGAGAAAATAAAAGGGTAGGCATGTTGATATGACCGCATTTTATTTCACGCATTTGGGAGGGGGCTGTTGCAGCCCCTTAGACATTAAATGGTAGTCTCATCCATTCAAACTGGATGGATGTGGACAACTCGCCAGAGTTGTATGGTACCAGACTTCCAATTCATACTAAAATTCCAAAATCCAGGCTAAAATGTGATGCCAGCGTTCCAATTCATTCTAATTAAAACGGACATAGGCAAGTTGTTTACAGTTGAAATTATTATACTAGGTTTTTAATAGATCAATGTTAAATAGTTTATTAGATGTCTTTTTAAGGATTTTATTACAGCTTCAAGGTTAACATTAAGCCATCCAACAATATTCCTACATCAGTGATGAGTAAACCTGAGTCATTTCTATTGTATGATTACAGCAATTAATCTAAAAAATAACATGTCATAGTCCTTGATCAAAATAAACTATGAATCAGTTGAGACTGCTCTCTAACAAATAGTCCACAGTTACCAGTTCACCTCCTCAAGGTAAAACCTTTAACACCTTGTGCTCGGTACTGAGTCCTAGGAACCTTTCATATGGCAAAACCAAAAGAAACAAAGGCCTGCATCCTACAATAAAGGGGATAAAGAATGTCTGGTTTAATGAAAATCTTTAAAATCTTGTAACAACAAGCATGAATGAAAGATTAAACATGGCAGCTACATATTTCGTTGTTAAGCCTTCTTCATAGTGTCATGCAGGTGGATACGCCTGATTTTTAAAATACATACCCACATAGATTACATGATCATAATTAATTACATAGGAACATATTTGGAATGGATGAAAATAGAACATACCAAAACATACAGAAAAATATGCTAAAAAAAGATATATAGAAAAATACATTATAAACTATACCGAACAAGCTGATCTTGCAATCAGCAGCACATGGGGGGCTCATACTGTAAAAATTGTAGCGGTGCACTACAGAGAACGGCCTGTAGGGGGCAACAGACAGGCATTCTGGTGCCTGAGAAAAGGGAAAACGCTCATAGGTGTTATCAGGAAGTTGAATATAAGAGTACATTCCTGCTACACCCAGGAAGATGTTGGCTGAGAGAGCCAGAACGGACCTGTGCAGCAGACCTAAGCTGCTGCAGGCCGGTGGCCTAGGACAGGCCAGAGTCCGACAGGGGTGACCACCCTAACCTTAAAGGGGTTGTCCCACGGCAGCAAGTGGGTCTATACACTTCTGTATGGCCATAATAATGCACTTTGTAATGTACATTGTGCATTAATTATGAGCCATACAGAAGTTATAAAAAGTTTTTCACTTACCTGTTCCGTTGCTGGCGTCCTCGTCTCCATGGTTGCCGTCTAATTTTCGCCGTCTAATGGCCAAATTAGACGCGCTTGCGCAGTCCGGGTCTTCTTCGCTTCTCAATGGGGCTCCGTGTAGCTCCGTGTAGCTCCGCCCCGTCACGTGCCGATTCCAGCCAATCAGGAGGCTGGAATCGGCAATGGACCGCACAGAAGAGCTGCGGTCCACGGAGGAAGAAGATCCCGGCGGCCATCTTCAACCGGTAAGTATAGAAGTCACCGGAGCGCGGGGATTCAGGTAAGCGCTGTGCTGTTTTTTTTTTAAGTCCCTGCATCGGGGTTGTCTCGCGCCGAACGGGGGGGGGGGGTTGAAAAAAAAAAACCCGTTTCGGCGCGGGACAACCCCTTTAACACCCAGGTGGGGTGTGTATGTGGACTTTTATGTTTTGTTGAACGTTATATGGACTCTGTTCAGGTTGGTTGTACTCTGAATAAAGACTGACAGGTGTCTTTAGAGAGTACTTCTACGTGGTCGGTGCCCATTCTGGTCTGAGAGTTGACGATCCGCAGGCAAGTTGTGTCCTGTTTTATATGTAATCCTAAGGGGGCATGACTCTTGACCTCTTTTAGGTGTGAACATCTTCTCCATACCTTAAAAAAACAAAGTAGAAATATCACCAACATGAAACAGAAATGTTTGGATACCGCAGATACACCTACAGCTGTCAAATTTTCAGCATCATACAAATGTCTGTGTATCCCGACCTTTAACCCCTTCCCGCTGCAGGGCGTAAGTTTACGTCCTGGCAGCCTGGTACTTCCCGCAACAGGGCATAAACTTACGTCCTGGAGATAGCGCGGGATCACATATGATCTCGTGCTATCCCGCAGCCGGAGCCGGCTGTCAGTCACAGCCGGCGTCCCGCTGCAACAGCGGGGGGCATCGGAGTTGCGCCCCCGCTGTTAACCCCTTCCCTGCCACGATCTAAGTAGATCGCGGCAGGGAAAGAGTTCACAGAGGGAGCGCGGCTCCCTCTGTGTCTCTGGCCGGAACTCGCG
Organism: Eleutherodactylus coqui; assembly: GCF_035609145.1. Classification (NCBI taxonomy): domain Eukaryota; kingdom Metazoa; phylum Chordata; class Amphibia; order Anura; family Eleutherodactylidae; genus Eleutherodactylus; species Eleutherodactylus coqui. The sequence goes on along the minus strand of NC_089841.1, from coordinate 124,945,274 downwards.
ATGTCATCGCGAGAGCCCGGCCTGTCACCATGGCAACAGGACGCCAGACACTGGCGTCCTGTATTGCCTATGCCTAGGATCGCTGTATAAGCGATAAGGCATGGGAGAGCAGTAGCTCTGCCATGCCTTATAACAGCGATCATCAGGGCAGTGGTTAAAGTCCCTCAGAGGGACACAAACAGTGTAAAAAAACAAAGATTAAAAAAATGAATTAAAAAAAATGTAAAAAAAGAGTTAAAAAAAACATTTTTTATGCTTTTTCTCAGATTAGCATAAAAAAAGGTAAAAAAAATATAAAATCCCACATATTTGGTATTGTCGCGTCTGTAACGACGCGTACAATAAGTTGCACATGCTTTTGACTGTGCACGGAAAAAAACGCTAAAAAACTGAGGCAAAATGCTAATTCTTAGCATTTTGCCTCACTAAAAATACAATAAAAGTGATCCAAAAAGCCATATGTACCCTAAAATGGTACCAATAAAATCTACAGCTTGTCTCGCAAAAAATAAGCCCTCATAGAGTGCCGTACATCAAAAAATAAAAAAGTTACAGGACTTTGAATGCAGCGATTTCGAAAAAAAAAAGATTTCCGAGAAAAAGGGTTTTTATTGCAGAAAAGTGGGAAAACCTAAAAAAAATGTAAGAACTTTGGTATCGTTGTAACCGTACCGACCCGCAGAAAAAATGGAGTGTCTCATTTATGCTGCATGATTAACGCTGTAAAAAAAAAATAAAAAAATCTATGGCAGAATTGATGCGTTTTCTCTCCCTGCTATCATTAAAAAAAAAAAAAAAAGTTTTACAATATAGTCTATGTACCGAAAAGTGGCACCGATAAAAACTACAGTTCGCCACGCAAAAAACAAGCCCTCATACGGCCGCGTCGACGGAAAAATAAAAAAGTTATGACTTTTGATAAACGGAGAAGAAAATCCGCCAAAAATTGTTGCGTCCTTAAGCTCAAAATAGGCCATGTCATGAAGGGGTTAATACAGTGGAGGTGTGACTCACGTATTGCAAGTTGCAAAACCTGCATGCAATAAGTTAAATGACATTACACGAATAGCAAGTAAAAAATCATATTCCTTATGTGTAACAGTGGATTTGAAAACCAAAGATTTTATTTCAGATTTGCAGGCTTTACAAACCCAGTGTCCACAAGGAAAAAAAACCCTTGTGGACAACCAGGTTTGATCTGCACTAACACTGTGAAAGAAAAATGCTGGAGGCAAGATGGATCCTGGAGTAGGTGGTGTTCTAGATACACATTGTAAGTTACTAGGAAGCTCTGCTAATGAAATGGGTAGACGATTCCAAATGAATTTGACCATATCTTTAAATTGTGTACTGAACTCCATAGAAAACATAATGGGTTGATGTTCTCAAGAATTAGCCCTATACTTATCATTATATTTGTGACTTTTTTTCTATAATAAATCCTGTCTCTGAATTCACCTACTATATTACAGGCTCTATCTAAGGCTCATACAGGATAACCCCTGTCCAGAGGCGTAACTTAAAGCTCCTGGGCCCCAATGCAAAACCTGAAACAGGGCCCCCAACTATAACGCTTTATTCGTAGTACTGGGTTCCCTATATGAAGAAGAGAGGCCTTATGGGCCCCCAAGGCTTCTGGGCCCGGGTGCAACTGCATCCCCTGCATCCTCTATAGTTACGCCCCTGCACCTGTCTGAAAAGTTACGGCATACTTCTTGTTCTACAGCATAATACACTCTATCTTCAGTACAATTACATTTCCTTCTTATGAGTTCTCCTACAAGAACATTTTAATCACCTGTGGAGGATGACAAGATGTTGCCACCAGTACTGAATTACATGCAGGTGATTTGAAAAATGGGCTAACCAATAGAGTATAAAAATAGATCCTGACATATGGTCATTGTCACTTCTGTTTCATATGACACATGACATTACATATCACATGATACTTCAACACCAAGGACATAGCTATAATAATGAGTTTAAAAGTAATAGTCATACTCAGACCCCGGCATCTGAAGGGATCCAAAGAATCATGTGCCAGTTAATAGCGCACAAGTAATATATATGGCGCATGGTAGCTGGTAGCCCTGTTCCAGCTTTTGTATGGGGTCGAGGAGCTTCATGTTACACTTCTGCTTTTCTTTCTGTTGTTAGCATCAATAGTAACTTTGCAGTAGTATAGTAAGATAGTATGTAAGTCTGAAAAAGTCTCAATTCAGCCTAGTATCATTTAATATTGATCTAAAGAGAAAAAAACACCAATGAGGTGGAAGCCAATTTTCCTCATTTTCGGGAAAAAATTCTTTCCCATTTCCAAATCTAGTAATCAGAATAATCCCTGGATCACCAACCCATCTAAATTGCTTGTAACACAATGAAAAGCCTATATTTTCCACCCGTATGCTTCTATTTTTGTTTTAAACTGATTTATGAATGTTTGGGAGCAAAAAGAATTAAAACAATGTAACATGCATTTGGGTTGACTAGAAAGTGTGTGTAGCAAACATTTGTCTAAGTTTATGACTGTTTATTAACCACTTAAAGATAAGCCATTTTGGGGTTTTTCTTTTTTTCATCTTTGCCTTCCAAGAGCCATAACTTTTCTTATTTTTGCGTACACATATCTGTTTCAAGGCTTGTTTTTTGCAGAATGAGTTGTATTTTCAATGGTATCATTTAATGTACCATATTGTCAGGACCGGTGGCTCGCGGGTCCTCCGTGCCCTCACCGCCGGTCCTGTCTCACAGGCAGCTGCCGTGCAGTGCAAGGGAGCCCCAGTCCTAGTCAACTCCCCAGGCTGCCGGGCTCCTCCTCGCCGCTGAGTTGCGCCACAACCTCGGCACCATGGCGACCTGGCACTTGTCTTCTTCTCTGCCTCCTGCAGGGCTGGGGGCAGGTTCTCCAGCGCTGCTGGGTGTACTCGGCTGCTGTCAGACTCCCCGCCTCAATCAGTTGCTGGGGCGGGAGCTCTGACAGTATTTAAACCTGCATTTGTATGCATATCCTTGCCAGTGTTAGTTTGGTCTTCCAGCTGCACTTGGGTCTTGCCTTTGCCTGACCCTTCTGTACTGCCTACCCTTCTGCTGCCGACCCGGATAGTCTGACTTCGTCTTAGTGTTATTTGTTCCAGTGTCTGTCTGTTTGTCAGTCCCCGTGTCCCGCTTCCCTAGATAGTGTAGGGACCGTTGCCCTGGGGCTTAGTCTAGGGGGCAAGTAGGCAAGGACAGGGGTTGGGTGTTTTTCAGGGACTTCCAGTATCCCAGACCCCAGTCCTGACACATATAATGCATTGAAACACTTCAGAAATGTTTACATGAGGCAAAATTGAAAAAACAATGCAATTGTAACACTGATTTTCTGGTTTTGTTTGTATGGCATTCGCAGAGTGGTAAAAAAACATGTTCATTTTATTCTGAGGCATAATTACGGCAATACCAAATATGTATAGTTAACTTTATGCTTTACTGCTTTTTACTTTTACTACTTTTTTGTCTCACTAGGGAACTTAAACATGTGATTCCTTGATTGCACACGCGATACACTGCTATTCTTGTATATGTTAATGTTAGCCCATTAAGCCCTGACAGGGAGATAGGCTAATATATGTTAATATCTGGCAGCTCTGGGAGTCTTCACTAGATTCTAGACTGCCATAGCAACCCAGCGGAGGTCAATGGGGTGATCGTGACATCTAAGTGGTTAGAAACCCATCTCAGTGACCAATGATGTACATGTAGCTCATTAATCATAAAGGGGTTAACGTTTTACAGTCATTTTTGGTGCAAAATTGTAGCACAGACAATACCAGCTCTGAGATGTCTTGAATTTACAGTTGAGGCGCATCTACTGGTGAGTGAAATTTAAGAGTTTCTGTGCACTACAATCATAAAGCTATCTAAAACACGAACATATAAGCCTAATGACTCAATGGTGCACACTGCGACAGTTTTACTAAATTTTGTCTTAATATCCTCCATGATGCTGCTACAGTATACACTACATATATTTCATAATGTTGATGCAGTATACACTGCATACATTGTGTGACGCTAAGGCCTCGGTCAGACGGGCGATTTTTGGTGCGATCTGCGCATGCGCATGCGATTGCCGATTTTATAGAACCATTGCTTTGCAATGGTATAGGACACATGAGCGCTTTTTATGCACTCGTCCGATTTATTATAGAACAGAAATCGCAGATCGCGCCTATCTGCGATTCCTGTTCTCTATATGCACTCAATGGGGCCGGCGGCAGCAGCGCCGACCCCATTGAAAACATATACTAGACAAATCATTCTCCTCTGCCACAGCTGTAACAGAAGAGAAGAATGATGTTTGCCCATTGAATTCAATGGAGCCGGCAATACAGCCGGCTCCATTGAAAGCAATGGGCTGCGGGCGATCTCAGGATGAATTTTCGGGAAGGGCTTAAAAATATAAGCCCTTCCCTGAGAATGATCCAAACCTATGTAAAAAGTAAAAAAAATATATATACTCACCTTGTCCCGGCAGACGGAGTTCAGCCGCGGCCGGCCGGCAGTTCTCCTGAACTGCTGTGAGTAGTATTCAGCAGCCGGGGATTTAAAATCCACACCTGCTGAATGAGCTGCCTCTGATTGGTCCCTGCACTGAGCCAATCAGAGGCAGCTCTCACTCACCCATTCAGAATGAACTCCGTCTGCCGGGACAAGGTGAGTATATATTTTTTTTTACTTTTTACACAGTGTTGGATCATTTTCAGGGAAGGGCTTATATTTTTAAGCCCTTCCCGAAAATTCATCTTGAGATCGCCCACAGCCCATTGCTTTCAATGGAGCCGGCTGTATTGCCGGCTCCATTGAATTCAATGCGCTGGACAGCGCTGCACTGCTCCGGCCCGTTTCTAATGAAACGCGGCTAGGAGCAGATTTTTCGGGCGATTTTTTGGCCCCGGTTACGCGATTTGCGGATGCGCATCCGTCATGCGATCCGCAAATCGCGGGAAAAACGCCCGTGTGACCGAGGCCTAGCACTGTATATTATACTGCACTTCTACAGTGCAAATTAATTTTGCCTGATGCTAGTTAAATATATAATATTTGGTGCATGACATTGATGCACACTGAAAGTTAAAATTATTTTCTCAACAGTTCTGCCCATGCAGAGCTATTTAGGGGCTGGGATGCAGGGATGAATGATACCTTTATTAAAGCGGCCAGTAACCACACCATTGAGGAATTCAGCTTTTAATCTCTGTTGCATACCCACCAAAAGTGCTCTATGGGCGGGACTTTTCCTCCGATGCTCTCCCTCTGTCCAATTAGATGCTGTACAGCAATCATTGACAGCTGCAGCAGTCTCCCATATGGTCGCTAAAGCTGTTAGTTTTTGCTATAGAGCATCCGATTGAACCAAGGGCGAGAGTACCTGAGGAAGAATTTCTACCCCGCAGAATTCTTGCAGTAGGTTCATGCAGCGGATTAAAAAAGTAATATCTCTGTGATGCGGCCACTGACAGCTTTACTGAAGGTATCTTCCCTCCGGGCTTTCCAACAACTATGTAGATGTTTTAGCAGTTTTGCATGGGCAAAACTGCGGACAATGTGCCTTTAGCATCACATGTTGATCCACCAGTATTAGCTGAAACGAATAAGTATTGATAGATTCTACTCTTCATGTAGTTCACCCTATAGACATTAAGGGCTTATTTACTATTGAAAATGTGGCAGTTTTCTGATGGAAATTGCAACAGACAATTATCAAACATGCTTTGTGTCACATGTACTATGTTTTAGATGCATTTTTTTTCCCTGTGTTTAACAAAGGGGCTGTAGAAAAGGGTTTAAATGCAACATGGTGGGCCAAAAATTGCACCAAAAAAAAGGACAATTTTTGTAGTAAATAGAGATGAGCGAGCACCAAAATGCTCGGGTGCTCGTTACTTGGGACGAAATTATCACGATGCTCGAGGGTTCGTTTCAAGTAACGAACCCCATTGAAGTCAATGGGCGACTCGAGCATTTTTGTATATCGCCGATGCTCGCTAAGGTTTCCATTTGTGAAAATCTGGGCAATTCAAGAAAGTGATGGGAACGACACAGCAACGGATAGGGCAGGCGAGGGGCTACATGTTGGGCTGCATCTCAAGTTCCCAGGTCCCACTATTAAGCCACAATAGCAGCAAGAGTGGGCCCCCCCCCTCCCAACAACTTTTACTTCTGAAAAGCCCTCATTAGCAATGCATACCTTAGCTAAGCACCACACTACCTCCAACAAAGCACAATCACTGCCTGCATGACACTCCGCTGCCACTTCTCCTGGGTTACATGCTGACCAATCACCTCCCCCCGCACGACGCAGTGTCCACAGCGCACACCAAATTGTCCCTGCGCAGCCTTCAGCTGCCATCATGCCACGCCACACTCATGTCTATTTATAAGTGTGTATGCCATGAGGAGGAACCGCAGGCACACACTGCAGAGGGTTGGCAAGGCTAGGCAGCGACCCTCTTTAAAAGGGGCGGGGCGATAGCCCACAATGCTGTACAGAAGCAATGAGAAATATAATCCTGTGCCACCGCCATCAGGAGCTGCACACGTGGGCATAGCAATGGGGAACCTATGTGCCACACACTATTCATTCTGTCAAGGTGTCTGCATACCCCAGTCAGACCACGTTTTTTTATAAATAGTCACAGGCAGGTACAACTGGTAATCCCCAACTCCGCAATGGGAATTCCGTGTGCACCCACAGCATGGGTGGCTCCCTGAAACCCACCCGCTGTACATAAATGTATCCCATTGCAGTGCCCTGGACAGCAGAGCTAACGTCAGATTAAATGCAGGTGGGCTTCGGCCCAAACTGCATGCCCCAGTCAGACTGGGGTTCTTTAGAAGTGGACACATGTAGTTACAACTCCGTGTGGACCGACAGCATGGGTGGCTCCCTGGAACCCACCGGCGGTACATAAATATATCCCATTGCAGTGCCCAGCACAGCTGATGTAACGCCAGCTGTAATGCAGGTGGGCAAAAAATTAATTGGATTACACTGTAGGCGAGGGCCCCAAAAAATTGGTGTACCAACAGTACTAATGTACGTCAGAAAAATTGCCCATGCCCAACCAAGAGGGCAGGTGAAACCCATTAATCGCTTTGGTTAATGTGGCTTAATTTGTAACTAGGCCTGGAGGCAGCCCAGTTAAAATAAAAATTGGTTCAACGCTTTAATGAGCATTGAAACGTATAAAAATTGTTTACAAAAATTATATGACTGAGCCTTGTGGGCCTAAGAAAAATTGCCCGTTCGGCGTGATTATGTGAGGTTTCAGGAGGAGGAGCAGGAGGAGGAGGATGAATATTATACACAGATTGATGAAGCTAAAAGGTCCACGTTTTTGATGGTGATAGAGAACAATGCTTCCATCCGCGGGTGCAGCCTACGTATTGTTTAGGTATCGCTGCTGACCGCTGGTGGAGAAGAGAAGTCTGGAGAAATCCAGGCTTTGTTCATCTTGATGAGTGTAAGCCTGTCGGCACTGTCGGTTGACAGGCGGGTACGCTTATCCGTCATGATTCCCCCAGCCGCACTAAACACCCTCTCTGACAAGACGCTAGCCGCAGGACAAGCAAGCACCTCCAGGGCATACAGCGCGAGTTCAGGCCACGTGTCCAGCTTCGACACCCAGTAGTTGTAGGGGCAGAGGCATCACGGAGGACGGTCGTGCGATCAGCTACGTACTCCCTCACCATCCTTTTACAGTGCTCCCGCCGACTCAGCCTTGACTGGGGAGCGGTGACACAGTCTTGCTGGGGAGCCAGAAAGCTATCAAAGGCCTTAGAGAGTGTTCCCCTGCCTGTGCTGTACATGCTGCCTGATCTCTGCGCCTCCCCTGCTACCTGGCCCTCGGAACTGCGCCTTCGGCCACTAGCGCTGTCGGATGGGAATTTTACCATCAGTTTCTCCGCCAGGGTCCTGTGGTATAGCATTACTCTAGAACCCCTTTCCTCTTCGGGTATGAGAGTTGAAAGGTTCTCCTTATACCGTGGGTCGAGCAGTGTGTACACCCAGTAATCCGTAGTGGCCAGAATGCGTGTAACGCGAGGGTCACGAGAAAGGCATCCTAACATGAAGTCAGCCATGTGTGCCAGGGTACCTGTACGCAACACATGGTTGTCCTCACTAGGAAGATCACTTTCAGGATCCTCCTCCTCCTCCTCCTCAGGCCATACACGCTGAAAGGATGACAGGCAAGCAGCATGGGTACCCTCAGCAGTGGGCCAAGCTGTCTCTTCCCCCTCCTCCTCATCCTCCTCATGCTCCTCCTCCTCCTCAACGCGCTGAGATATAGACAGGAGGGTGCTCTGACTATCCAGCGAAATACTGTCTTCCCCCGCCTCTGTTTCCGAGCGCAAAGCGTCTGCCTTTATGCTTTGCAGGGAACTTCTCAAGAGGCATAGCAGAGGAATGGTGACGCTAATGATTGCAGCATCGCCGCTCACCATCTGGGTAGACTCCTCAAAGTTTCCAAGGACCTGGCAGATGTCTGCCAACCAGGCCCACTCTTCTGTAAAGAATTGAGGAGGCTGATTCCCACTGCGCCGCCGATGTTGGAGTTGGTATTCCACAATAGCTCTACGCTGCTCATAGAGCCTGGCCAACATGTGGAGCGTAGAGTTCCACCGTGTGGGCACGTCGCACAGCAGTCGGTGCACTGGCAGATGAAACCGATGTTGCAGGGTGCGCAGGGTGGTAGCGTCCGTGTGGGACGTGCGGAAATGTGCGCAGAGCCGGCGCACCTTTCCGAGCAGGTCTGACAAGCGTGGGTAGCTTTTCAGAAAGCGCTGAACCACCAAATTAAAGACGTGGGCCAGGCATGGCACGTGCGTGAGGCTGCCGAGCTGCAGAGCCGCCACCAGGTTACGGCCGTTGTCACACACGACCATGCCCGGTTGGAGGCTCAGCAGCGCAAGCCAGCGGTCGGTCTGCTCTGTCAGACCCTGCAGCAGTTCGTGGGCCGTGTGCCTCTTATCTCCTAAGCTGAGTAGTTTCAGCACGGCCTGCTGACGCTTGCCCACCGCTGTACTGCCGAGCCGCGCGACACCGACTGCTGGCGACGTGCTGCTGCTGCTGACACATCTTGATTGCGAGACAGAGGTTGCGTAGGAGGAGGAGGAGGAGGGTGGTTAAGTGAAGGAAGCATACACCGCCGCAGATACCACCACCGAGCTGGGGCCCGCAATTCTGGGGGTGGGTAGGACGTGAGCAGTCCCAGGCTCTGACTCTGTCCCAGCCTCCACTAAATTCACCCAATGTGCCGTCAGGGAGATATAGTGGCCCTGCCCGCCTGTACTTGTCCACATGTCCGTTGTTAAGTGGACCTTGGCAGAAACCGCGTTGGTGAGAGCGCGTACAATGTTGCGGGAGACATGGTCGTGCAGGGCTGGGACGGCACATCGGGAAAAGTAGTGGCGACTGGGAACTGAGTAGCGTGGGGCCGCCGCCTCCATGATACTTTTGAAAGCCTCCGTTTCCACAACCCTATACGGCAGCATCTCCAGGCTGATAAATTTGGCTATGTGCACGTTTAACGCTTGAGCGTGCGAGTGCGAGGTGGCGTACTTGCGCTTGCGCTCCAACACTTGCGCTAGCGACGGCTGGACGGTGCGCTGACAGACATTGGAGGATGGGGCCGAGGACAGCGGAGGTGAGGGTGTGGGTGCAGGCCAGGAGACGGTAGTGCCTGTGCCCTGAGAGGGGGGTTGGATCTCAGTGGCAGGTTGGGGCACAGGGGGAGAGGCAGCGGTGCAAACCGGAGGCAGTGAACGGCCTTCGTCCCACCTTGTGGGGTGCTTGGCCATCATATGTCTGCGCATGCTGGTGGTGGTGAGGCTGGTGGTGGTGGCTCCCCGGCTGATCTTGGCGCGACACAGGTTGCACACCACTGTTCGTCGGTCGTCTGCACTCTCAGTGAAAAACTGCCAGACCTTTGAGCACCTCGGCCTCTGCAGGGTGGCATGGCACGAGGGGGCACTTTGGGAAACAGTTGGTGGATTATTCGGTCTGGCCCTGCCTCTACCCCTGGACACCGCACTGCCTCTTGCAACCTGCCCTGCTGCTGCCCTTGCCTCCCCCTCTGAAGACCTGTCCTCAGTAGGCATAGCAAACCAGGTGGGGTCAGTCACCTCATCATCCTGCTGCTCTTCCTCCGAATCCTCTGTGCGCTCCTCCCTCGGACTTACTGCCCTTACTACTACCTCACTGATAGACAACTGTGTCTCATCGTCATCGTCCTCCTCACCCACTGAAAGGTCTTGAGACAGTTGCCGGAAGTCCCCAGCCTCATCCCCCAGACCCCGGGAACTTTCAAAAGGTTGGGCATCGGTCACGACAAACTCCTCCAGTGGGAGAGGATTCGGAACCCTTGCTGCCCATTCTGGGCAGGGGCCCGGGAACAGTTCCTGGGAGTCTGCCTGCTCCTCAGAATGTGTCATTGTAATGGAGTGAGGAGGCTGGGAGGAAGGAGGAGCAGCAGCCAGAGGATTCAGAGTTGCAGCAGTGGACAGCGCAGAACTCTGGGTGTTCGATAGATTGCTGGATGCACTTTCTGCCATCCACGACAGGACCTGCTCACACTGCTCATTTTCTAATAAAGGTCTACCGCGTGGACCCATTGATTGTGAGATGAATGTGGGGACACCAGAAACATGCCTCTCTCCTAATCCCGCAGCAGTCGGCTGCGATACACCTGGATCAGGAGCTCGGCCTGTGCCCACACCCTGACTTGGGCCTCCGCGTCCTCGACCCGCGTCCACGTCCTTTAGGCCTACCCCTACCCCTCAGCATGGTGTATTACCAGTAGTGCAGAAACAGAACGCTGTAATTAAATGTGCCGCTTATTGGCCTGTGGTTGGAGGCTGACTTCGCTTACGGAACGCACAGCAGAGCCAGGAAATAATTTTGCGCAAGCCTGCTGTAACACTTAGCTGGCTGCGTTTGAATTAGGAGGACAACTACCCCCAACACAGACCCAGTACACTGAGGACAGTCACAGGCAGCCCAAATAGATTTTTTTCCCCAAATGTTTTTGGAAAGGCCCACTGCCTATATTCAATCAATATGTCTTCTGTCCCTGCCTCACCACTACTGGCCCTGGAGTATGTAAAATAACTGCAGACTGTTGCACTGTGGACTGGAATACAGCGGTGATGTAACAGCCAACACAGAGCCAGGAAAGAATTTTGCGCAAGCCTGCTGTAACACTTAGCTGGCTGCGTATGAATTAGGAGGACAACTACCCCCAGCACAGACCCAGTACACTGAGGACAGTCACAGGCAGCCCAAATAGATTTTTTTTCCCAAATGTTTTTGGAAAGGCCCACTGCCTATATTCAATAAATATTTCTTCTGTCCCTGCCACACCACTACTGGCCCTGGAGTATGTAAAATAACTGCAGACTGTTGCACTGTGGACTGGAATACAGCGGTGATGTAACAGCCAACACAGAGCCAGGAAAGAATTTTGCGCAAGCCTGCTGTAACACTTAGCTGGCTGCGTTTGAATTAGGAGGACAACTACCCCCAGCACAGACCCAGTACACTGAGGACAGTCACAGGCAGCCCAAATAGATTTTTTTTCCCAAATGTTTTTGGAAAGGCCCACTGCCTATATTCAATAAATATGTCTTCTGTCCCTGCCTCACCACTACTGGCCCTGGAGTATGTAAAATAACTGCAGACTGTTGCACTGTGGACTGGAATACAGCGGTGATGTAACAGCCAACACAGAGCCAGGAAAGAATTTTGCGCAAGCCTGCTGTAACACTTAGCTGGCTGCGTATGAATTAGGAGGACAACTACCCCCAGCACAGACCCAGTACACTGAGGACAGTCACAGGCAGCCCAAATAGATTTTTTTTCCCAAATGTTTTTGGAAAGGCCCACTGCCTATATTTAATAAATATGTCTTCTGTCCCTGCCTCACCACCACTACTGGCCCTGGACTATGTATAATTACTGCAGGGCGCAATGCTCTGCACGGCCGATATACAAAAAAAAAATGTGCAACACTGCAAAAAGCAGCCTCCACACTACTGCACACGCTTAGATGTGGCCCTAAGAAGGACCGTTGGGGTTCTTGAAGCCTAAAATACTCCTAACACTCTCCCTATAGCAACTCCAGCAAGACAGCACTTTCCCTGATCTCTGTCAGAACGCATCTGTGGCGAGCCGCGGGAGGGGCCGATTTATATACTCGGGTGACACCTGATCTCGCTAGCCACTCACTGCAGGGGGGTGGTATAGGGCTTGAACGTCGCAGGGGGAAGTTGTAATGCCTTCCCTGTCTTTCTATTGGCCAGAAAAGCGCGCTGTCTCAGAGATGAAAGTGAAAGTAACTCGAACATCGCGTGGTACTCGTCACGAGTAACGAGCATCTCGAACACGCTAATACTCGAACGAGTATCAAGCTCGGACGAGTACGTTCGCTCATCTCTAGTAGTAAACTAAACCAACTAAAAGGTGGTATAAAGTTAGACTACATAGTTTTAAAATTTGACAAACGTCATTCAGCAGAGCTATTGTGATAAATCAGGCACATTTTAAGACTGTCTCGTCTAACTTTCTAACTATTATACAATAGTAAATAAGTCCCTTTCTATTCAATCTTGATCTGATGCCTGGGATAATATTAGGTCCATCATAGCTTGGAAGCCCGTTTGCAGAAATGCAGAGTAAATAAAAGGTTTTTTGGGGGGAAAATACCATTGATGACCTATCCTCGGAATAGGTCATTAATAGTTAATTGGCCAGGGTCCATCTACTGACAGCCCCACAAATACATCGGAGTTGGAGCAGAAGCCACTGCTCCGACCCCTGTGTAGTGGCTGGTGCTTGTAACTACAGGCATGGCTCCTGTTGATTTCAATGAGAACTTTGCATGCATTTACAAGCGCTGGTCACTACACAGGGGTCAGAGCAACAGCTTCCGCTCTGACCGTGGTGTACTTACGACACTGTCATTGGACGCCCGATCAGCTGATCTCTTGGGGTCCTGAGCAGCGGACCCCAACCGTTCAATTATCGATGACTTATCCTGAGGAAATGGTACCAATAGAAACTATGGGATGTCCTGCAGAAAATGAGCCCTCTCATAACTATGTATATATTTGATATCTTACTAATCATACTGACCCATAGAATAAAGTTATCATGCCATTTTTGCTGCAATGCATATACCATAGAAATAAGTATGATACCATATGCCAGAGGCAATAAACCCAAATAAGCCCTTAAAATATAACTTAGGGCTTATTTACATGAGCACGTATCGGCCAGCATTTTCATGGCCAGATGATATATGCTTCCATCCAGGGGCGTACCTAAAGGCTCAGGGGCCCAGGTGCAAAAGTTCAGCTCGGGCCCTTTTTGCCCCTCGCCCAGTACCTATGTGTGAGGGCCAATGTCCACGTGCAGATTTTATTTATAAAATCTGCGCGTGTCATCCACAGGGGAGATCCGTGCCTCTTGCTGCCCATAGGGATGCATTAGCATCGGTAGGGCAGCTAAAAGCATGCAGATGGGATTCCTTCCCGGCGTGCGGGTCACACGCACAGGAAGAAATCGCAGCATGCTCCATTTTCCTGCACATCTGCCACATGGACGGCTCCCATTGAAGCCTATAAAAGCTGTTCGTTTCTGCGGCATAGCCGCAGCTGTTTTTGTGCTGTGCCGCAGATACGCGCAAGATTTTTTTTTTTAATTGCTGTGGCCCGCGCAACACTGCCGGCATGCCGAGCACGTCCGCTGACCGGAAGAAAGAAGGCTCAGAGGAGAGCCCCGCAGCATCCAGAGAGGTGAGTGTAATGTATTTTCCTTCTTCATGACCACGGGCATGCACGGATTTCACTGTGGGAATGAGCAGTGTAATTCATGCGTGCAAGTGGGCATGAGACCTAAGAGAGAGAGATAGATAGATACATAGATGGATAGATACATAGATATGAGATAGATAGATAGATAGATAGATAGATAGATAGATAGAAGAGACAGAGATAGATAGATAGATAGAGAGAGAGAGAGAGAGAGAGAGAGATAGATAGATAGATAGATAGATAGATAGATAGATAGATAGATAGATAGATAGATAGATAGATAGATAGATAGATAGATAGATAGATAGATGGATGGATGGATGGATGGATGGATGGATAGATAGATAGATAGAGATATGATAGAGATAGATAGATATGAGATAGGATAGGATAGGATATAGATAGATAGATATGAGATAGGATACGATAGGATATAGATAGATAGATAGATAGATAGATAGATAGATAGATAGATAGATAGATAGATAGATAGATAGATAGATGGATATGAGACCAGGCATGATAGATAGACAGACACATAGAAAGACATACAGACAGGCAGACAAGCAGATGGATAGATAGATACATACCCCGGTGCCCGGACTACTTCTCTGGTGAGGAGAGCAGCTGTACACAGTGTCAGCAGGAGGGAAGCAGCAGGGAGATGACATCATCATCCCTGCTCCACTCAATGCTGTGCTGTGCCTGTGTGCTGTGAGTGAGTCTGTGGAGAGTTGTATCAGACCCCAATATTTAAGCATATCAATTTTACCTCCATGGATGGTGTTCATATGTCTGGCAATGAGTGTATCTCCATTAATATAAATAGTACTCTGCTGCTTACTAATTCTCTTCCTAAATTCCTGAACCTTGGGGCAAGGACAGACTGGATTAAATGAGGGCTATCAAAGACAGCTGACACTGCCCGTGTATGGAGCTGGCTCAGTTTCCGATCCTAGTCCATAATAATCACCTAGGATGTGTATATAAGTCCTAGAGTGGGAAGGGGTTAAAATGGTTTTATCTACTTTGAAGTTTTTTTTATCTTCATGCCTTTTAAGCACATGGCATTTTTACAACATGTTTCAGTGGATCCACATGGGTACCATTTTAGCCTATAAACGTCAATGGGGTTAATTTAAAAATGCACATTCCATGATCTTATACTTAATTTGCGAGAATTTGTTCAATTTTTTTTATCATTAATACTTTTGTAATATTTGAAAAATGGCAAAAAAAATTGTTACATCTTTAGCAGGAAAAAGAACAAATACAGATGAAAAAGAGCAACCAAGAATGCAATATGGAAACAAAAATGCAGCAAATTATAAAAAAATAAATATTGCACATCCATATTTTAGCTGTATTTTTATACCAAGTGTGAATGAGCCTTAAAGGAAATCTATCACCTCCCTACAGCACCATAAACTAAATGATGGTGCTGTTAGGGAAGGTGACGTGACAGGGAGCCAGGTGAGGTATCTTTTATACTCACCTGCTACCTATTTCCTGCGGCATTGCACTGAGCATCCATCTCTTTTCACTGTGCCCTGTGCAAACTCTCCGATATAAGTTAGTTTATGGTGCTGTAGGGAAGGTACTGTTAAAAGGTTCCTTTTAACAGTAGAAAGGAAGGGAAGCTTAAAAACTTTGAATAAATTGTTCTCAGGATTGGTAATGTCTATGTTCAAAAATGTGTGCCTTGAAACGTGTGATGCAGTGTTTTAACTGGAAAGAGAGCATTCAGTGCTGTAAATTATATTGTCACTGTTGCAATTGATATTGTCTTTAAAATGATTTGTATTTTTGTCTTTCAAAATCCGCAAATGTTTTACAGGTATTTTAACATAGATAAAAGCTCGACAAGGATGAAAACCACATTTAAAAATGCTTCTCCAGAACAGCTATGTGTAACGTTGTCGTCCTGTTACCTGTAGAACTATGGGTTTACAGGAGCACACTTCTAAAGGTCTGGTTGATTTGGCTGGCTAATGGTGTGGTTTTCTCCAGCCAGCCAATCACCACCAGTCTGCTGCATTTAAATACCAGCCCTTCTTGCTAGAGGATGCTGGTCATTACCCATTCATCATTCTTCCCACTCAGAACTCTGGTGGTTGGAGTCATGCATGCTGTCTTGTTGTTTGAGTTGAAGTTAGTTTGAGTCGTTCTCCCACACGTCCCCTGAAAATGGTATGGACACTTGATTCCCCTGTTTGCATGTTCTACGGGCTCCTGTTCCCTTACCCTTCTGTCAGGTGTGGTTCTAGACATCAGATGTCCTTTATGCTGTCAGATGGGCGATATCTTTGTCCCTTCTCCATCAGATGGGTGATGTCTGACACTTTGCCCATTACGTGTGTGGGTATGGATGTTTAAACTATGTCCTGTTTCAGTTCTATGTTTGCATGCATGAGGTTCTGGGTGAGATTCCCTTGTGTCTATAAGTGTGCAAACACTTGGTGTAAACAATGTCTTGTTCATTGTCTGTAGGTGTGCAGTTGTCTTTTATGTCCTTGTCTGGTGTTCTTGCCTATTCGCATCTAGGGTGAGACAGGTGTCCCTAGATTCCAGTGTGGGGCTGTCTTTACTGGGATCATAACTCTGCTTGTGGACAAGGTTCCCTTGTTATCTTGTTTTCCCGATAGTATAGCATTGCGGTGAAGCGTGATGTTAAACATGGACAAAATCTGGAAAAGTAGGGATATCAGCATAGTAACCAAATGCAGGATAGTGCAAACCACCGTTTTCCCCATAGACATGTATGGATATGAAAACTGGACTGTGAAAAAAGCTGTATTGATGCGTTGAAGCTGTGGTGCTGGAGAAAGCTGCTGCGTATGCCCTGGACAGCAAGTATAACAACCAGAGAAGTCCTGAAATGTATAAGACCCGGTATATCACTGGAGGACAAGATGACTAGACTTAGACTCACGGATTTTGGCCATGTCATGCAAACAGAGTCACTAGAAAAATCTATAATGCTTGGACAGATCAGTAGCAAAAGAAGACCTGACCAACAAAGGACACGCTGGCTGATACTGTCAAAGCTGATACTGACATGAATATGACACAACTGAAAGAAGCAGTCTAAAACCGAAAAACATGGAGGAAGGGTGCCTTTAGGGTCACTGAGGGTCGTGAACATGGTCGATAACAACAACAGTTATCTTGTTAGACTAGGGACTTACATGATAATGAGGGCCCTAGACACGGGCTTGTGAGCTTATGTATTTTTGGCAAAATATGAACTAATACCTCGTACTAATTGATAAATCCATTTGCCTTGTTGTTTTAGTACTTTGGTAAGTATTTAGCAAACTGACATTGGTGTAGGGTCTATGTCCTTGTTAACATTTTATTGCTTGCCCGTTCACTCTATGTTTTGTGTGAATGGTGTCCAATCGTGTGTGTGTATATCCGTATGTCCTACCCTCCAGCCTTAATAATATAAGGTGAATAAAACCTGCACAAACGTAACACCTTGTGCTTTTATTTACTCAATGTTTTTTTTCCATGTAGTGTACCTAGGACGTATTTTCAGGGGAAGGCTTATATGTCAAGCCCCCACCCCCAAAAATCAGAGTAGGGCTTATTATCGGGGTAGAGCTCATTTTCGGGGAAACATAGTATGAATACTTATCCATAGTCAATGACTAAGAACCATAAAGGTTGAAAACACTTAAGAATCTTAGGATAACTACTATGACTGTAACCTCTTAAGGACCAGGATGTTTTGTTCCTAAAGTACTAGACATTTTTTAGGGATTTTACCCATGTGGTGGTTTTACTGTCCTATTTATTTTTCTTCTGCTACCAAAATTATTTTTGCTGCATTTTTTTTCCGTGACACATATTTTATATTTTTTTCACTGAATTTTTCCCCTGTTTCTTAATTTTAATAGGGGTTAAATGCTATATTTTTTACATTTATAGTTGTTTATTTTTAAACTTAGTATATTTACACTACAATAAAGTATGGGTTTCTTATTCTGTTTCGGATGTTTTGATATATAATATGCATTGTTTTGGATAACAGGGTGCATGTGGTGATGGTTTTGGTTGGCGTCGGCTGTGGTATTTTTCTTTTTTATGTATATATTTTTTTTTTATTGGGTAATTTTTCCTTACTTATTTTTGTAACTATTTTCTTTAACATCTATGTCCCCTATGACATTATATAAGACCTCTGGGGGTCATTCACATTGCCTTTTTTTATTTCACACTTTTCCACTGTAGCTAGGGCATCTATAGGAGCCCCTGTTACAGGGGGAAACATCCCCCTAGTGTGACAGTAGTCAATGGCAGCTGATCACGGTCTGCGAGAGCACTGCAACTCTGCTACTCCCATTCATTTTGGTGATTTTTTAAAATTTATCCTAGTAAAGCTGTAATATTTTTAGCCTCCGTTTGCATGCTGGATCACTTTTTAACTTTGGCTGCAATGTTCAGCTAGGGGCAAACCTAGCAATGATTTCTTTCTTTTCCAGTTTTTTACATTGTTGCATTCCGAAAGCCCAAACATTTTTAATTTTTGCATCGATGTAGCTGTATGAGAGCTTGTTTTTTTCGGATTAGTTAAAGTTTTCAATGCCATCATTTTGGGGTAGACATAACTTATTGATTCACTTTTATTAACTTTTCTGGGGGAGAAAAACATAAACCTTGTGTAATCTACAAAAGACCCTCTGTAAGGCTTAATGTCTATGGGCGGATTTGTTTTGTGCAATCCGCGCGGGGCACCCACGCAGAAGATCTGCACTTCAAGCCGCCCATAGGGATGGGCCGCGGATTCTGCAGGAAAGCAGGAGTTTAAAAAAGAGTGTACTGCACATGTGCTCCAACGCACCATCCAGCACTTCCACACACGTCTGCAGTACAGAAGAAAGAAGACCCGGACAGGTATGCGCGGATGCCGGCAACGGGCAGGGTCAGATTCCACTGTAGGCTTCCGCATGCGAAATCCGTTCTGCTCATGGACATAAGCCCTTACTGTGAGCTGAATAATACTGACCACCTAGTCTGCTGCCCTATGAACAACTGTGAAGCTAAACCACACAGAACAAGACCTTGTAATGTGATTTGCATACTGAGGCTTACTGGCACGATGCACCCGAAAACCAGAGTTAAAACTGATTCCTGGTAAGTGGAAAATTACCTCAGACACCTGTGATAGCGAGAGAGATGGTCCACTGGGGTAAAACTATGTCCAAGTGCAAGCAAGAGACCTTGTTGATGTTGCTACCAGTAACTGCCAGTAGGAGTAAAGTGTTAAGAGACTGTGTTGTTGTAAACCAGCAAGTTATTTCCTCTGTAATGAAGTCTAACTACTAAGCTTGTTGCCTCATAGTGAGTAAATGCCTGTTCTGGTTTACCCTGTTGTGCCAGTGTCATTGTTTATGCCAGCTTCAAGATCCAGGTCAAACCCTCTGGCGTAAAATGTGTAAGGACTTATTCTTCCTTACAAACTCTTTATCTGTGTTAAATATTAAGCTTTATTGTATTAAGAAGTTCTAAAAAACACAGCCCGTCAAAAAATGTATAGTTATTAAATCAGCACATACCAAAAAGCAGTAACGGTATTTTGCCATTTAAGGCCTCATCAGACCCACTGCCAGCAGGTTAAGGATTTAAGTTAAAAATATTTAATTTATTGAAAATGTCTTGCTTTAAATCCTTTAGTGAAGATATTGTAGGCTTTGCAAACGAGATATGGTTGTTATAGTGATACCTATCTGTTCTTGATAAGTGTATGGCTTTGTTTGTGCTGAAGGGAACATTTTCTCTGTATTAAAGATATGTATCAGTTCATTGTTTTATTATATTCTCATTTCTTTGAAAACTGGAAAGTGTTATTCTGTCTATATCCTGTTTCTCATGTTATCTCTTTTCTATATGAAATTCAGTGATGCATGTCAAATAAACCCATGCTACGGTATTAGAAAGTCCCATTTATGGATTTTCGTCTGTGGAAATGAGATATTCATTTCTAGCATAGATTCATTTATTTATACTTTAATTATGATAATATTTTATTCAATTACCATTACAAACAGAATATGTTAAAAGAACAATGAAATGAAAAATATAATCACAATTTTTAATGTATTTCATTAAAATGTTGTATTTCCTCTCGTGCTAACTGCTTTTAGCCACACTGATTGCCTATCCTTTTAAGAGGTCTTCTGAGTGATTGGCAGTGAATGATTTACATAACTTGAGCCTGTAAGGAAATAACCTTTAAAAACTTAGACTACGGCCAATCTACTGGCTATAATCTTATAAAGGATACTTTATAAATTAGTAGATTTTTTTCACAGAAATTAAGATAAGCGAGGGGAAAACTATGCTCAACATGCATAATAAAATGTACATCTTCAGGCCACATCAGTGTGAGTCGCACTTACAGAGTGGCTCAGCACTGTGGCTCACAGCGGAAATACATGGCACAGCATCTGTAAATGAGGAATGGACCCAGTGTGACATCACTACTAGAGATGAGCGAGCATACTCGTCCGAGCTTGATACTCGTTCGAGTATTAGGGTGTTCGAGATGCTCGTTACTCGTGACAAGTACCACGTGATGTTCGGGTTACTTTCACTTTCTTCCATGAGAAATTTGCGCGCTTTTCTGGCCAATAGAAAGACAGGGAAGGCATTACAACTTCCCCCTGTGACGTTCAAGCCCTATACCACCCCCCTGCAGTGAGTGGCTGGCGAGATTAGGTGTCACCCGAGTATTAAAATCTGCCCCTCCCGCGGCTCGCCACAGATGCATTCTGACATTAGTTCAGGGAAAGTGGTATCTTGGTGGAGCTGCTATAGGGAGAGTGTTAGGAGTATTTTAGGTTTCAAGAACCCCAACGGTCATTCTTAAGGCCATAGAAATCGCAGATCGCACCTATCTGCGATCTGCGATTCCTGTTCTCTTCTCTATATGCGCTCAATGGGGCCGGCGGCAGCAGCGCCGACCCCATTGAGAACATATAGAAGACAAATCATTCTTCTCTGCCATAGCTGTAACAGCTGTGGCAGAGAAGAACGATGTTTGCCCATTGAATTCAATGGAGCCAGCAATATAGCCGCCTCCATTGAAAGCAATGGGCTGCCGGCGATCGCAGGATGAATTGTCGGGAAGGGCTTAAATATATAAGCCCTTCCCTGCAATTCATCCAGAAATGTGTTACAATAAAATATATACCGGCGTATAAGGCGACGGGGCATATAAGACGACCCCCCAACTGTCACCTTATACGCCGGGAATACAGTGGAGCAAAGAATAAAAATCATTACTCACTTCTCCTGGCGTTCTGCGGTGCTGCTGCAGGCTGTCGCTCCCTCCTGGTCCACGGCAGAGCATTTTGGCCAATTGAGAGATTAGCGGCCACAGATGGATTTGCCGTGGCGAAATAAGACACCCCCTGAAAATAAGACGTAGCGCATATTTGGGAGCAAAAATTAATATAAGACGCGCCTTATTTTCGGGGAAACAGGGTATATAAATGATTCTTAAAACAGTTAATCATTATCTCATATCTCGTGTTCCCCTAGATGAGAACTATTATATAAGGCATGAATACTCATAAACATATCAACGAGATATGACATAATAATGAACTGTTTTAGAGCTCGATGACGCGGCAACACGTGACTAGGACTGCAGGATGACGGAAGGGCCGACGACCTCTGTAGTGACGTATGGACAGGTGTTCACGTGATCCCCGTCTGGATGTGGGCCCTCCCCGAGAGAGGGAGTCCATCCAGTCAGTGGGAATCTGAAAGTTCTCCCACTGGCTGACGCAAACAAGAGCTTCATTAACCCCGCCCCTTGATGATGCAAACACGAGCGTCACTAATCCCGCCCCCAAAGATGGCGCCGCTCAGGGAACAGGACGGGAGCTGGTCATCCACACTTAGTGTGTGTATTTATGTAAGTGTAATTTTATGTTTTAAACTATGCGACTTGAGAAAGGTACCACTGTACAGGTACCGAAACGTGTTGTCTGTTTTTTGCATGCTACATATTAAAGTACCTAAAACCCATGATCGGTGTACCGGTTTGGAGGAAACTATTTGGAGTCATCACTTCAAGGAGGGGGATTCTGAACACCATACCCCGCTGCTACTAAGTAAGTGTCTGATTGATAGTGAATAACTATTCATGAATTACAACTTATCATCTATAATACCATTTCCGGTAGCGCAGGGGCTTATAACTAGTAGCAGGTAGAAGAAAAGAAATTCAAGCAAAATAATTATCACACAACTGATAGCAGATATTTCAGAAGTAAATACTTTCACCCAAAGTTTCAGATGTAATCATTGTTTTTCAAAGATTGAAAATGAAAATGTCCTGGAAACTTGAATGCTGTTAAAAAGTATAGAATTATCAGACAAAAACCACGAGGGAAATGCCAATAAATAAAACAGTTCTGAGATGAAATGAACAACAATTGTAATGAGAACGGCGCTCACTGATTAGCTAGAAAACAAAAAGATGTTAAGATGTAATTGTAAAATTGTTAAATAAAATGATTCAATTTTGCCTTTCAATTTGCTTCATTTTTTTAAGTCGGAATTGTTTCTAATTTTATGTTCAACAATATGATCATAAATTAAAGTAAATGAGTCCTGCGTTCAGAGCTTGTTTCATACTGCATGTATACTGTATTATTTATGACTGGCTCCTTCCGACATTAGAACACACATTATACAGGGATGTATTGGGCTATATAGGTGGTATAGGTACTGGTGCATTATGCCTACACCGGAAGCTAGGGGTTGATTAGCCTTAGATAGTGGTAACACCCTGGTCATGCCCCTAGCTACCGATTGGCTCTTGCAGATCCATCTATCCATCCAGGCCGCTGTGGAGCAGAGTGACGGGAGAAGCGGCTCCATGCTCCTGCACATTGCACCAAGGAGCCCAGAGATTATCGTTACAGCAGTGCTGCTTAGCCCGCACGCTGATGACAGGGGCGCCAGCTGATTGGTGGGATCGGAGCGCACACTGACAGCATTGGACGGCAGCGGAGAACACCGAGGAAACTGACAGCAGGGCCAAAAAATGAATAGGGGCTCACCTCACCAGCAGTGTCTCTGGTACAGGGGGAAGAACAATATCTGTTTCCCAGCGGGAGCTCCGTCCTCAGATGGCCATTGGCAATTGGCTAAACTTTATGAGAGAAACTGTAGATATGGAAGAGGGTTTCAGATGTTAAAAATAGTCTGATGTATGCGTTTTAATCTATAAAGTTACTATTTTTAATGGTTGAAGCCCTCCTCCATATCTACAGTTTCTCTCATGACAGCAGGGCCGCCTGATTGGGGGGACAGGAGTGGACAGTGACACCCTTGGATGCCAGCAGCACACAGCCAGGAGAATGACAGCAGGACTGGCTGATTGAGGTGGGGGGTTATGGAATGCGAGTGGACATGCCGGTTGGCTGCAAAATATGTCAGCTTCTCAGGGGGTGGGAGCGGACATGCAGTATGCCAGTCCATCTGGGAGATGTGTGATCTGCTTGGGGACCACGGGAGAGTGGACATGCAGTATGGCAGTCTGGAAGGGAGATGTGCTGATTGGGGGGGGGATGGCAGCAGACATGCCACTCAGCCGGGAGATGTGTCAGCTTGTCAGGGAGATGGGCGGTACCTGTGTCTCTGGGGATGTGCGCAGCCAATCTGCTGATGTGGCCATCACCTGGGCGTACCCTGTAACTCAGTCGGCCAACCCATGTCTGCAACCATACATTCAGTGGAGACATAATGCACCAGTACCAGTGGTATATACCTCCTGGTGAGAAGCTCTTCCTCCCGTGGTAACACCTGCTACAAGAAGAGGAAGTTACTACTGAATTTTCTGCCACAACGGTAAGACAGTTCCATGCCCGTTTTTACTGACAGAAAAATCCACTATGTAAATAAGTTATTCACTTCTTCTTAAGGACTTCTTCAGACAGCTGTATGCGCAATTGTGCATGCAACAAGGTTGATGAGGTAGAGTTGTGTGCATATCGGCACATAGTACTGTACTTTTTCCATATACAGGGCCTATTCACAAGTGTGTGAAATCCACTGTCCTGATTTAAAAGGCCAGTTAGCCTAATGAGGTCCAGATTTGTTCTCTTTTTCATGAAATTGGCAACATATTGAGTACGCATTTGCATACTTCCCATTGACTTCTATCATGCCCACAAAAATAGAGCATGTCCTATTTTTATGCACATGCAAAACACATTCATGGGAACAAACCTATTGACATCAATGGGTTCAAAATTATCTACATATTGCATATTTTATGCGACCAAAAAATGCACATAAATACGGTCATTTGAAGGAGCCCTAAAATAGTATCAGCTAAGTAGATGGGTTTCTAACAAATCTCATGTACATTTTCCATGCCTAAATTAACCTGTGGACAGATTCTAAAATCCACAGCATGTCTATTTTTTCTGTGGATTTTAAGCTTTGCAAAGTCTAGGGTGAAATCTGCTGCAAATGAGATAAAATCATTATGGAACACATGAGGATTTTGCTTCAGTTCTGCAGCAAATCCTTTTCACGTGCAGGTACTCTAGTCTTAAGCTGCCTTCTCAGATGGCGGAAACGCTGTGGGCATTCCGCAATGGAATATCTATAGCAATTTCACAAGAATTCCATGGTGGCCAAATCTGTACCTAGTAAAGAGAAAAAGAGGATGACTCCTGCGCTCAGGGTGACCCGTATAGTACCAAATGTGACGGCCTAGGACAGACACGTGTAGGTGTGTGGATTAGTGTAGTCCGTAGAACGTGGTAGTAAGTATCAGAGCTCTCTGTATAAAATAAATATAAATTTATTAAACAGAATTCCTATTCAAATTTGCACCCAAATGGTTTTCACTTGCAGAACAGTGTGTGGAATGCAACCTTTGTATTTCAAGGGTTGATTTCCGCAGCATAAATAGACCTGTTGCTGATTCAGAATCTGCAGCATTTTTTAAAAAAGCGTTGCAGATTTATTGCTAAAAATATTCGCACTATTTGATGGCCTGTACTCAAGCTGCTAAAGCTTGTAAACAATACATCACAGGGAAGACCCCGAGCTACAGCGGGGAATACAGCGAGGAGCCAGGAGATGTGAGTAAAGTCTCTGTTATTTTAACACATGGGCGGCCTATTTACATATATGTTAATTAGCTTGGAAACCCTTTTAATGTAGTCTACTCACCTGAGATACAGTATCTATTGGCAGGATGCTTGTTTAGAGGACAGCTGTCCCTCCTGACTTCCCCATAAACATAATCCAAGAATATATGCTTATTACAATATTCACCCCTGGCAGTAGTTTACAGCACAACAGATCATAAGGAGAGAGATACTGAAATCCCACACACCAGGCTGCTTTTGAACACTTCAGATTGTTCATTGATGCTTCCTAAATTGGCAGGTTTAGCTAAATTTATCTAATATGTATGTGTAGCTTATACCCTGTAAACAAATTAAACCGATGATAAAAGATTATTGTATTATGTACAGTAGATTCTTTTTAAGTCAATCATTCTATAAAACGTTTAAAAGGCATAGAATATGGTGATTGGGAAGATCAGCCCATCCTGATCCAGACCCATCCTATTGTTTCCCCCAAGATACTGGAAGTTTCTCATGGACACTTATCTATGCTGCCCCAACAGAAATTATGGCCTGTTTGGATCAGCTAAACTGGAACTGTGTTTATAGTGGAGTAATGGAAACTATGAGAAGAACAACCAGTTAGAGTGGCCAGACACATTACATAAAGATCAGCTGAATTTGCCAGCTTCAGTGAGACCAGTCAATCATCTAATGTGTACTAGTAATTATTAGGAAATTATAGTACCAGTGTTTCTGGTCATGCAATGCACCACAGTTGTGTTACATGCATGTCACACATACAGCACTGCTATATACATTGTTCATCCCATACAACAAGGATCAAAAGCAGCACAGCACTGGAGATGAAGGACCTGTGATGATTTCACTGTCATACTCCGCCTCTGATTACATGACGGTGACATCATCAAAGATCCTAGCCAGGCAACAGCTGTGTGCAAACAGGACCTGTGACAATGTCACCATAATGTGATCAGGGGTAGAGCATGTAACTCCCTCACTGGGGATGAAGGACCTTTGATGATGTCATCGTCATATGATCAGGGTTGGAGCATGTAAGTCCCTCACAAACCCACTCACTCACACAAGGACAGACAGGTCATTGTTAGTAGTTTGGTGGTGACTTCCCAACACTCCCCTGATATAGCTTTGTGGCAGAGGAGAATGATCTTTGTAGTATATGTTCTCAATGGGGTCGGCGCTGCTGCCGTCGGCCCCATTGAGCGCATATATAGAACACAAGGAATCGCAGATAGGCGCGATCTGCAATTCCTCGTGTCCTATAATTTATCGGACATCCGCATAAAAAGTGGCCATGTGACCGATCCCATTGCGAAGCAATGGTTCTATATAAGCGCAGATCGCATGCGCAAATCGCGCGAAAAAACGCCCGTCTGACCGAGGCCTCATAGTGAATAACTATTCATGAATTACAACTTATCATCTATAATACCATTTCCGGTAGCGCATGGGCTTTTTTGTTAACAGTCTATTGTTCTTCTTTTGGGGGTTCTCTATGCAAGAGAAACACTCCGTTCATCCTGCAGCTCTCCCTAATTTCAAGGGATTGGAGATTGGTGTTTAAAGAAGTATAAAAAGGACCTTGTGGCGCATTCCCTATCTTCCATTCTGCTACTAGTTATATCCTTTTATGCTTCTGTTTATCCTATTTTCTGACATTGTAGTTTAATTCAACCTAGGAAACTGAAAAGGTTCCAGCTTTGATGCTTTGGTCATTCTCTATGACATTTCAGAAGGCCTAATTAGTAGTACCAACATACAAATTTCCATTTGAGGGAATATTTCATATATTTAGTAACTAAAGGTGTTTTCAGTTTCGATCCCCCATTTTTATATTTCTTATTAGGGACCTTTTACGCTAGTGAAAGATTTCAGCCGTGATTTAGCGGAATTCTGCACTAAAAGTGCAGATTTTGGTATGGAATGGCAGACTGATTCAGATCCTTTTCGCTCTGCGCTGTGGTCAGGATCTTTAACGCTTAGAGAATGGTTAGAAAAAGCATGTCTCGCTTTGTTCTGTCTCACATTATGAACACAAGCCATTGATGTGTATTGGCACTGTGTGATGCTTATTTCTCCCTTCTGATGGCACTGCAGGGAAATGAAACACTGACTGCCAGTTTTATTTGCAAAAAGCAACAGATTGCTGGGGGCCTCAGCAGTGGTCCACTTTTTGATCAGTTTATTGTCGAGAGACCCTTCTGACAATTTGGGATTGTCCAAAACAGAGAAGCAATTTATTAAAGATGTAACAACACTAAAACCAGCATGCTACGTTACATAGAAGATCCATATAGTTTACCATTATATGGTTTGCTTTTTATTTTTCTTATTATATAAATATGTTGTGTGTACTAGACATGCTTAACCCCTTACTGACCACCCATACGTGGTCTGGGTGTCTGGGCTTTATTCTACAGGGCTCTAAAAACATGCTGGCCCTGTAGAATAAAGTCCCGGGGTCGAAGAATGTAACAGCCCCTGCTATCGGCTACTGGAGATGTCATCGGGGGCTGTGGTCTGCGGTCCCCAATCATGCAATTGCCGCTATTGCATAAAAGTTAGTTTCATCTTCCCTCACACATCTGATCCATGAGAAGTGATGAAACTACTCGCCTCAGGCCTCTACGATGTCCCGTGACGATCCAATCCTTCAGGAACCGGCCGCCGGCCTCTGCACATGTGCGCTGCTAGCAAGATGGTGGCATGCACATTTAAAATTTCCCTACCAAAGGTAGCTGAGAGCTTGGAGATGCCGTGGTGTGCGGTCCCTGGTCACGTAATACTTAAAAAAGTTAAAGTTTCATCTCCCCTCACAGATTGGATCCATGAGGGGAGATGAAATGACTTACCTAAGGCCGCTGGATTTGTCCTCCAACAGTATATTTACCCACAGACCATTCCCCAGCTTCTGTGCATGCGCCTGTTGGCAAAATGGCGGATACAAGCGCAGAAGCTGGGGAGGGCTTGGGAAATATAAACAAACCAAAAAATTTGTACTGCACAAGACTGCCTGATTGAGTATGCAGTTATGCATAGTACATTACGTGGTTACGGTAGGACTCACAGCTGGAATCCGCTGCAGGTTTCCACAAGTGGATTTTGCATATGGCCGTGTGAGCCCGGCATCATTCAGATCGCTACTTATAATGCCTATGTAATTTATAAAAAACTGCCATGGAACACTCACTTTCCTACAGTTCTAGGAGCAGCTAGTTGAGCACCTTCTTTTTAAGACTGCCGCAACTCAACAAACTTACGAGTCCTAGGAGGCATGAAGGTTCACAAAGAGCCATTTTTTACACCCTACCCCTTTCACTAAGGTCAAGAAATAACCCCCCAAAAAGTGTTGGGTTTGCAGCAAGCATGAGAAGAGGAGAGATACCAGAATAGTGCTCCATGTGCCCATCCCAATGGGCCTCTGTAATTAGCCTTGTTTTAAGACATACCGCACAGATTTACATTATTACTTTTAGCTAAGATTTAGGGAAAGCCAAAAAGGGGAAGGGGGCATTCTTTTTAGGGAGTCCTTTTTTTGTGCATAAGTGAGCAATGTGGCGTCGAATTTATTCAGTTTTGCCCTGAAATCCAATGGGTGTTGCCTCCATAATAGGGCTAGCCATGTGTCCTGTAAGCAGATTGGGGCTACAGTGGGGATATTGCTGAACTAGTGCTATAAAAATGTCAAGTGTGTCTCTCCAGTTTTCCCTGCTTCAAGCAAAGAAAACTGTAATGAAAGTGACATATGTTAGTACACACCTAGATAAATGGGGTCACTTGTGGGGGGCTTTCTATCATTTTGGCACCTTAATGGCCCTACAAGTGAGCAATGCGGCCTAGAGTTTATTCAGGTGTGCCCTGAAAACCAAAGGGTGTTCCTTCCATTACAGGCCTATTCATGTGTCCAGTAAGCAGATTGGGGCTACAATGGGTATGTTTTTGAACACAGGACAAACATGGGTATCCATTTTGTGGTGCATATCTTCATTTTCATGTACATTATAGAAAAAAACAACTGTTTTTGAAAATACATATTTTCAAAACATTAAACTTTATTTTTTCTCCTTTAAATTGTATTAGCTCTTGAAAAAAAACGTGGAGTCAAAATACTAATGACAACACTCAGTGAATACATTAAGGGGTATATTTTTTTAAAATTGGGTCATTTGTGGGGGTATCTATCATTCTGACAACCTTTGCAATCTTGGCTTGGTGTAGGAAAACAAACTGTTCCTAAAAATGTGCTTCCAGAATAAAGAAAACAGTTGGAAATATATATCCTATCAAAAATATATACAGTATGTGTAAAGGACTGGGTCCAGGCAGGGGGCAGTCCCTAATCCTACCTGCAACCCCTGTCCCTACCTGTTTGCCCCCCTGGGCTAGGCCCCAGGGCGACAAATGGGCAACTTACTAGGGAAGCGGGCACGGGGACCGAGTACAGAAAAAACACTGGAACAGATGAACACAAAGGGGAGTCAGACAGTCCGATTCAGCAACAGGAAGGTACGTGGTACAAAAGGGTCAGGCGAGGGCGAAGCCTAGATCAAGCAATAGTCAAAAAACAGGAAGGCAGGCAAATCCAAACGCAAGTGCAGCAGAGACCTAACTACCACTGGCACCAGCAGAAAGCCACAGAGGAGTTTAAATGCTATCAGAGCTCCCGCCCCAGCGGTTGATAGGGGCGGGAAGCCTGACAGCAGCAGAATGCACTCACCGAGGAGCTGGGGAACCCGCCCCCAGCCCTGCAGGACAGACGTAGACCACGGACGTGCACCTAGTCATCATGGTGACGAGATCGCGGCGCGGAGTGGCACCTACCGCGTCCCTAGCAACCCGTCAGTGAGTAGGAATGCGGTAGCCAGGGGAGGTTACCAGAACCGAGGCTCCCCTGTGCTGTGCAGTTGCAGCCCGGGTGACAGGGCTGGCGTTGTGAGCGTGGGGGCCCTGCAAGCCGCCGGTCCTGACTGCATGTTTGCACGTATTTGAGATACTGCAGTTTAAAATGTGAAAAAAATGACAATTTTTTTCAAAATGTTCTCAACTTTGGTGCTTTTAATAAATATACAGAAATTCTATTGGTCTATTTTTACCACCTAAATGAAGTACAATATGTGGCAAAAAAACAATGTCAGAATTACTTGGATATGCGAAACCTTTAGGGTGCCTTCACACTTGCGACTGCGATATCGCTATTTTTTTCTAACGCGATTGTCAATAGGACTTTTTTAATGTTAAAAATGCATCGCACAAAAATCACAAGTTTGTGCTTTGCGAATTTTTGTGCAATGTGTTTTTAACATTAGAAAGTCCTATTGACATTCGCGTTTAAAAAAATGTGTGACGTGTGAAGGCGCCCTTACAGAGTTATTCTATGTTAAAGTGACATGTCAGATTTCCAAAATGTGGTTTTCTTCACTAAGGCGCAAACAGGCTTGGTCACTGAGGGGGTAAATTCAATAAGAGTGTGTTCACACGTAGCTGATTTGCTGAAGATTTTTCGCAGCTGAAATACAATCAAAATCGTTTGGATCTTGATGTGAATTTTAGTGCAGATTTTACCCTTTCAACTGAATTAAAATTGAAGGGGTGCATTCCACACCACACGGTACAGATTTGCTGTAATTTTTATTGAGCTGTCGAAAATCCACAGCAAATCGGCTACATGTAAATGTACACTTACTGCTGATTTCCCAACTAGATCTGCTGGAATTTTTGTTTCAAGCATCTACTAAAAGGTTAACGCAGTACACCTACACTACTTATGTAGAGCACTTCTAATGAAGTTTGTGCCTTTTTTCACATGACCGTGTTTTGCAGACCATGAAACAGAGCTAATGTACGTCTATGTATCTATTTGCATGTCTGTATTTTATACAGCCATTTTTTTTAAACACAGCATGATCTATTTTTCTCATATTCGCCTCCGTATTGCTATTTTCTATTGGGTAAATATGGATCAGTATTTGGCTAGCACAAAGTAAAATATATGAAGGCAAATACTGATCAAATAATGATGAAATACTGATGACATGCAGTTGTAATATCATCTATAACACGCCCATAATAAGGATCTGTAATATAGACATGTTACAATAGATTCTTCTGAAACTGATCTGTACAAGAGGAATAACGTGTTTGTAGCTATTTATGTTCAATTGTTAAAAATGTCCCTGGGGCAGAAACACACATATTGTAGACACAGAGCGGCCTTGGCTGTAAACCTATGCAATCGGCCTCACATGCTTGCCGTTACGGAGCACGAACCAATTTGTTTTATTTTTCAACTATGCAAACGCCGCGCTATTGCACATGAATTTGAAAAAAAAGTGGGAAGATAGGCATGTAGAAAGCCTAAGTGCGAGAAAGATAGGGCAAGCCTTTCTTTTCTCATATGTAGTATTAACACGCGAGAATCCCGCTAGTGAAAATGAATCCATTGAAATCAATGGTTTCGCTTCCTCTTGATTTGCGGCCATGATTTGCAAAATGGGACCAGATCACGGTTGTATGAAGAAGCCTTAAGGCAGCATTTTACACGTACAGGTGTGCTTTAAATTCATAAGTATGTGTGTGTATATATGTATGCCTCTTCAAATCTATTTCATTATGCATGAGAAAGAACCCTGGGAGGTTCAAAAGCTCGCTATTACATCATGTATTTTTGTTAGCCATTAAAAGGTATGCTATCTACAAGATTACTTGTTTTCTCTTGCTGGGAACAATCACACTTTAAATTCAAACATGTATTAAAATAATTTCTTGGTGTGTGATTTTTTTTTCCAACTTTAATTTTTTTGTTTCTGCTGTTTTTTGTCATTCTCTTCCTTATTTCAAACTGTGTTCAGGGATAAAATGCACTAGGAAACACAAGGAACTCCATTGATCATAAAATCATAGAAATCTATACTTTACCTTAAGGTATCATTTTATCTCCTGATGATGTCTAAGAGGGCATTCTAGCGCACTGATTTTATTACCATCCTTTTAACATTTAGAGGTTTTTTTATAGACATATACTTGTGCTTTTAAAACGTGAACACACAATGTTCTTATATTCAATGCTTTTAATCTTACCACTGAAAAGCTATGTAAAAAAAAAATTTTGATCCTGACTTTCAATATTTTTTTCCAGCTTATTAATGATTATGAAAAAATAGAGCTGCAACGAGCGTATATGATGAATGTTGCAAACACCAGGACTATAGTTGCTTTCAAAGGTAGGGAAGTGTAATAGTTCCATTAAAAAATAAATAAATAAACACACAAGTTTTGAATTAAATTATGGAAATGTTTTTCAGCAATCTGATTTAAATACAATGAGCAATAGCAACTCATACAATACCAAAGTGCATCTTAAAATTGTACTTCTATGAATTGCATTTCCATATTTCCATACTTGTACACTGAAACCTTGTACATGCATACGTTTTTGACACTCTGAGGCCAATGTCTGATAATTGTAGTATTGCTGATTTTAAGGTATGCATAATTATATATACCGTATATACTCGAGTATAAGCCGAGTTTTGCAGCCCAAAAAATGAGCTGAAAAAGCCCCCCTCGGCTTATACTCGAGTGAGGTAAAAAAAAACAAAAAAAACTCAATACTCACCTCCCAACTGGCATCTGTGTCCCCAGCGCGATGCTGTTTCCGGCTGAATGGCTGTGATTGGTTTATCAACCGCCGGCTGTGATTGGCCAGCGCTCGATACAATCACAGTGCTGATGGGCTGATGGCAGGGATTTCAAAAGCAAGCCAGTGAGAAGACAGCGGGGAGAAGACTGTAGCAGCTGGCCGCACCACCGGGGACAGCATCACGCTGGGGACACAGACGCCGGCTGGGAGGTGAGTATTGCTTTTTTTTTACCTACTATATACTCTAGTATAGCTAGGCTTATACTCGAGCCAATAAGTTTAACCAATTTTTTGTGATAAAACTTATTGACTCGGCTTATACTTGGGTCAGCTAATACTCAAGTATATACGGTATATGTAAAATGTGCATATATGTTCATTTAACATTGTCCACGTATAAAATTGTCATGGTCTCAATGAATAAAAAAACTAATATAAATAAGTTTACAGGCTTTTTCCTGCACCTCACTTTGACCCCTTTTTCTGACCTTTGGTGGACGATTTTGGTGTCATTAGATTAGTGACAGCCTCACAGGCGCCGTAAAATCCTAAAATTGGAGATTGGTACAGCGAGTGACCTGTGAGGGCAGCCCAAATTTCCTATGTTAAGGCTATGGGTGCGTGCCTGGGGACAGTGAACCATTGCTAAGCGAGGGTGAGTGGGCAGTACTGAAGCGGAGCGGCCAATACTGTATAACAGCAACCGATGCAGATGGGGAGTGGCCGCTACTGGAGGGCAGCGGGTGGCACAAAAGAGACAGTAAGGTGGCGCAGAAGAGAGAGCAGAGCGGTGTAGAAGCAACAGCGGACGGCACTGAAAGAAAGCGAGCGGTGCAGAAGGGACAGCGGGCAGCGCAGAAGGAACAGCGGGTGGTGCAGCAGTGACAGCAGGTGGCGCAGAAGGAGAGCAGGCAGTGCAGAAGGGACAGCAGATGGCGCCGAAGGAACAGCGGGCAAAGCAGAAGGAGAGCAGGCAGTGCAGAAGTGACAGTGGGCGGCGCTGAAGGAGAGCGAGTGGCACAGAAGGGACAGCAGGGTGCACAGAAGGTACAGCGGGTGGTGCTGAAGGAGATCGATCGGCACAGAAGGGACAGCAGGGGGCGCAGAAGGGACAGCGGGCAGCGCTGAAGGAGAGCGAGCGGTGCAGAAAGGACAGCAGGGGGCGCAGAAGGGACAGCGGGTGGTGTTGAAGGAGAGCAGGCGGTGCTATACTGTAGCGAGTGGTGTGGCATTTATGAATTAGCTAAGCTGCAACTCATCACAAGACTGCAGCGGCTCATCCAATTCAAAAATCCCGCCTTTACGATGGCTGTGATTGGTTTACACAGCACTGCTCAGCCAATCACAGCAGCACTGGATGGATCAGTTCCTAAAACATTTACCAGTATTTTTCCAATCATGTTACATTCGCGTAGTGAACATCGGGTCAATCTAATATATACTAGTAATTATTAGGACATTATAGCCCCAGTGTTTCTGGTGGCACATCACACTCACAGTAGCTTGATTACCACACAAGCCAAACAGACCTTGGCTCCTCCCACAGCAGTGACATCACCACAGGTCTTTTAGCCCACTGGATCTCTGTGGTGGTGGTAGGTCAGTGTGTTCTGTCCAGACTGCAGAGTTGGAGGAAATTGTAGTACCAATGTTTCTGGTGGCGCAATGCGCCACACAGCTCTGCTACATGGTACATCACACACACGGCTCTACTACACCCCACACATCACACACAGCTCTGCAACATGGTACATGCATTATATCCCCATACATTACTCACACAGCAGCTTGATTCCCACACATCACACACACAGCTTGTCTCCTCCCACAGCAGTGACATCACCACAGGTCCTTCAGCCCACTGGATCTCTGTAGTGGAGGTAGGTCGGTATATTCTGTCAGGACCGCTGAGTTGTGCCTTCTGAGATAATAATGGCTCAGTTGTATTCTCATTTTGTTATTTTTGTCCTCCCCTTCCAAGAGCCCTAACTGTGTTGTTCTTCTGTCACTCAGACTCCGTGTTTTATATATCTTGTAGGACGTTTGATGGCGTCACCAAGGGGCAGAGCGATGATGTTACCAGGGTTGGAGCATGAGAATCACCGACACACATACATACAGACAAGTGGTTGTTAGTAGTTTAACAGCATACTGCTATGATATTCCATCAGTTCATTATGGAAGATTGATGTCTAAGAATGAAGGGGCCACAGCACTGCTTTAGTGCTACGCCCCTTACTAAGTTTTCCCTCCAGAGTGGCATAGCTGGTCACTTGACTGTAGAGGGCACCAAAGCAAGCCCTAGTCAAATATATGGACTGACTGGCAATGCCAGGCACCATCAAACAAAATGTATGGAGCTGTGCCTAGTATATAAAGAAGAACAGCGACTGTTTTATCTGCTAATCATGGGATCCTGAAAGTTGAATCCCCACTAATCTGATAATGATGGCCGCATAATGATGAATGATGATGGCCTATCCCTATCAAAGTCCCAGAAAACCCTTATAATATTTTGTCTGCCCTCACATTGTCTCTGATCATTTGTATGCAGGTCCTGGGGCTCTCAAAGATGAAAGACTCTTCTCATTATATCTGCAGCTAGATCCTCTTGCCTCGAGCAAAAGGTTCCCCTGTATGACTTCTACCCTGACCGTTATCACCTTATTGCACACAGTTACAATTGAAAGCAGTTTTTTTTTATATAAATGACTATTAAACGCCTCCTGTTAAATTTTTACAGGATGCTATGTGCATATAGCAGGAGTGATAGGAAGTACTGATTAGAGGCATAATCTATAACTGTTGGACACCAATGCAAAATCTGCAAGAAGGTCGCCAACTATACTGCTTCGTTTATTGTACTGTTCTCCTCATATGTGGAAACACACCCTCTGTACCTATTATAGTTATGCCACTGACTCATGATAGTAGAGAATCGTTAAACAAAAACAATCTTTCTTCATGTTGAAAAGTTAGGAAATCATAGAATCCTAGAATGGTAGAGTTGGAAGAGACCTCCAGGGTCATCTGGTCCAACCCACTGCTCAGTGTAGGATTCACTAAATCATCCCAGACAGATGTTTGTCCAGCATTTGTTTGAAGACTTCCATTGAAGGAGAACTCACCACCTCCCATGGCAACCTGTTCCACTCATTGAATCACTGGATTATACGGTTCAAATGGTGCAAAATATTGTCAAGGCAAAAAATAGTTCACAGAATACAATCATTTTATACTTAGTCTTTAAATCTAAACAGATCAGTAAAACAAGGTATTTTATCATGCAAATATTTTTATATTCTGTGAAACTGGGATCTAGAAATATATTTTGCATATACAGAAGCTATGTCCAAATTAATTTTTGTCTTACACTATCTGTTTCAAATATATAATTGCCATGAGACATAAATAATGAGCTCAAAGGAGTAATTTTTCCTTAAGGAGATTTATGAGATTAGAAAAGAAACTGACAAGATCATAGTGATTAACTCCGAAGATGACATCTCCTTCCCAAAAGCATAAACAACAACATGTTGAATTGGAAAGTCCTGAGGATCTCACAAGCGGAGATATAAGCCATTTAGAAATACTTTCTCATTTCTTCCTTTCTGTTTTACAATTTATGCATGGATGATCCAGGTAATAGAAGCATTTTAATACTATTTCATACTATATTAGGATAAGAGGATTACTCAGTACATTTTATTGGTATGCATTGATCCTAATTTTGAGCTCTAATTTTTATTCTTATATATGTCCATTTTTTAATAGTGGAAAGGCCAAAACATTGATGCATGTGCTCTAGTCACTATTGTAGCTCACTGTTAACTGGTCCTCCTTTAATCTCTTCCTGACCGCAAATATGTGATGCAGTCACAGATGGTCTATGTAGCGGGTCAAGGAAACAAATTCGCTCTATAACCGGCAATTGTTAGCTGTTTTCAACAGCTGACAGTCTCCAGCAACAGCACAATTAGGCTAGGTCTGATTAAGACAGTTAACTGTTTAGATGCTGTGGTCAATTCTGACCACAGCATCTAAACAGCTAGCTAGAGGGAGACAGTTCCAGAACTCTATCGGCCCATCCCTCAACACGATGGTGGGATAATAGTGGGTTTGCATGGCAGCCAGAAGTATTGCCATATATAGTACAAGCAATCAAGTGATTGTAAATTCACTGGGTAGTGTGAATGGGTAAAAAAATGCTGGCCTTGATCGCGGAAAATGTCCATTTATGTCAATATATGGCATAGATAAGGAAATGTAAAAACGCATATACTTGTGTGAAAAAGCCCTTAAGTTGTGTTGACACAGGATGGATTTGCCACAGATTTTCTGTGCAGGCCCATTGCATGGAAAATTACCAGCATTTACAGTAGCAGCAAAAATTGACATACGGAGTGGAATTTGAATCCGCAGCAATTATAACACCGGATTTTTGGTGCAGATTCCACTTCTTCTAATGGAGAATTGAATAACACACCAAAATCTGCATTAAAATCCGTACCAAATGGTGCTGATTTTGCTGCAGAATTTGCACTGAGGACATTCCGCAACAAATTACACCCCATGTGAACATAGTCTTACACTGC
The DNA here is from genome assembly GCF_035609145.1 of Eleutherodactylus coqui. Lineage (NCBI taxonomy): Eukaryota > Metazoa > Chordata > Amphibia > Anura > Eleutherodactylidae > Eleutherodactylus > Eleutherodactylus coqui. Next base: position 124,908,033 of record NC_089841.1, on the reverse strand, counting down.
CATTTATTGGTTTTCTGGTCCAAATAGTTTCATTTCCATTTATCAAGCTACTAATGACCACTTGACCCTGAGTATGTATGTTTGTGTGTGGGTGCTTCTCATGCTCCGCCCCTGGTGACATCATCCCTCCACCTCTGGTGACATCATCACAGGTCCTACAACATATATAAAACACAGTGCATGACTGACAGAAGAACAACAAAGTTATGGCTCTTGGAAGAAGAGGACAAAAATAACAAAATGAGGATACAACTAAGTCGCTATTATCTCAGACACAACTCAGTGGTCATGACAAAAGACACCGATCTACCATCACCTCAGAAATCCGGTGGGCTGAAGAACCTGCAGTGATGTCACTGCTGTGGGAGGAAGCATTGTGCAGTTTGGTAGAAAGTACTGTTTACTGGATAAGCCGACAGCAGCCACCAGGACCTGTGATGACGTCAGTGTCATGTGATCACCTGTGTGGGTGGAGTCAGGAATCACATGGCCAAAGGGTGGTCACTGTATCCAGGAGTCTGTTGAGCTGGAGATGTCTGGAATTCAGCATGGATGTACCACAGCTGTGTGTATGTGATGTGTACGAATCTGGATGCATGTAGTAGATCTGTGTGTGTGATGTGTGGGGATCATAATGCATGTCCCATATAGCACAGCTGGTGCTATAATTTCCTAATAACTACTAGTATATATACATATTTATTTAATCGTGGATGGCTTAATATAGGTTCAACAAATACCCTTGTTCCTATTATATCACCTCCATTCCTGTACCTGATTGTTATTGTGTGTCACTGCACTGTATGACTTATTGTACAGCATTGCAGAAAATGTTGAAAATTTTTTATATATTTTTTGAATGACAGCCATGCTTCTATAGGAACATATCCTACAAAGAGTGAAGCCTGTGGCGTGTAGTCTGTGGCTCTTTTGGAGCTTTTTCCCTCCCACTTGCCCCCTTTTTATGATTATTTGTTTTATATGCATTTTTCATGTACTAAAGTAAGAAAAAATATATTAAAACAAAAAAAATCTGTTGGTTTCCTTCATTATCTAAAGATTGAACTCTAAAATGCTATAAAATGCTCACGTTAATATCAGGTGGTAAAACTTTCAAAAAGGATTATAAAGCCGTTCTGACATGAATTTTAAAAGTAATAATACCAGCCTCGTCAGAGATCTATTTAATAATGTATGTAGTTTGCTTTCTGAAATCTGGAGACAAATCCTCTTTAAATCCAAGTTCATGTTGCTCCAATCACCATAAAGATATACTAAAGGTTCATTCATATCAGCATTATCATTTTTTGATGTGCTGTTCCATGAGGAGCAGCAAAACAGAAAACAATTTCCATTTTCATTCCTTTTGATTTCAATGGGATTTGAGCTTTAGTTATGCAGATTTTTTTCATTCCATTCCATCTGCTGTCTGTTTTCTTAATTCCCAAAATTTCGCAGACTGTAATGTTATTTTTTCTATGAAAAAACATAAAGCAAACGGTTATGGGGAGTGAACTTCTAGAACCCTGTACTGTGCCTTGGTATCTCGCCGTGAACACATAACTACATCTTTTGATGAGATAAAGTGGCAGAGCTCTGGTAGGAGATGTTTAGTGGAGCTAGACAAGCTTATACAGGTCACTCATGCATCTTTGATGAGATTGGATGAGCAGCTGACTCTATTACTGGAGAAATTTTGTAGCTCAGATTCGGTGGCTGAAAGAGGCGGTGTCATTGAATTAGACACCCCAGTCACCCAGTTATCAGTTTATCCTAATCCTGCTCCCTTGGATGGACCTAATGACACCTGAGCAGTTGTATGATTCAGTTTGTCTTGCATAAACTGCACTCCTTTAAATTCCCACATCACAACCATATCTCTATCCCATTCTTATCCCCCATCCCAATCATATCCACTGCCCCAGTCTGATGAAATGGTCCACTTATATCCAACATCACATACTTTTCCAACGCCCCAGTCCCATCCTCCCTTCCAATCATATCCCAGATCACAGCAATTTTCCCCTGCCCAGTCCTACGCCCCAACACTATCATTTCCACTTTCCCAGTCCCATTCAGCTGACATATTGGCCTATCTCTTCAATTTCAAATTCATTTTACTTCTGCTTGATCTTCAACTGTTACTGTTCCTCTTTCTCCTTCTTTACACAGTCCTTCCTCACTCGATCATATTATTTTCTATCCCTCTCCAAAAGCAACTACCTCCACACAAACTAGCAGATGTTTTCAAAACGCACTGAACAATTTCATAGTACCAACCCAGATCAAGGACATGAAGATAGAGGGGCCTCAGACGACCAGCTGTTGCCTTCCCCTTCACCCAGCCAACTGTTTGGGCATTTGTTACATCTTTTATAAAATGTAAACAAAAAGTGTAAAAATCACAAAGAAAAATTATACATTATGTGCAATCTTTTACACATATAAATATATGGAATAAGTCCACTCTATACACACTAAATTACTGTTTTTATTCCATTTATTTGTATTGATATGAGAACCGTGGATATTTGTTCTCTGGGTGAGGCCTGTCAGGTCTCCAGTTCCTTTTTCACTCTCTGCTCACTATAGAGGCCTGGCCTGTGGCACCAGACAGACAGGAAGAGGGCAGTGGATCCACTTGACTTCAAACCATTCCACTCAGGCTTCTGGTAAGGATTCTATGGTCAAAATAATGTGTCTTGAGCTATATCGACTATACAATCTGGACTCTGTGCAATGTAGAAACAGATCAACAATCAGGACTACAGAGGACTTTGCTTTATCTGTCTCTACTCTGGTCAGATTCAAGCCTGTACAGGCGGCAGGGTGCGCTTAGAAAAAATGGCAACTGTAGAGTCCCATCTACAGGGCATGCAATAACATTGTATTGTGCTTCTTTTTTTAAAAAATGTTGTCATTTAAAAATAATTTTACTCAAGAAATCAAAACATACTTTCCATGAAGCACAGCATTCATCAAATTCTAAACAATGCAATGAGAAATATCACACAGATTTTGATATTTTAAATCATTAAACCTTGTACAAAAGCTAAGAAAAATCTAATTTAAAATTGGAGTACTCATGTAAAAACAATACCACTACAAATCAGTCCCTCAGACGATTAACAGCTTGGGTCGATCAAGGTCCTGTCACATCCTCTCTAGGTAAATCAATGTCCACTTTGGGGTTGAGAGCTAGTGGCTTCTTGATAAAGTAGAAAATTGCTTTAGAGTACAACTGAATCGGTTTAGTAAATATTCGCCTCTTAATTAATAGTATCCCAAATGCACACTTCACAACATGTATCACTCAAAAGAGTCTGTAACTAAAGGGACTCTGTAATCAGATTTTTTTTTTATTCTAAGCCACCACCTTAGAGCTTTGGGACGCATTTAGTACACTTTGGTCATATATGTGTAAAAACTAGTAGAATGTGTGCTAATGATAAAACTGACTTGTATTTCATGGTGCCGTATATGCAAATTGACCTGCCTCAAGTCACAGTGCAGGCCACTGAAGCCCAGAGTCATGCCATCCTCTAATTATGCACGCCCCCTCCACTGTTCGACTGATCCCTGAAGTAGTGTGCATGTCGATTCCCACTGGGACAGAGGTCTGCACACCGCAAGTACAGTATTTCACCGTGGCTTGTGCTGACATCGGTTGCAGGGGAAGACAGCCGAGGAGTGAAGTAGGCATGCATAATTAGAGGATGGCCCTGACTCTGGGCTCCAGTGGATCAATTTGCCTTTAGGGCAACAAGAGATAACAGTAAATCTTTCGTTAACACACATTCCAATTTTTTTTACACACATGTCAAGAGTTTGCTAAGTGTGTCCCAAACCGCTATGGTGGCAACTTAGCCCTTTTCAATCCACTGTAGGACATCTAAAGACATTATGATTTAAGGCTGGACAGCTCCAATGTTTGAAGACACCTGTTGGGGTTCTCTTACTGTATATTACCAGCCTCTCTGCTGTCGGAGCCTATCCAATGTGTCACCTCCTGCAGTACTGGCTTTAGCCAGCATATAGCGCCATTGTATAACAGCAGAAAAAGAGTAAGCCCCCTAGAAAAACCAGGATACAAATTGGATTGGAAAGGGTTAAGATCGAAAAATCTGATGACAGAATCTCTTTAAATATTTTCTTACTGTAATTCAATCCATGATTTGAATAAAGCTTCAAAAGCTTTCCAGGCATCTGGAAAGCTTTGTCATCAACCAGAACAAATGGTATAGGGAACCCTCTCAGTTCCTGGAAATGTCATTGAATCTGGCTCTCCGAAAATGCATGTAACAGAATGTATTAGATACAATATTACAAAAGCATTACTGCATCCGAAGCAACATTTGCTTGTTGCTATATTTATTTTACTAATTCTATCAGTATATATAAAAGCCTAGTATACACTTTAAACATTTTTCCTTTCTAAATGGATGATAGGTTTCTGGAAATGTGATTTGTGTGATTACAGTTCCTCACACTGTTAGCATAACATACTACTTTGCCAGCAGTCATTTAGCATTTTAGCACTAAGGGCAGAACATTGAATATTTTTCTTTAACTTATCACTGGTTAATGAGTTAAAGTGAGTGGAATGCTTTTTTATCTACATGTCTTCCATTGCCAAAGCCTCTGTGCTTAGTGATATGTTATGAAAGCACCTGCTTATGTCATGGTTTGAATTTAAGGTCGTCTAATGTTTTTTCATTGTTTTCGGGAACAGATGATGAATTGTGTGTTGATTAATCTTTTAAATAAATCATGTAGTTTTTGTTGGAAGTAAAGCATCACATTTGTTACTCTGACATGAATAAATAGGATGTTTGTCAAATAGGAGGTCCAATATTGATTTTAGCAAATTACTATACACAACCAAGTAAATACTGAATGTACTAAATGTCATCATGTAAAATCTTTCAGTGCTTAAAGGGGTTGCCCAGGATTAGTCAAAACCCGGCTGCTTTCCAAAAACAGCAGCACACTTGCCATAGGTTGTTTTTTCATAGAATCATAAAATGGTAGATTTGGAAGGGACCTTCAGGGTCATCGGGTCCAACCCCCTGCTCAGTGCAGTATTCACTAAATCATCCCAGACAGATATTTGTCCAGCCTGTGTTTGAACACTTCCATTGAGGGAGAACTCACCCCCTCCCGTGGTAACCTGTTCCACTTATTGATCACCCTCACTGTCAGAAAATTGTTTCTAATATCTAATCTGTGTCTCCTCCCTTTCAGTTTCATCCCACTGCTTCTAGTCTTTCCTTGTGCAAATGAGAATAGGGCTGATCCCTCTGCACTGTGACAGCCCTTTAAATATTTGTAGACCGCTATTAAGTCTCCTCTCAGCCTTCTTTTTTGCAAGCTAAACATTCCCAGATCCTTTAACTGTTCCTCATAGGACATGATTTGCAGACCGCTCACCATCTTGGTAACTCTTCTCTGAACTTGCTCCAGTGTGTCTATGTCTTTTTTAGATCATACCTCATGTGATTTAGACTCTATGCTTCTCGTGATACGTCACAGAATTGTGCTTGCCTTTTTGGCTGCTGCATCACATTGTTGACTTGTGTTCAGTCTATGATCTATTAGTATACACAAGTCTTTTTCACATGTGCTGATGCTTAGCCTAATTCCTCACATTCTGTATGTGCTTTTTCATTTTTCTTGCCCAGATGTAGGACTTTGCATTTCTCCTTGTTAAATACCATTTTGCTGGTTGGCGCCCACTGTTTAAGCTTTTCTACATCTTTTTGAATACTCTCTCTCTTACCTAGTGTTAGCTATGCCTCCTAGCTTTGTGTCATCCGCAAATTTGATCAGTTTCCCATCAATTCCCTCCTCCAGATCATTTTTAAAAATGTTGAACAACACTGGGCCTAGGACAGAGCCTTGTGGTACCCCAGTTGATACATTCTTCCATTTGGATGTGCAGCCATTTATGACCACTCTTTGAGTACGATCACTCAGCCAGTTGTGAATCCACCTAACAATTGTCTTGTCAATCCCATATTTGGTCATTTTTTCAATAAGTATGGTATGAGATACTTTGTCAAATGCTTCACTAAAGTCAAGATATACTATATCCATCGCATTTCCCTGATCAACCCAGTCGGTGATTCTGTCATAGAAGGAAATTAGATTTGTCTGGCATGACTTGTCTGTTACAAACCCATGCTGGCTCTGGTTAAATACTGGTTTTATATTCCAGCTTGGCCCTATTTAATTCAATGGAGCCAAGCTGCAATACTATATACAATCCATGGCCATGTGTGACTTTTGAAAAAAAGCAGGCATGTTTTTCTAATCCTGAAAACCCCTTTAGATAGTTTTGAACTTCAGTGCAGATTTGAATTGCAATTGGAATTAGATTATTTGTTGCTGTATAAAAACTGTTACTATTTAAAAACCTAGTTGAAAACCACAGTTTAACAAAGTTTCTACTCATTTTTTATATAGCAACATTTCAGATCTATGGTCCTTTTCCAGGCTCCAATTACTATAAAGTAAACAGTTGCAAGGCTACCTTCACATGTTGTGGGTTTTTTCTGGCTTTCTTTATGCATGTATTTTTATGATGCTTGTGTCTATTGCAGAAGCAAAAGGTATCAAGTCTAATCTTCTATTTCTAAAGCTGCTGCATTTTTCATCATCAGAATAGACAGTCATCATAAAGAGCCATCGAGGTTTTGTACAGAGAGATGGCAAATGTGACCAGGAGAATGCATTGGATGGATGCAAAATGAGTAATAACTCTCCTATACTTGAAGGCAAAAGATGTCGATCACACCCTCCTCATCAAAGTTACAACTGGTGACTTCTAGTTTTCGTCCAGATGGCCGTTTTATTATATCATACTTCATTGTTTTTATTTTCCTGACCATCATTTTTATTCTCATCATCAGACTTAATAATATTGTCTTTAGCATTTGTGTAAAATCAAACGGATTGACAAGTGTCAGCGCCTTGTATCAAGTTTATAAAGTAATAAAATATAATTTTGCACTCATCTGGTACACAGTGAAATTTCCCATATGTCCCTGGGAATCCACCGCCACCTTGTGTCCAGGTCTGCATATCATACTATTCCTCGTCCTGAATCAAGAGGGTCTAGAGAGGCATCTTGGAGAATGAAGCCCACTGTGTTGCAGGGGCTTACAATGAAGTCAATTCAAAAAAAGAAAAAGAAATCTCTGCGCTCTGGTACTAGAGGAAATTATCGACCCGATGGTCTAATGGTTATAATTAGAGATGAGCGAGTATACTCACTAAGGCACATTACTCGAGCGAGTAGTGCCTTAGCCTAGTATCTCCCTGTTCGTCTCTAAAGATTCGGGGGCCGGCGCGGGTGACAGGTGAGTTGCGGCGGGGAGCAGGGGGGAGCGGGGGGGAGAGAGGGACAGAGAGATCTCCACTCTGTTCCTCCCCGCTCTCCCCCGCCGCTCCCCGCATCTTTAGAGACGAGCGGGGAGATACTTGGCTAAGGCACAACTCGCTCGAGTAATGTGCCTTAGCGAGTATACTCGCTCATCTCTAGTTATAATAACCATATTTTATTTGGTCCTAAAGTTAATGCAACGTGTTTCGGCATCTCCATATGCCTTTCTCAAGCATTAGATAACATTATACATATGTATATATATATATATATATATATATAAATATCTCTCTCTCTCTCTCTCTCTCTCTCTCTCTCTATATATATATATATATATATATATATATACACACACAAACAAAAGGCAACCTCCAATCATGATGACCGTATCAGACGCCGGTATGGTGGCCGTGACGTCACAGTGTGGGAAGTCCATTAACTTTAGGACTAAATAAAGTACGGTTATCATAACCATCAAACCATCGATAATTTCCTTCTGTCCCAGAGCGTGGAGATTTCTTTTTTTTCTTTTTTGAATTTACCATTTCTGTGTATTTTGGAACTTTATATCTTTAAAAGAGATGAGCGAACGTACTCGGTAAGGGCGATTTCGCAATCGAGCACCGCGATTTTCGAGTACTTCACTACTCGGGTGAAAAGTACTCGGGTGCGCTGTGGGGCGGGGGGTTGCAGAGGGGAGTGGGGGGTAGCAGCGGGGAACAGGGGGGAGCCCTCTCTCTCTCCCTCTCCCCCCCACTCCCCGCTGCAACCCCCCGCTCACCCACAGCACCCCCGAGTACTTTTCACCCGAGTAGTGAAGTACTCGAAAATTGCGGTGCTCGATTGCGAAATCGCCCTTACCGAGTACGTTCGCTCATCTCTAATCTTTAATGATCAACATGCATGTCTTTGATCAGGGGTGCATACCTAGCAGGTTATGGCTAAGTGAAACAGCTGAGATCTAGCCAAAATGTCTACAATAAGCTTTAGTTTACAGTCACAGCCATTTAACTGCTTAGATTGCATGGTCAATGTTGACCATGGCATCTAAGAGATTAGCCAGAGGGCTTCTCCATCACCCCTCTGCCCCTCCCCTATGATGCGATCATGCTATGCCAATGGATTGTCATGCCTAGTGAAGGCTCCCAGGCTGGCCATGGATTTAAACCTGTGGCAGGGCATAATAAGCAACAATGAAAAGTGCAATACAGAAGTTTTGCAGTACATTGTACATATGATTGCATACTTAAGTCATATATTAGGAGTAAAAATTACTGTTAATAAAATGAGAAAAAATAAAAATATTAAAAGTTAAAAAAACACTTTTCCCACTTTTGTCTCAAAAAATCCAAACAATAAAAACATACTATTAGTCTTCCCATACTGTGAAGACCATAGAAATTATGCAATGTCAGTAATGTGGTGTATTTTGGTAATATCACATCAATCCAAAAATTCATAGGTATTCCAAAATGGTACCAATCGAAGAACACCCCAAAGAATACAAAATGTAAGATGTGTCCATTCATAGTCCCGGAAACCACAAGAGAGTTGAAGAAAATGTTTTTTTTTTCAGGATTATTTATTTGTAGAGATGAACGAGTACCCAAATGCTCGGGTCCGCGTTATTCGAGTCAAGCTTTTCGTAAAATTCGAGAGCTCTACTTGAGTAACGAACCCCATTGACTACAATGAGAGACTCGAGCATTTTTGTATGTGGGACGCTGGGTGCCGAGCTTTTCTCACTCTCTCGCTCTCTCTCTCCCCCTGCCTGCCAGCCAAAAATTTGCTATTGATGCGCGCTGCGTCACGGCGGGAAGGGGCCAAAACAGGCACGTCACAGCGGGGAGGAGCCAAAAACTGTTGCGGGGTCAAACATGGTTTGATGCTCATTCGAGTAACGAGCACCATTGAGTATGCTAATGCTTGAACGAGCATCAAGCTCGGCAGAGTACGTTCGCTCAACTCTATTTATTTGTTTTCAATTTTTTTTTCATGGGATGGAGGGACCTGGAATGGGATGAGATGATCTGTTATCCCAGTATTTTTTTGCATGTTGATAACAGATAACAGTAATCTGATGTTTGCTAGCCATTTTACATAACATCTACTGGCAGTTTAAGTAGACCATTTACTCTGGGCTGTTGCCCAAAAGCACCCTATTCTACTTCCTTACTTGATCAAGTGACAGCTGCAGTCTACAAATTGCATGCAACTCAGTTTATTGCTTTATACTGCAATTGTTGCTCCATAGTTAACCCCTTAAGCACCAGGTTGCTTTAGTCCTAAAGGACCAGACACTTTTCAGGGATCGTACCGATGTGCTGGTTTTATGCTGTGTTTTTTTTCCGTGACCTATAGGGCTATTTTTAATATATTTTTTTACTGACAATGTGTTTAGTTTTTTTAGGGGTAAAATTTAAACTATCTTTTTTATTTGTATTTTATTTTTAAAAACACTATATATATATATATATATATATACACACACATATATATATATATATATATATATATATATATATATATATATACTAAATTAAAGTATGGGAATGGGTTCATACAGCTTTGGATTACTGGGCGCATATGGTGACAGTTTTGGTTGGCGTCTGCGGTGGGTCTTTTTTATGTATTCATTTTTATTTTATTCTTCTTTTAAACTTATTTTTGTAACAATATATTTTACCATCTATGACCCCCATGATGTCATATAAGACCTCTGGGGGTCATTCACATTGTATTTCTTTTTTTAAACGTCATACTTTTCCACTGTAGGTGGGGCAGGTAACATAGTGGAAGAAATACTTCCACTTTCACTCTTTAGTACACAATGCTCCTTCAGTTCCACTCTTTACTACATAGCGCTCATGGAAAGGAGAAAGTGGAAACAGTTAAAAGCTGCTTCTCCCTTCTCCCCTGGGTCCTCTGCTGTAACTAACAGCTGAGTACCCGAACTGTTCCTGCTTGATTGCAGGAGTAGAAGCTTTAATCCTGTGCCGTATTTCTGCTATTGGCCGGGTTTAAAGCCTAGGACCAAGTACCATATATTTATCGCGCTTGGTCCTTAAGGGGTTAAAAATCAATTAGTTGTACTACAAAAGGTTTTCATACTTTATTCATTCATTTTCAGGAAGACTAACAGGAAAATGGTACAACAAAGAGTTCCCAGAAGAGATGGTCCAGAATTACTATCTCATGAGAAACAAAATTATTCACAAGTGACATAAGATTATTATTATTCTACCTTTCCTTTTCTTCTTCTTGTCCTGACCACTGTAAAGATTGCCGATAAATATCTTTTGGCACTAAAACAATACATACACCATACCACCGGGGAAAAAAACATTCAGACCTGTGGACAGACTAAAAATATATTTATCCTCTTTACTCCTATGACTAGAGATGAGCGAACGTACTTGTACGAGCTTGATACTCGTTCGAGTATTAGCGTGTTCGAGATGCTCGTTACTCGAGACGAGAACCACGCGATGTTCGAGTTACTTTCACTTTCATCTCTGAGACGTTAGCGCGCTTTTCTGGCCAATAGAAAGACAGGGAAGGCATTACAACTTCCCCCTGCGACGTTCAAGCCCTATACCACCCCCCTGCAGTGAGTGGCTGGCGAGATCAGGTGTCACCCGAGTATATAAATCGGCCCCTCCCGCGGCTCGCCACAGATGCATTCAGACATAGTTCAGGGAAACTGCTGTCTTGCTGGAGTTGCTATAGGGAGAGTGTTAGGAGTTATTTTAGGCTTCAAGAACCCCAACGGTCCTTCTTAGGGCCACATCTAACCGTGTGCAGTAGTGTGGAGGCTGCTTTTTGCAGTGTTGCACTTTTTTTTTTTTTTTTGGTATATCGGCCGTGCAGAGCATTGCGTCCTGCAGTAATATTACATAGTGCAGGGCCAGTAGTGGTGAGGCAGGGACAGAAGACATATTTAGTGTATATAGGCAGTGGGCCTTTCCAAAAACATTTGGGAAAAAAAATCTATTTGGGCTGCCTGTGACCGTCCTCCGTGTACTGGGTCTCTGCTGGGGGTAGTTGTCCTAATTCATACGCAGCCAGCTAAGTGTTACAGCAGGCTTGCGCAAAATTCTTTCCTGGCTCTGCTGTGCATTCCGTAAGCGAAGTCAGCCTCCAACCACAGGCCAATAAGCGGCACATTTAATTACAGCGTTCTGTTTCTGCACTACTGGTAATACAGCATGCTGAGGGGTAGGGGTAGGCCTAGAGGACGTGGACGCGGGCGAGGACGCGGAGGCCCAAGTCAGGGTGTGGGCACAGGCCGAGCCAGTGTGGTGGCCAGGAGTAGAGGCAGGGCCAGACCGAATAATCCACCAACTGTTTCCCAAAGCGCCCCCTCACGCCATGCCACCCTGCAGAGGCCAAGGTGCTCTAAGGTGTGGCAGTTTTTCACAGAGATGCCTGACAACCGACGAACAGTGGTGTGCAACCTTTGTCGCGCCAAAATCAGCTGGGGAGCCACCACCACCAGCATGCGCAGGCATATGATGGCCAAGCACCCCACAAGGTGGGACAAAGGCCGTCCACCGCCTCCAGTTTGCACCACTGCCTCTCCCCATGTGCCCCAACCTGCCACTGAGATCCAACCCCCCTCTGAGGACACAGGCACGAGTGCCTACCGGCCTGCACCCACACCCTCACCTCCGCTGTCCTCGGCCCCATCCAGCAATGTCTCTCAGCGCAGTGTCCAGACGTCGCTAGCGCAACTGTTTGAGCGCAAGTGCAAGTACGCCGCCACACACCCGCACGCTCAAGCATTAAACGTGCACATTGCCAAATTTATCAGCCTGGAGATGCTGCCGTATAGGCTTGTGGAAACGGAGGCTTTCAAAAGCATGATGGCGGCGGCGGCCCCGCGCTACTCGGTTCCCAGTCGCCACTACTTTTCCCGATGTGCCGTCCCAGCCCTGCACGACCATGTGTTCCGCAACATTGTACGCGCCCTCACCAACGCGGTTACTGCCAAGGTCCACTTAACAACGGACACGTGGACAAGCACAGGCGGGCAGGGCCACTATATCTCCCTGACGGCACATTGGGTAATTCTAGTGGAGGCTGGGACAGAGTCAGAGCCTGGGACCGCTCACGTCCTACCCACCCCCAGAATTGCGGGCCCCAGTTTGGTGCTGGTATCTGCGGCGGTGTATGCTTCCTCCACTAAACCACCCTCCTCCTCCTCCAACGCAACCTCTGTCTCGCAATCAAGATGTGTCAGCAGCAGCAGCACGTCGCCAGCAGTCGGTGTTGCGCGGCGTGGCAGCACAGCGGTGGGCAAGCGCCAGCAGGCCGTGCTGAAACTACTCAGCTTAGGAGAGAAGAGGCACACGGCCCACGAACTGCTGCAGGGTCTGACAGAGCAGACCGACCGCTGGCTTTCGCCGCTGAGCCTCCAACCGGACATGGTCGTGTGTGACAACGGCCGTAACCTGGTGGCGGCTCTGCAGCTCGGCAGCCTCACGCACGTGCCATGCCTGGCCCATGTCTTTAATTTGGTGGTTCAGCGCTTTCTGAAAAGCTACCCACACTTGTCATACCTGCTCGGAAAGGTGCGCCGGGTCAGCGCACATTTCTGCAAGTCCAAGACGGACGCTGCCACCCTACAGACCCTGCAACATCGGTTTAATCTGCCAGTGCACCGACTGCTGTTTGACGTGCCCACACGGTGGAACTCTACGCTCCTCATGTTGGCCAGACTCTATGAGCAGCGTAGAGTTATAGTGGAATACCAACTCCAACATGGGCGGCGTAGTGGGAGTCAGCCTTCTCAATTCTTTACAGAAGAGTGGGCCTGGTTGGCAGACATCTGCCAGGTCCTTGGAAACTTTGAGGAGTCTACCCAGATGGTGAGCGGGGATGCTGCAATCATTAGTGTCACCATTCCTCTGCTATGCCTCTTGAGAAGTTCCCTGCAAAGCATAAAGGCAGACGCTTTGCACTCGGAAACAGAGACGGGGAAAGACAGTATGTCGCTGGATAGTCAAAGCACCCTCATGTCTATATCTCAGCGCGTTGAGGAGGAGGGGGAGGAGCATGAGGAGGGGGAGGAGCATGAGGAGGAGGGAGAAGAGACAGCTTGGCCCACTGCTGAGGGTACCCATGCTGCTTGCCTGTCATCCTTTCAGCGTGTATGGCCTGAGGAGGAGGAGGAGGAGGAGGAGGATCCTGAAAGTGATCTTCCTAGTGAGGACAGCCATGTGTTGCGTACAGGTACCCTGGCACACATGGCTGATTTCATGTTAGGATGCCTTTCTCGAGACCCTCGCGTTACACGCATTCTGGCCACTACGGATTACTGGGTGTACACACTGCTCGACCCACGGTATAAGGAGAACCTTCCCACTCTCATACCCGAAGAGGAAAGGGGTTCGAGAGTGATGCTATATCACAGGACCCTGGCGGACAAACTGATGGTAACATTCCCATCCGACAGCGCTAGTGGCAGAAGGTGCAGTTCCGAGGGCCAGGTAGCAGGGGAGGCGCAGAGATCAGGCAGCATGTACAGCGCAGGCAGGGGAACATTCTCCAAGGCCTTTGCCAGCTTTATGGCTCCCCAGCAAGACTGTGTCACCGCTCCCCAGTCAAGGCTGAGTCGGCGGGAGCACTGTAAAAGGATGGTGAGGGAGTACGTAGCCGATCGCATGACCGTCCTCGGTGACGCCTCTGCCCCCTACAACTACTGGGTGTCGAAGCTGGACACGTGGCCTGAACTCGCGCTGTATGCCCTGGAGGTGCTTGCTTGTCCTGTGGCTAGCGTCTTGTCAGAGAGGGTGTTTAGTGCGGCTGGGGGAATCATCACGGATAAGCGTCCCCGCCTGTCAACCGACAGCGCCGACAGGCTTACACTCATCAAGATGAACAAAGCCTGGATTTCCCCAGACTTCTCTTCCCCACCAGCGGACAGCAGCGATACCTAAGCAATACGTAGGCTGCACCCGCGGATGGAAGCATCGTTCTCTATCACCATCAAAAACGGGGAACTTTTTGCTTCATCAATCTGTGTATTCTATTCATCCTCCTCCTCCTGCTCCTCCTCCTGTAACCTGACGTAATCACGCTGAACGGGCAATTTTTCTTAGGCCCACAAGGCTCAGTCATATAATTTTTGTAAACAATTTTTATACGTTTCAATGCTCATTAAAGCGTTGAAACTTTCACCTGAACCAATTTTTATTTTAACTGGGCTGCCTTCGGGCCTAGTTACCAATTAAGCCACATTAACCAAAGCGATTAATGGGTTTCACCTGCCCTCTAGGTTGGGCATGGGCAATTTTTCTGAGGTACATTAGTACTGTTGGTACACCAATTTTTTTGGGCCCTCGCCTACAGTGTAATCCAATTAATTTTTTGCCCACCTGCATTAAAGCTGACGTTACATAAGCTGTGCTGGGCACTGCAATGGGATATATTTATGTACCGCCAGTGGCTTCCTGGGTCCCACCCATGCTGTCGGTCCACATGGACTTCCCAATAGGGAGATGTACGTGCATGTGTATACTTATTAGAAACTCGAGCCTGACTGGGGCATGCAGTTTGGGCCGAAGCCCACCTGCATTTAATCTAACGTTAGCTCTGCTGTCCAGGGCACTGCAATGGGATACATTTATGTACAGCGGGTGGGTTCCAGGGAGCCACCCATGCTGTGGGTGCACACAGAATTCCCATTGCGGAGTTGTACCTTCCTGTGACTATTTATTAAAAAACGCAGTCTGACTGGGGCATGCAGACACCTTGACAGAATGAATAGTGTGTGGCACATAGGTTCCCCATTGCTATGCCCACGTGTGAAGCTCCTGATGGCGGTGGCACAGGATTATATTTCTCATTGCTTCTGTACAGCATTGTGGGCTATCGTCCTGCCCCTTTTAAAGAGGGTCGCTGCCTAGCCGTGTCAACCCTCTGCAGTGTGTGCCTGCGGTTCTTCCTCATGGCAGACGCACTTATAAATAGACATGAGTGTGGCGTGGCATGAGGGCAGCTGAAGGCTGCGCAGGGACACTTTGGTGTGTGCTGTGGACACCGGGTCGTGCGGGGGGGGGGGGGGGGGGGGGTTGGCAGCATGTAACCCAGGAGAAGTGGCAGCGGAGTGTCATGCAGGCAGTGATTGTGCTTTGTTGGAGGTAGTGTGGTGCTTAGCTAAGGTATGCATTGCTAATGAGGGCTTTTCAGAAGTAAAAATTGTTGGGAGGGGGGGGCCCACTCTTGCCACTATTGTGGCTTAATAGTGGGACCTGGGAACTTGAGATGCAGCCCAACATGTAGCCCCTCGCCTGCCCTATCCGTTGCTGTGTCGTTCCCATCACTTTCTTGAATTGCCCAGATTTTCACAAATGGAAACCTTAGCGAGCATCGGCGATATACAAAAATGCTCGGGTCGCCCATTGACTTCAATGGAGTTCGTTACTCGAAACGAACCCTCGAGCATTGCGAAATTTTTGTCTCGAGTAACGAGCACCCGAGCATTTTGGTGCTCGCTCATCTCTACCTATGACCCTCTTCAGCTTCAGGAACTGCCACACACTGGGTCTTAACATCAGCAGCATCAGGGCATTGTGTATGTTACTGCGCACTACATTTTGTTGACGGATGAAGTCAAAACCAATTGTGGTGGCACTCAAATTTAAAATGAGTCCAGGAGTGAAGAGATAAGTACTATTATCCATTATCTACTGAGTTACCTCTAGAGATGACAGCTGATTTAAAGAAAAATAATGCAGTGACAGATTAGATGATGAGTACTTTGGGCAGCATTGGGTCTTTGGAAGCCCTGGGGAGCAGCACTAATGCTGACAAGAGACTTCTTGAATTCGGGTCCCAGTGCTTAACACAGCTCACACTTTGAGTGTTGTGTTTAGCATTTTCGCACATAGGAAGCTGATTATTTCAGCTCCTTGTCACTTTGACACAGTGTCAGCCTGATTTTTTTTAATTGCAGAGTGTTGTGGACACTTTGACAATGAGTCAGAAGGTACTGGGTGTTATTTTACTTGGCTAACAATGATTGAACACTTCCAGAAGACACCACTGACTAGAATACACATTACTTGATCATAAGCGACTGATACTGTTAAATAAATATATATATATATATATATATATATATATATATATATATATACTGTATATATATATAACTTGGTCACTGGATACTGAGCATATTGTGGTCTACTAGATCAATATGTAATTTAGTACAGTAGAAATAAATTGATAGACTAGAAACAAATAATGTATATACCATTATATGGCCCTGAGCTGAGGTGAAACAAACATTTTATAGCTAGCCTTATGGAACAGGAATGCTAGAGTCTCCTTGTTTCGTAAGGTTTTTTAGGGTCTATGATCATAAAACCACCATATTCGTTATTTTCAATATATTTTGTTGCCCCATCATCTCTCAGTGTGATTAATTGAAACAATCAGTATGTGGTAGGTAATGATAAATTATGTAGGAATTCAGCTAAAAGTCTTATCGACTATTTAAAAATGATGGATGAAGCTATTATTGTCTTGTACTCAAAGGTGACAATAAGGAGCACTGTATGATGCATACTGTGAGATAGACTTTAATTAAACTATCTATCTGTCTGTCATCTTTTTATCTTTTTGTCATATTGTAATAAATATAATTAAATAAAACATTTCTTTAAAGGGGTTATCCACTTGTAAACTATTGATGGACTATCCTTCGGATAGGTCATCAATAGTAGATTAGTGGGAATGTGTCTTGCAGGAATCCTGCTGATCACCTGTTTGCCGGGCCAGAGAGCTTTTGTACTAGGTTCATTTCTGCAAGACAGAGACAGCTCCATTCTTACTGCAGTGGGCAGGCTTGGTATTGCAAACCAAGTTTCCCTTTTGAAAATAACTGAGCTGCCTGCTTCCTGTAGAAATCAGCTCAGTGAAAAAGCACACTGGTCTGGTGAATAGCTGATCTGTAGGGTCTTGAGTGACAGACCTCCGTTGTTGTACTATTGATGATCTGTGCTGAGCATAAGCCATCCATAGTTTACAATTGGACAACCAAGGCTCACAAAACCATTCTAACTATACAGGGCATGTATCTCAGGGTGTCCACTAGAATAGCTGCAGTTGTTAAAATTATTCTTCATATATTTATGTAATGGTAATGACTTGCTGTTTTTGAGTTTTGATTTTTTTTTTAAAACAAGCATTCATTTTACTTATTAGGCACCCCTAAAGGGGTTGTCTCGCGGCAGCAAGTGGGGTTATACACTTCTGTATGGCCATATTAATGCACTTTGTAATGTACATCGTGCATTAAATATGAGCCATACAGAAGTTATTCACTTACCTGCTCCATTGCTAGCGTCCCCGTCTCCATGGCTCCGTCTAATATCGCTGGCTTCTTGCTTTTTTAGATGCGCTTGCGCTGTGCGGTCTTCTGCCTGGTGAATGGGGCCGCTCGTGCCGGAGAGCTGGTCACCGCATCGTCATCGTAGCTCCGCCCCGTCACGTGTGCCGATTCCAGCCAATCAGGAGGCTGGAATCGGCAATGGAACGCACAGAGCCCATGGTGCACCATGGGAGAAGACCCGCGGTGCACCATGGGAGAAAACCGCAGTGCATCCCTGGGAAAGGACCGGCGGCCATCTTAGGCAGAAGATTTTTAAAACTTAATATTTCGTCGGATCGGTGAGTAGCAAGCAGTTTAAAAACTGCTTTAAATTGCTATTTTATGCCAGGGGGGTGACAGGGGGAATGGGGTAATGTAAAATTTTGATGTTTGCCGCGAGACAACCCCTTTAAGCTCAAAGTGTCAATGGTTTAGCTCTAGGTGGCACTGAGGTAGCAATTGCAACTGACCTTGATGCCTAGCAAGTACTAAAGGCCTCTTTATTAGAGATGAGCGAGCATACTCGTCCGAGCTTGATGCTCGTTCGACTATTAGGGTGCTCGAGATGCTCGTTACTCGAATTCAATGGAGCCAGCAATACAGCCGGCTCCACTAAAAGCAATGGGCTGCTGGCAATCGCGGGATGAATTGTCGGGAAGGGCTTAAATATATAAGCCCTTCCCTGCAATTCATCCAGAAATGTGTAAAAATAAAAAATATATATATACTCACCTTGTCCCGGCAGAGGGAGTTCAGCGCGACTGGCCTGCAGTGGGTGTGAAGGGGGTGTGAGTCAGATATGCCCCTGATTGGCTCAGCGCTGAGCCAATCAGAGGCAAATCTGACTCACACCCATTCATGAATTCATGAATGGGTGAGTGAGTGTTGCCTCTGATTGGCTCAGCGCAGCTCTCAGCTGAATGACAGCAGTTCAGCACCACAGTGCAGGGGACAGCAGGAGAACACTGCCCCAGCAGCTGAAGGGAGGTGAGTATCTATTTTTTTTGTTTTTTTAATCACTTTTAATTCATTTCCAGGGAATGGCTTATATGTAAAGTCCTTCCCTGAAAAAGAATTCAGGTGTGCCAGCGGACCATTGTCTTCAATGGAGTCGCCGGCAGCAGCAGCAGCTCCATTGAAAAGAATGCCTGCATTTTTATTCTTTTTTACACTAAAATCTTTCTTTTTCAGGTAAGGGCTTATATTTTTAAGCCCTTCCCGAAAATTCATCCCGCGCTCGCTGGCAGCCCATTGCTTTCAATGGAGCCGGCTGTATTGCAGGCTCCATTGAATTCAATGGGCTAACATCGTTCTTCTCTGCCACAGCTGTTACAGCTGTGGCAGAGAAGAACGATCGTTATGCTGACAGTGGGGGGGGGGCTCACTCTTGCCACTATTGTGGCTTAATAGTGAGACCTCGGAGCCCGAAATGCAGCCCTGCATGTTGCTCCTCGCCTGCCCTATCCATTTCTGTGTTTTTTACATGACTTTGGTGATTTGCTAAGATTTTCACAAATGAAAACCTTAGCGGAGCACCAGTCATATACAAAAATGCTCGAGTCGCCCATTGACTTCAATGGGGTTCGTTACTCGAAACGAACTCTCGAGCATCACTGAAAGTTCGACTCGAGTAACGAGCACCCGAGCATTATGGTGCTCGCTCATCTCTACTCTTTATCATATAAGACACTAATATCCTAAAAGGTATATGACAGATGGAGACCCTGTTACAAATTTTGCATAGGGACCGAAGTTATACTTCTGAATAGTGTAATAACCTCTCTAGTAGAGGAAAAGTAATTAATTCATTCTCATTTTCACTAGCAAATAAGGAGAAAGAATTCTAAGATGAGGTAAAAGACTGCCTAATGGAAGCTTAAGATGTTGTTTATTAATTTACCCACTTCTTCAATCTGGCCCAAAAACATTGAAATCATTTTTGAAGTCGCTTTTTAATCATGCCTAATGATTAGAGATGAGCGAACGTACTCGTCCGAGCTTGATGCTCGTTCGAGTATTAGGGTTTTCGAGATGCTCGTTACTCGAGACGAGCACCACGCGATGTTTGAGTTACTTTCACTTTCATCTCTGAGACATTTGTGCGCTTTTCTGGCCAATAGAAAGACATGGAAGGCATTACAACTTCCTCCTGTGACGTTCCAGCCCTATACCACCCCCCTGCAGTGAGTGGCTGGGGAGATCAGGTGACACCCGAGTATTAAAATCTGCCCCTCCCGCGGCTCGCCACAGATGCATTCTGACATAGATCAGGGAAAGTGCTGCTGATGCTGCTGATGCTATAGGGAGAGTGTTAGGTGTTATATCAGGCTTCAAGAACCCCAACGGTCCTTCTTAGGGCCACATCTGACCGTGTGCAGTACTGTTGAGGCTGCTTTTAGCAGTGTTGCACTTTTTTTTTTTTTATATCGGGCGTGCAGAGCATTGCGTCCTCAGTCTGCAGTCATTGTACATAGTATAGGGCCAGTACTGGTGAGGCAGGGAAAGAGATATACTGTCTATATAGGCAGTGGGCTTTTTCAAACAAATTTGGGAAAAATACTATCTTTGGGCTGCCTGCGATCGTCTTGAGTGTACTACGTCTCTGCTGGGGGTAGTAGTCCTAATTAATACGCAACTAAGGGTTACAGCAGGCTTGCGCAAAATTGTTTCCTGGCTCTGCATTGCCCGTTACATCACCGCCGTCATCCCGTCCAGAGGGAAACAGTCTGCAGTAATTTTACATAGTATAGGGCCAGTACTGGTGAGGCAGGGACAGTGGGAAAGGTGAAAGAGATATACTGTCTATATAGGCAGTGGGCTTTTTCAAACAAATTTGGGAAAAATACTATCTTTGGGCTGCCTGTGACCGTCTTGAGTGTTCTGCGTCTCTGCTGGGGGTAGTAGTCCTAATTAATACGCAACTAAGGGTTACAGCAGGCTTGCGCAAAATTGTTTCCTGGCTCTGCGTTGCCCGTTACATCACCGCCGTCATCCCGTCCAGAGGGAAACAGTATACATATATACGCTGCCTACAGTATCTGTCTGCTGTCTCAGCTCAGCCTTTAAAAAAATAGAAGCAAAATACTTAAGGCCTACTAGTGGCCTTTGGTGACTTGACTGCTTCTGCGCTGTGAATTCCACTAGCTCCGTTTCACTACAGGCTTGCGCTAAATTCTTTCCTGGCTCTGCTGTGCGTTCCGTAAGCGAAGTCAGCCTCCAACCACAGGCCAATAAGCGGAACATTTAATTACAGCGTTCTGTTTCTGCACTACTGGTAATACACCATGCTGAGGGGTAGGGGTAGGCCTAGAGGACGTGGACGCGGGCGAGGACACGGAGGCCCAAGTCAGGGTGTGGGCAGAGGCCGAGCTCCTGATCCAGGTGTATCGCAGCCGACTGCTGCGGGATTAGGAGAGAGGCACGATTCTGGCGTCCCCAGATTAATCTCACAATTAATGGGTCCATGCGGTAGACCTTTATTAGAAAATGAGCAGTGTGAGCAGGTCCTGTCGTGGATGGCAGAAAGTGCATCCAGCAATCTATCGACCACCCAGAGTTCTACACCGTCCACTGCTGCAACTCTGAATCCTCTGGCTGCTGCTCCTCCTTCCTCCCAGCCTCCTCACTCCATTACAATGACACATTCTGAGGAGCAGGCAGACTCCCAGGAACTGTTCTCGGGCCCCTGCCCAGAATGGGCAGCAATGGTTCCTCTCCCACCGGAGGAGTTTGTCGTGACCGATGCCCAACCTTTGGAAAGTTCCCGGGGCCGGGGGCATGAGGCTGGGGACTTCCGGCAACTGTCTCAAGAGCTTTCAGTGGGTGAGGAGGACGACGACGATGAGACACAGTTGTCTATCACTCAGGTAGTAGTAATTGGAGTAAGTCCGAGGGAGGAGCGCACAGAGGATTCGGAGGAAGAGCAGCAGGACGATGAGGTGACTGACCCCACCTGGTTTGCTACGCCTACTGAGGACAGGTCTTCAGAGGGGGAGGCAAGTGCAGCAGCAGGGCAGATTGGAAGAGACAGTGCGGTGGCCAGGGGTAGAGGCAGGGCCAGACCAAATAATCCACCAACTGTTTCCCAAAGCGCCCCCTCGCAGCATGCCACCCTGCAGAGGCCGAGGTGCTCAAAGGTGTGGCAGTTTTTCACTGAGAGTGCAGACGACCGACGAACTGTGGTGTGCAAGGTTTGTTGCGCCAAGATCAGCCGTGGAGCCACCACCACCAGCCGCACCACCACCAGCATGCGCAGACATATGATGGCCAAGCACCACACAAGGTGGGACGAAGGCCGTTCACCGCCTCCGGTTTGCACCACTGCCTCTCCCCCTGTGCCCCAACCTGCCACTGAGATCCAACCCCCTCTCAGGACACAGGCACTACCGTCTCCCGGCCTGCAACCACACCCTCACCTCCGCTGTCCTCGGCCCCATCCAGCAATGTCTCTCAGCGCACCGTCCAGCCGTCGCTAGCGCAAGTGTTTGAGCGCAAGCGCAAGTACGCAGCTACGCACCCGCGCGCTCAAGCGTTAAACGTGCACATAGCCAAATTGATCAGCCTGGAGATGCTGCCGTATAGGCTTGTGGAAACGGAGGCTTTCAAAAACATGATGGCGGCGGCGGCCCCGCGCTATTCGGTTCCCAGTCACCACTACTTTTCCCGATGTGCCGTCCCAGCCCTGCACGACCACGTCTCCCGCAACATTGTACGCGCCCTCACCAACGCGGTTACTGGCAAGATCCACTTAACTACGGACACGTGGACAAGCACAGGCGGGCAGGGCCACTATATCTCCCTGACGGCACATTGGGTGAATTTAGTGGAGGCTGGGACCGAGTCAGAGCCTGGGACCGCTCACGTCCTACCCACCCCCAGAATTGCGGGCCCCAGCTCGGTGCTGGTATCTTCGGCGGTGTATGCTTCCTCCACTAAACCACCCTCCTCCTCCTCCTACGCAACCTCTGTCTCGCAATCAAGATGTGTCAGCAGCAGCACGTCGCCAGCAGTCGGTGTCGCGCGGCGTGGCAGCACAGCGGTGGCCAAGCGTCAGCAGGCCGTGCTGAAACTACTCAGCTTAGGAGAGAAGAGGCACATGGCCCACGAACTGCTGCAGGGTCTGACAGAGCAGACCGACCGCTGGCTTTCGCCGCTGAGCCTCCATCAGGGCATGGTCGTGTGTGACAACGGCTGTAACCTGGTGGCGGCTCTGCAGCTCGGCAGCCTCACGCACATACCATGCCTGGCCCACGTCTTTAATTTGGTGGTTCAGCACTTTCTGAAAAGCTACCCACGCTTGTCAGACTTGCTCGGAAAGGTGCGCCGGCTTTGCACACATTTCTGCAAGTCCAAGACGGACGCTGCCACCCTGCGCACCCTGCAACATCGGTTTAATCTGCCAGTGCACCGACTGCTGTGCGACGTGCCCACACGGTGGAACTCTACGCTCCACATGTTGGCCAGGCTCTATGAGCAGCGTAGAGCTATAGTGGAATACCAACTCCAACATGGGCGGCGTAGTGGGAGTCAGCCTCATCAATTCTTTACAGAAGAGTGGGCCTGGTTGGCAGACATCTGCCAGGTCCTTCGAAACTTTGAGGAGTCTACACAGATGGTGAGCGGCGATGCTGCAATCATTAGCGTCACCATTCCTCTGCTATGTCTCTTGAGAAGTTCCCTGCAAACCATAAAGGCAGACGCTTTGCGCTCGGAAACGGAGGCAGGGGAAGACAGGATGTCGCTGGATTGTCAGAGAACCCTCATGTCTATATCTCTCTTGAGGAGGGGGAGGAGGAGGGGGAGGAGCATGAGGAGGAGGGGGAAGAGACAGCTTGGCCCACTGCTGAGGGTACCCATGCTGCTTGCCTGTCATCCTTTCAGCGTGTATGGCCTGAGGAGGAGGAGGAGAAGGAGGATCCTGAAAGTGATCTTCCTAGTGAGGACAGCCATGTGTTGCGTACAGGTACCCTGGCACACATGGCTGACTTCATGTTAGGATGCCTTTCTCGTGACCCTCGTGTTACACGCATTCTGGCCACTACGGATTACTGGGTGTACACACTGCTCGACCCACGGTATAAGGAGAACCTTTCCACTCTCATACCCGAAGAGGAAAGGGGTTCGAGAGCGATGCTATACCACAGGACCCTGGCGGACAAACTGATGGTAAAATTCCCATCCGACAGCGCTAGTTGCAGAAGGCGCAGTTCCGATGGCCACGTAGCAGGGGAGGCGCGGAGATCAGGCAGCATGTACAGCACAGGCAGGGGAACACTGTCCAAGGCCTTTGACAGCTTTATGGCTCTCCAGCAAGACTGTGTCACCGCTCCCCAGTCAAGGCTGAGTCGGCGGGAGCACTGTAAAAGGATGGTGAGGGAGTACGTAGCCGATCGCACGACCGTGACGCCTCTGCCCCCTACAACTACTGGGTGTCGAAGCTGGACACGTGGCCTGAACTCGCGCTGTATGCCCTGGAGGTGCTTGCTTGTCCTGCGGCTAGCGTCTTGTCAGAGAGGGTGTTTAGTGCGGCTGGGGGAATCATCACGGATAAGCGTACCCGCCTGTCAACCGACAGTGCCGACAGGCTTACAATCATATAGATGAACAAAGCCTGGATTTCCCCAGAGTTCTCTTCTCCACCAGCGGACAGCAGCGATAGCTAAACAATACGTAGGCTGCACCCGCGGATGGAAGCATCGTTCTCTATGACCATCAAAAACGGGGACCTTTTAGCTTCATCAATCTGTGTATTATATTCATCCTCCTCCTCCTGCTCCTCCTCCTGAAATCTCACGTAATCACGCCGAACGGGCAATTTTTCTTAGGCCCACAAGGCTCAGTCATATAACTTTTGTAAACAATGTTTATACGTTTCAATTCTCAATTCAATAAAGCGTTGAAATTTTCACTTGAACCAATTTTTATTTTAACTCGGCTGCCTTCAGGCCTAGTTACAAATTAAGCCACATTAACCAAAGCGATTAATGGGATTCACCTGCCCTCTTGGTTGGGCATGGGCAATTTTTCTAAGGTACATTTGTACTGTTGGTACACCAATTCTTTTGGGCCCTCGCCTACATTGTAATCCTAGTAATTTTTTGCCCACCTGCATTAAAGCTGACGTTACCTCAGCTGTGCTGGGCACTGCAATGGGATATATTTATGTACCGCCGGTGGGTTCCAGGGAGCCACCCATGCTGTGGGTCCACAGGGACTTCACATTAGGGATTTGTACCTGCCAGTGTCTATGTATTAAAAACCCCGGTCAGACTGGGGCATGCAGTGTGGGCCGAAGACCACCTGCATTTAATCGGACGTTACCTCAGCTGTGATGGGCAATGCAATGTGATATAT
Source organism: Eleutherodactylus coqui (assembly GCF_035609145.1). Classification (NCBI taxonomy): domain Eukaryota; kingdom Metazoa; phylum Chordata; class Amphibia; order Anura; family Eleutherodactylidae; genus Eleutherodactylus; species Eleutherodactylus coqui. The sequence goes on along the minus strand of NC_089841.1, from coordinate 124,882,918 downwards.
TTATGTACCGCCGGTGGCTTCCTGGGACCCACCCCTGCTGTCGGTCCACATGGAGTTGTAACTCTATGTGTCCACTTCTAAAGAACCCCAGTCTGACTGGGGCATGCAGTGTGGGCCAAAGCCCACCTGCATTAAACCTGATGTTACCTTAGCTGTGATGGGCAATGCAATGGGATATATTTATGTACCGCCGGTGGGTTCCAGGGAGCCACCCATGCTGTGGGTCCACAGGGACTTCACATTAGGGATTTGTACCTGCCAGTGTCTATGTATTAAAAACCCCGGTCAGACTGGGGTATGCAGTGTGGGCCGAAGCCCACCTGCATTCAATCGGACGTTACCTCAGCTGTGATGGGCAATGCAATGGGATATATTTATGTACCGCCGGTGGCTTCCTGGGACCCACCCATGCTGTCGGTCCACACGGAGTTGTAACTCCATGTGTCCACTTCTAAAGAACCCCAGTCTGACTGGGGCATGCAGTGTGGGCCGAAGCCCACCTGCATTAAACCTGATGTTACCTCAGCTGTGATAGGCAATGCAATGGGATATATTTATGTACCGCCGGTGGGTTCCAGGGAGCCACCCATGCTGTGTGTCCACAGGGACTTCACATTAGGGATTTGTACCTGCCAGTGTCTATGTATTAAAAACCCCGGTCAGACTGGGGCATGCAGTGTGGGCTGAAGACCACCTGCATTTAATCGGACGTTACCTCAGCTGTGGTGGGCACTGCAATGGGATACATTTATGTGCAGCCGGTGGGTTCCAGGGAGCCACCCATGCTGTGGGTGCACACGGAATTCCCATTGCAGAGTTGTACCTGCCTGTGACTATTTATAAAAAACCCAAGTCTGACTGGGGCATGCAGACACCTTGACAGAATGAATAGTGTGTGGCACATAAGTTCCCCATTGCTATGCCCATGTGTGCAGCTCCTGATGGAGGTGGCACAGGATTGGATTTCTCATTGCTTCTGTACAGCATTATGGGCTATCGCCCCGCCCCTTTTAAAGAGGGTCGCTGCCTGGCCGTGCCAACCCTCTGCAGTGTGTGCCTGCGGTTCCTCCTCATGGCAGACGCACTTATAAATAGACATGAGGGTGGTGTGGCTATGAGGCCAGCGTGTGGCATGAGGGCAGCTGAAGGCTGCGCAGGGACACTTTGGTGTGCGCTGTGGACACTGGATCCTGCGGGAGGGTTGGGCAGCATGTAACCCAGGAGAAGTGGCAGCGGAGTGTCATGCAGGCAGTGATTGTGCTTTGTTGGAGGTAGTGTGGTGCTTAGCTAAGGTATGCCTTGCTAATGAGGGTTTTTCAGAAGTAAAAATTGTTGGGGGGGGGCACTCTTGCCGCTATTGTGGCTTAATAGTGGGACCTGGGAACTTGAGATGCAGCCCAACATGTTGACCCTCGCCTGCCCTATCCGTTGCTGTGTCGTTCTCATCACTTTCTTGAATTGCCCAGATTTTCACAAATGGAAACCTTAGTGAGCATCGGCGATATACAAAAATGCTCGAGTCGCCCATTGACTTCAATGGGGTTCGTTACTCGAAACGAACCCTCGAGCATCGCGAAAAGTTCGTCTCGAGTAACGAGCACCCGAGCATTTTGGTGCTCGCTCATCTCTACTAATGATATATTTGTAGTGATATATAAAATTGGAATCCTAGTTCATGTTTTTATTTTGCTGGCAGGAGATTTCTTTCTGCCTGAACTTCCTTTCCTGTTTGACTGTGATAAGGTTATGTCAGATTGCTAACAAACCCTTAAGGGGTTGGCAATGAATAAACATACATAGGGCTTTGACCCTGATAAAAGAAAACTATATCTGATCCCTAGCTTGTTGTATGACTAGAACTCACCCCCTAGTGGGAATTGTAAATAGCACATATCATGGCCATTGCCCGTACATGAATTGTGGACTCCTAACACAAGTAAATATGAAATGTTTAATCAGTAAAATTTTAAATAATCAGATTATAATGTTTAATCTCATAACATGACAATTTATCACTAGTCAAGTAATGGAGAAAGTTCATTTGGAGACTATAACCGCTAGCTATGAATTAAAGGGGTTGTCCCGCGCCGAAACGGGTTTTTTTTTTTTTCAACCCCCCCCCCCGTTCGGCGCGAGACAACCCCGATGCAGGGAAGTAAAGAAAGTTTACCGGAGCGCTTACCTTAATCCCCGCGCTCCGGTGACTTCAATACTTACCGCTGAAGATGGCCGCCGGGATCCTCTGTCTTCGTGGACCGCAGCTCTTCTGTGCGGTCCACTGCCGATTCCAGCCTCCTGATTGGCTGGAATCGGCACGTGACGGGGCGGAGCTACACGGAGCCGCTCTCTGGCACGAGCGGCTCCATAGAAGACTGCTGAAGACCCGGACTGCGCAAGCGCGGCTAATTTGGCCATCGGAGGCCAAAAATTAGTCGGCACCATGGAGACGAGGACGCTAGCAACGGAGCAGGTAAGTAAAAAACTTTTTATAACTTCTGTATGGCTCATAATTAATGCACAATGTATATTACAAAGTGCATTATTATGGCCATACAGAAGTGTATAGACCCACTTGCTGCCTCGGGACAACCCCTTTAAGTCTCAGTCATATTCTAGTGCCTTGCACAGACAGCCTGTATGGAGTTGTATGAAGTCTATTTTTGGGAGCTGTTGGCACTTGACATATAGGGCTTCTGCACAGCATTATATTAGGGCACTATTTCCTTCTTGAAGCAATAATCCTAAGGGAGAATACCTTTATACTAGGGCATTTGATGCACTCCTCTGGGTGCCATAATATATACAGGTTGGAGGTTTTCCAACTAGTACACTGAGTGATGGTTTGTTCTCTGATAGATCTTCTACCCAGAATAAAAATGACTCGGCGTTTTCTTTTAAGTAGTTTCATAAAATTTATTTTTAAGCATCGAAATATATTTTCGACTTAACTGTATAACTAAATATCCCATCATGTTTTTAAAATGTCAAACTCTAATGAAACTAATATAGTTTGACATTTCCACAGCATAGCTTTTTATAGTGAGTGGTAGGGACTAAATAATCTACAGTAAAATGTAATTGTCAGTAGTGATATTCTTAGAATTAATTTTGCTTAAAAGGGAATATGGCTAAATTGTGCTGTTGTCATCACACACCAAGTATTCTCTTAAAGCCCAAGTAATTGAGATGCTGTGTGCAGGTTCAGGTCCTCACTGCCCTGGGACCAAAAGTAGTATCAGATAAAAAAAGAAGAAGAGGAACCGCACTGCAAACTTTGACTTTACTTTAAAAATCAGCCCACGGGCTTCCATCCGGGCCAATCTTGCCTCCATAATTGGATGATTCATAACAATTTTGGCTAGCATTATGTCCCTACAAATATAACTGCTACAATGAGCTTGAAGAAGGTCAGAATGTCTGAAACGTTGTTGCTGTTTACGTCTTATATGAAACCCTGATGACATAAAATAAAATTGACTTTTTAAGTGCAATCCAAGTCTGCAGGGCTGTTTTCTTTCTTCTTTGATCTGTTACTACGTTTTGTGTTATGTGATTAAAATGTAGATCACAGTAAGTTCTCTGATGTGGCTCCCTAAACAACCTTAACATGTCACAATTACTGTATGTCCTCATGATTTCCAAAAGCTGAGTTTGTTTACATTTAGGGCTCGGTCAGACGAGCGTTGTTTTGGGGGGCAAAATTAAAGAGTGCTTCTAAAAGAACCAATGGGTTCCTATAGAAGCACTCCCATGAGAGAATAGAGTAGCGCAAAATGGTGTGCACCTAACAAAGATAGAACATTGACTATTGGAGCAGGAGTTAATGGAAACTCCTGCGCAGGGAATAGATTCCTGGCAGCTTACAGCAGAGCATTTAAAATGTGCTGCCCAGAAGCACATTTTAAATGTCCCACTGTAAACTCCTGTTATTCCCCGCAGGGATGAGAAATCCCAACGCCCTGCAGCGGTTCTTTACTTTTTCCTCCTGGAGCAGCTGCGCGTTTCCAAGCACAGCTGCTTTAGTGAATGGGTGAATTTCATGCACATGAAGCTCGGGTCTTCTGCACATGAAAAAACTGCCCGGTCAGGCAATTTCGTCAGATGTGAGCAGCGCTTTTTTGCACGCCTATTTGAGCCAAAAAAAAAAAACGCTGGTCTGTCTGAGGCCTTAGGGTGCGTTCCCACCAGAGAGATATGCTGCGGAATTTCTGCAGCAGAAAATTCCACAGCATTTCCACATTTAAAACAGAGTCAAATTCTGCATCATCGATGCAGATTTTGACTTAAAATCAGCTGTGTATCCTCAGATGATTTTAGAAGATAACTTTCCTCCTCACCTCTGAAATATGTGATCTGCCAGCGTGTCCCTCCCAACCCTAAGGTTGAGATATGAGGATTGCTATGTAAGGCTGCATTGACATTAGTTTGTCTTTATGCATTTTTCACATACCTACTGTATATATAGTGTGTATAGACCAGTGATGGCGAACCTTTTAGGGACCGAGTGCCCAAACTACAACCCAAAACCAACTTATGTATCGCAAAGTGCCAACATGTCAGGGGGCGGGGCTTATCACGACGTATGATTTTACCCCCGTCATTCTAAAAAGAACAGGGCCGCTTCAAAATAGACTGGGTGCAGATTCTGACTGCTTTTTGGACGCGGAAATACTGCAGAATGTCCTCAGCGGATATTTCAGTGGAAAATTATGCAGCATTTCTGCATCTAAAAAGTAGTCAAAATCTGCACCCTGTCTATTTTGAAACAGCCCTGCCCATTTCTGCCGCTTGTAAACATACCCCAGCGTTAATAGTGACACCCCCCCCCAGTGGCCCCAGCGGTAATAGTGACCCCCACATCACAGCAGCCCCAGCGGTAATAGTGACACCCCCCAAGCGATAATAATGACATCCCCCAGCGGTCCCCCAGCAGTACTAATAGTGACACCCCCCCATTAGTAATAAGAGTGACATACCCCAGCGGTCCCCCAGCAGTAATAATGCCCACTCCCCCCCCCCCCGGCGGTTCCCACAGCAGTCATAATACCCGCCCCCAAGTGGTCCACCAGCAGTCACAATGCCACCCCCAGCTGTTCGCCAGCAATAATAATGCCCCCTCCCCCCAAGCAATTCCCCCAGCAGTCATAATGCCCCCCCCCCCAGCAGTCATAATGGCTCCCCCCCAGCGGTTCTCCTGGCAGTCATCATGCCCCCCTTCCCCCCCAGCGATTTTCTTGGCAGTCATCATGCCCCCCTTCCCCCCCAGCGATTCTCCCAGCAGTCATAATGCCTCCCCCCAACGATTCTCCCAGCAGTCATGCCTCCCCTCCCCCGCCAGTGATTCTCCCAGCAGTCAGAATGTCTCCCATCCCCCCCCCAGCGATACTCCCAGCAGTCAGAATGTCTCCCATCCCCCCCCAGCGATTCTCCCAGCAGTCAGAATGCCTCCCATCCCCCCCAGCGATTCTCCCAGCAGTCAGAATGTCTCCCATCCCCCCAGCGATACTCCCAGCAGTCAGAATGTCTCCCATCCCCCCCCCCAGCGATACTCCCAGCAGTCAGAATGTCTCCCATCCCCCCCAGCGATTCTCCCAGCAGTCAGAATGCCTCCCATCCCCTCCCCCCAGCGATTCTCCCAGTCAGAATGTCTCCCATCCCCCCCCCCAGCGATACTCCCAGCAATCAGAATGTCTCCCATCCCCCCCCCCAGCGATACTCCCAGCAGTCAGAATGTCTGCCATCCCCCCCCCAGCGATACTCCCAGCAGTCAGAATGTCTCCCATTCCCCCCCCCCCCAGCAATTCTCCCAGCAGTCAGAGTGTCTCCCCCTCCCTGCCGTCGATTCTCCCAGCAGTCAGAATACCCGCCCCCTGCCCCACATACTTACCCCTCCTCCTCGTGGGAGCGCCGCTCCTCTCCTGCCGGATCTCAGGTGTACACTGAAGGCAGTGTGCTTCTGTTGGATGCCTTCTCCCCCTGCTCTTGCGGAACCAAAGTAGGAGACGTCGGGGGACGGAGGAGGATCCTGGTTGCACACTGACTCACAGTGTGCACTGGGATCAGCACAGATAGGAGCGCTGAGTGAATGTCAGCAGGGGAGCCGCGGCCCCTGCTGGCATTCATTAAGATGGTGAGCGGCCGAGGCCGGCGGGGGCCAGCAGGGAGGGCTCTGCGTGCCGCCTCTGGCACGCGTGCCATAGGTTCGCCACCACTGGTATAGACCCTTAGCATAATGCAATGATCTCTGCTGTTCAGATGAATTTCCCAACTAGTCTCAGATTGCTCAGTTTAGATGAATCACACCTTCACTCCACTGCATCCACAGTAGACTCAATGCAGCTCCTGCTGCCTCTCTCTCTCCCAGATGTTGTGCTCCCCATACTCTTGATGGTGCATGCCTATATATTTGCCACCTTCTGCAGCAACTGCCCTAGAGGCTATTGCGCCTTCTGAATGTCTCTCTGGCAGTACTTCTAACTGACAGCAACACTTCCTGTTCTCTGCCAATCATCTAGAGTCTTTTGTGCATGATCAGTTTTTCCATGATGCAATCTGGAGTAAATTTTGGCGCACATTATAATTTGGCGGAATTTGTGGCCATTCATAGCCAATGACCATATCAACCCTTCAGGGAAATCCCTTACAGTTGCATAACATTTGCTGTCAATAAATTTATTTTGTAACAGAAAACAATATTTCTAATTTGTTTTCACCGTTTAACTGACTTTAGATTTTGATTTTATTAATAGATCTCTGCTATCCATGAACTCTGTTTATAACATACAACCTCATCATGTCATGTCTTGTCTCTTGTTGTCATGCACTTTCCTAGCATATTGTGTTTTGTCATTTAATGTCATGTTATATCATATCATGTCACGTTAGGTCATGCCGTATATTAATACAGTCGTCTATGAATGCCGCTTGTAACTTGTAGCCTTGACCTGTGATTTCTTTTTTATGGTTTATATTGTGTTTTTTTTTTTTTACACAAATACTACAGGCCAAGAAAGTTCAAATGGAAAATTACTAAATCATTCTGGACTCTATACAATCTCGATAGTCAGTGTAAAATAGTATATATATATATATATATATATATATATATATATATATATATATATATATATATACACTTATATATACATATATATATATGTTAGAGAGATGTTAGAGATAACTTGTCATATTTGCAATGTATTAATACTAGAGTTATGCAGACTATTACTGCATGAATTCAAGGTCAGTCTTATCTAATGTATGTTTAGTTTGCGCTTATTCAAGGTTCCTTTTTTTATTAGTAAAGATCAGAAATAACATCACAAAAGGGGCATTTTTTCACAGCACTTAAGTTTGATTATATTGTAGAACTCTGGAAAAGATTAAGTTATAAAAATAGATATGAATTTGTATAGAAATATTCAATGTCAAACAGAAGTTGGAATGCAAAAAAACGGTTTCAACTAGAGATGAGCATCGCTTTTTTCAAGTAACTGCCTAATCAAGCGAAAAGATTCGGGGGGCGCAGGGGGTGAGTGGGGGGTTGCGGTGGGGAGTGGGGCGGAAGAGAGAGCTCCGCCCTGTTTACCCCTGCTACCCCCCCCCCTCCACCCCGCCGCCCCCCGAATCTTTTCGCCCGAGTAGACAGTTAATCGAAAAAGATTCGGGGGCCGGAGGGGAGCGAGGGGGGGAAGCAGGGAGGAACGGGAGGGAGATCTCTCTCTCTCCCCCCCCCCCCCCGCTCCCCTATGCTCACTCCAGGGGATGGCCTGTAGTTACCATTTGGGGCAACATGTGACTTTTTGCTAGCTTTTTATTCAAGACAGAGTGATCAAGAAAACTAAATGCCATTGAGTATGTATTTCTGATGGTGTTAATCATGCAGTATTAATAATGTAATATTTTAATGAATTCCAGCTTTATAGTAGTAGAGATACCAATTTTTAGATTTCTTTACTTTTTTATGTTTCAAAAGTATTTTATTGAAGAACTACAAGGTACACAGAGGAATGAGTTTACAAACAAGATATGTATCAACAGTTATATGATATCTTATTAAACTCAAACTATATAGTTCTTCTATTATATTAAACACTAACAATAATAAGAGAAAAAATAGGTCTACGCTCACGCCAGGCGCACCCAGACATAAACTTAATAACATGGCAAAATGTAATTGGAGGAGGAAAGAGGGAGGAGGTGTTTGGGGTTGGGGGGGAATGACCAACAACCTGTAGGGCTTGAACCTCTAATAGTAATATTTTGAAGAGGGGAGGATGAAGAATGTAGTGAATTTTCATTATGAGGTCGCAACACCCAATACCTTTACTTTTTTTTAGATGTGATGACTGGGAAAAAGGTTTTTTAATTTAAAATATTTTTTATTTTTATGATTAAAAAAATCTTTATATTATTTTTTTTTACTCTTTTTATTAGCCTCCGTAGGGAACTTGCGATCATTTGATTGCTTATGCTGTAGAGTGCCATAATACAGTATTGCATTATAATGTATTTTAACAGGCTGCCTAGTAAGGACCTGCCACAGTAATGTGTTTAATAGGCAAATGATCATGATACCCAGATGGCACCCCTGTTATCTTATTGCAGTGGAGCTTTTCAGGACATTTATATTCCAATCGGGACATTTAAATGCCACTGTCAGAACTGATGGCTGCATTTAAAACGTTAATAGCCATACTCAGATTGCTCTCTGTTCTCTTATACTCATCTCCATTCACCTAGAAGGGCTCTTCTTAGATCTGGCTTCCAGTGCAGTAAATGTGACAATTAGGTGCTCCCCACCATTCATTGTCAATGGGTCACATCAGATTTGATTGCTAATGTGAAATCATCATCAACAATGTGCTATGGTGACTGCCCATTTGACACATTGACAGCATTGGATGTCAACCCTAAGAAGAGCTCATCCAGGGGAAGGGAGTCGAGTATGAAAATAAATGACAATAGAGTCAGCGGAGCTATGGCTGCAGAACTATGCAGCCAGCTCCATGACTTTATCCCATATCAGGTCCTCTTTAACCCCTTCCCTCCCCAGGACTGGGAGCCTGGTACTTCCCGCAACAGGGCGTACCGGTACGTCCTGGGGATAGCGCGAGATCACATATGATCCCGCGCTATCCTGCAGCGGGAGCCGGCTGTCAGTCACAGCCGGCGTCCCGCTGCAACAGCGGGGGGACATCAGAGATGCGCCCCCCCGCTGTTAACTCCTTCCCTGCCGCGATCTAAGTAGACCGCGGCAGGGAAAGAGTTCACAGAGGGAGCGCGCTCCCTCTGTGTCTCCGTCCGGCTCTCGTGATGTCATCGCAAGAGCCCGGCCTGTCACCATGGCAACAGGACGCCAGACACTGGCGTCCTGTATTGCCAATGCCTATGATCGCTGTATAAGCGATAAGGCATGGCAGAGCAGTAGCTCTGCCATCCCTTATGACATCGATCATAGGCATAGTGCTGCAAGTCCCTCAGAGGGACTCAAATAGTGTAAAAAAAAGAAAAGATAAATGTAAAAAAAAACCTTTTTTATGCTTTTTCTAATATTAGCATAAAAAATGGTAAAAAAAAATTAAAGCCCCACATATTGAGCGTAACAAAAAACACTAAAAAACAAAATGCAATAAAAGTGATAAAAAAAAACGTACATTCCCCAAAATGGAACCAACAAAAACTACAGCTCGTCTCACAAAAAATAAGCCCTTATAGAGCTACGTACATAAAAAATAAAAAAGTTACAGGACTTTGAATGCAGCTATAGAGAAAAAAAAAGATTTAAAAAAAAAAGGGGTTTTATTGCAAAAAAGTGTAAAAACCTAAAAAAAAATAAGAATTTTGGTATCGTTGTAACCGTACCAACCTGCAGAAAAAATTTAGTGTGTCATTTATGCTGTATGATTAATGCTGTAAAAAAAACATCTATGGCAGAATTGATGTGTTTTCTCTCCCTGTTATCATAAAAAAAAAAATAATGCAAGTTTTACGATATAGCCTATGTACCCAAAAGTGGCATCGATAAAAACTACAGCTCGCCACGCAAAAAACAAGCCCTTATAAGGCTGCGTCAACAGAAAAATAAAAAAGTTATGGCTTTTGAAAAATGGAGATGGAAAAATACCAAAAATCACTTGGTCCTCAACGCCAAAATAGGCCATGTCATTAGGGGGTTAAAGTCTCAAATGAACATTTGCTTCAGGATGATTGAATAATGTGATCAACAGCAGGAGCCTTTCTGGGGTTGACAGTCGAACTCCTGCTGTAATGTCCAGTACCAGAGAATTTCTGATCCTAGTGGTTTAAAGGGGTTGTCCCGAGGCAGCAAGTGGGTCTGTACACTTCTGTATGGCCATAATAATGCACTTTGTAATATACATTGTGCATTAATTATGAGCCATACAGAAGTTATAAAAAGTTTTATACTTACCTGCTCCGTTGCTAGCGTCCTCGTCTCCATGGTGCCGACTAATTTTTGGCCTCCGATGGCCAAATTAGCCGCGCTTGCGCAGTCCGGGTCTTCTTGCTGTCTTCTATGGAGCCGCTCGTGCCAGAGAGCTGCTCCGTGTAGCTCCGCCCCGTCACGTGCCGATTCCAGCCAATCAGGAGGCTGGAATCGGCAGTGGACCGCACAGAAGAGCTGCGGTCCACGGAGCAAGAGGTTCCCGGCGGCCATCTTCACAGGTAAGTATAGAAGTCACCGGAGCGCGGGGATCAAGGTAAGCGCTCCGGTAAGCTGTCTGTACGTCCCTGCATCGGGGTTGTCTCGCGCCGAACGGGGGGGGGGTTGAAAAAAAAAAAAACCCGTTTCGGCGCGGGACAACCCCTTTAATCTTCTAGATGTTGCAGTCAATACTGTCTGCAGCATTAAAGTATGATGATAGAGGGAGCAAGCTCCAGCTAATAGCCCATCAGAGCCCCATAATGCAATCCTGTTGTGCCAAAAGGTTACCATTATATACAAGGGGGCAAGGGGGTTTAATAACGGTCCCTGAGTCTGCCCTAGGTATCTGTCTATTTGACCATGATGCACTGAGAGTTAATGATGCTTTGGAATACCAAGTTTTTAAAACATTATATAAGCAAATTGTGGCTTCCTCTAGTGGAGCAAAGAAAATGTAAACTTAAGTTTAATTAAAAAGAAAAAAAAACTCCCCTAAAAAATAAATCTTACTTTTATTTTAAAAATACTAGCTAAAAAAAAATATTTGCTCACAAACATAGATACCAATAAAATACTTTTGGCATAATATTTATACTTCAGGGCTAAAGATGAGCGAGTAGTGCCTTAGCCGAGTATCTCCCCGCTCGTCTCTAAAGATTCCAGGGCCCCCGCGGGTGACAGGTTAGTTGCGGTGGGGAGCAGGGGAGAGCGGGGGGGAGAGAGGGAGAGAGAGATCTCCCCTCCGTTCCTCCCCGCTCTCCCCCACCCCTTCCCGCCCCCTGCCAGCCCCCGAATCTTTAGGAACGAGCGGGGAGATACTTGGCTAAGGCCCTGGAAACACTGAACGAACAGCATTAAAACTAAATGAATTTCCAGCAACCAAACGATGGATTTTATGCCAGCCTAAAAACCTTGGCTAACAATAAATGAACAAATAGTGCACGACTTCCCACATTTACATATAATGATAATTGCTCATTTTTAGCCGTTTGAGCATTATTTTGAGCGATAATCATTGCCTGTAAAAGGGCCTTTAATTGGATCTCAGCAGTAGGCAGGCATAATGTGAGGAGGAGAAGCCATATGCAGAACAGGACAATTGCTCCTCACATAGCACACCATTATTTAGAAAACTGTTGGGGTAAAATAATATTTTAGAAAGACCACCAGCAATGAATACAAATGACTATAATATATTCAATGTTGTGTCTACCCTACAGATTACAATGTACATACAGAGTAGCAGACCTTCCATAGTCACTCTCCCTATTTAACTATAAGTGTGACTCTTTACAGCTAGCTGAATACAGATTTTCCCTAGCAACACTCTTCATAGCTGCATACAGTAGCTGAATTGGGGCAGGGTCATTATTTCAAAGGGCTTTTTCTACTAAAAGCATACCAAACAAGCTAACTGTAACAATGTAATAACAATTAAATGTATTGCACAAATTCTTAGAATCACCTGCTTTATAGGTAGAGATGAGCGAGCACCAATATGCTCGAGTGCTCGTTACTCGGGACGAAATTTTCGCGATGCTCGAGGGTTCGTTTCGAGTAACGAACTCCATTGAAGTCAATGGGCGACTCGAGCATTTTTGTATATCGCCGATGCTCGCTAAGGTTTCCATTTGTGAAAATCGGGGCAATTCAAGAAAGTGATGGGAACGACACAGCAACGGATAGGGCAGGCGAGGGGCTACATGTTGGGCTGCATCTCAAGTTCCCAGGTCCCACTATTAAGCCACAATAGCGGCAAGAGTGGGCCCCCCCTCCCAACAACTTTTACTTCTGAAAAGCCCTCATTAGCAATGCATACCTTAGCTAAGCACCACACTACCTCCAACAAAGCACAATCACTGCCTGCATGAGAATCCGCTGCCACTTCTCCTGGGTTACATGCTGCCCAACCCCCCCCCCCATTCCCGCACGAAGCAGTGTCCACAGCGCACAGCAAAGTGTCCCTGCGCAGCCTTCAGCTGCACTCATGCCACACCACCCTCATGTCTATTTATAAGTGCGTCTGCCAGAGGAACCGCAGGCACACACTGCAGAGGGTTGGCATGGCTAGGCAGCGACCCTCTTTAAAAGGGGCGGGGCGATAGCCCACAATGCTGTACAGAAGCAATGAGAAATATAATCCTGTGCCACCGCCATCAGGAGCTGCACACATGGGCATAGCAATGGGGAACCTATGTGCCACACACTATTCATTCTGTCAAGGTGTCTGCATGCCCCAGTCAGACCGCGTTTTTTTATAAATAGTCACAGGCAGGCACAACTCCGCAATGGGAATTCCGTGTGCACCCACAGCATGGGTGGCTCCCTGGAACCCACCGGCTGCACATAAATGTATCCCATTGCAGTGCCCATCACAGCTGAGGTAACGTCCGATTAAATGCAGGTGGGCTTTGGCCCACACTGCATGCCCCAGTCAGACTGGGGTTCTTTAGAAGTGGACACATGCAGTTACAACTCCATGTGGACCGACAGCATGGGTGGGTGCCAGGAAGCCACCGGCGGTACATAAATATATCCCATTGCATTGCCCATCACAGCTGAGGTAATGTCATGTTTAATGCAGGTGGGCTTCGGCCCACACTGCATGCCCCAGTCAGACTGGGGTTCTTTAGAAGTGGACACATGCAGTTACAACTCCCTGTGGACCCACAGCATGGGTGGCTCCCTGGAACCTACCGGCTGTACATAAATGTATCCCATTGCAGTGCCCATCACAGCTGAGGTAACGTCCGATTAAATGCAGGTGGGCTTCGGCCCACACTGCATGCCCCAGTCAGACTGGGGTTCTTTAGAAGTGGACACATGGAGCTACAACTCCGTGTGGACCGACAGCATGGGTGGGTGCCAGGAAGCCACCGGCGGTACATAAATATATCCCATTGCATTGCCCATCACAGCTGATGTAACGTCAGCTATAATGCAGGTGGGCAAAAAATTAATTGGATTACACTGTAGGCGAGGGCCCCAAATAATTGGTGTACCAACAGTACTAATGTACCTCAGAAAAATTGCCCATGCCCAACCAAGAGGGCAGGTGAAACCCATTAATCGCTTTGGTTAATGTGGCTTAATTGGTAACTAGGCCTGTAGGCAGCCCAGTTAAAATAAAAATTGGTTCAGGTGAAAGTTTCAACGCTTTAATGAGCATTGAAACGTATAAAAATTGTTTACAAAAATTATATGACTCAGCCTTGTGGGCCTAAGAAAAATTGCCCGTTCGGCGTGATTACGTGAGGTTTCAGGAGGAGGAGCAGGAGGAGGAGGATGAATAGAATACACAGATTGATGAAGCAAAAAGGTCCCCGTTTTTGATGGTGGTGATAGAGAACGATGCTTCCATCCGCGGGTGCAGCCTACGTATTGCTTAGGTATCGCTGCTGTCCGCTGGTGGAGAAGAGAAGTCTGGGGAAATCCAGGCTTTGTTCATCTTGATGAGTGTAAGCCTGTCGGCACTGTCGGTTGACAGGCGGGTGCGCTTATCCGTGATGATTCCCCCAGCCGCACTAAACACCCTCTCTGACAAGACGCTAGCCGCAGGACAAGCAAGCACCTCCAGGGCATACAGCGCGAGTTCAGGCCACGTGTCCAGCTTCGAAATCCAGTAGTTGTAGGGGGCAGAGGCGTCACCGAGGACGGTCGTGCGATCGGCTACATACTCCCTCACCATCCTTTTACAGTGCTCCCGCCAACTCAGCCTTGACTGGGGAGCGGTGACACAGTCTTGCTGGGGAGCCATAAAGCTGGCAAAGGCCTTGGAGAATGTTCCCGTGCCTGCGCTGTACATGCTGCCTGATCTCTGCGCCTCCCCTGCTACCTGGCCCTCGGAACTGCACCTTCTGAGACTAGCGCTGTCGGATGGGAATGTTACCATCAGTTTGTCCGCCAGGGTCCTGTGGTATAGCATCACTCTCGAACCCCTTTCCTCTTCGGGTATGAGAGTGGAAAGGTTCTCCTTATACCATGGGTCGAGCAGTGTGTACACCCAGTAATCCGTAGTGGCCAGAATGCGTGTAACGCGAGGGTCTCGAGAAAGGCATCCTAACATGAAGTCAGCCATGTGTGCCAGGGTACCTGTACGCAACACATGGCTGTCCTCACTAGGAAGATCACTTTCAGGATCCTCCTCCTCCTCCTCCTCCGGCCATACACGCTGAAAGGATGACAGGCAAGCAGCATGGGTACCCTCAGCAGTGGGCCAAGCTGTCTCTTCCCCCTCCTCCTCATGCTCCTCCCTTTCCTCCTCAACGCGCTGAGATATAGACATGAGGGTGCTCTGACTATCCAGCGACATACTGTCTTCCCCCGCCTCCGTTTCCAAGCGCAAAGCGTCTGCCTTTATGCTTTGCAGGGAACTTCTCAAGAGGCATAGCAGAGGAATGGTGACGCTAATGATTGCAGCATCCCCGCTCACCACCTGGGTAGACTCCTCAAAGTTTCCAAGGACCTGGCAGATGGCTGCCAACCAGGCCCACTCTTCTGTAAAGAATTGAGGAGGCTGACTCCCACTACGCCGCCCATGTTGGAGTTGGTATTCCACTATAGCTCTACGCTGCTCATAGAGTCTAGCCAACATGTGGAGCGTAGAGTTCCACCGTGTGGGCACGTCGCACAGCAGTCGGTGCACTGGCAGATTAAACCAATGTTGCAGGGTCCGCAGGGTGGCAGCGTCCGTCTTGGACTTGCGGAAATGTGCGCTGACCCGGCGCACCTTTCCGAGCAGGTATGACAAGTGTGGGTAGCTTTTCAGAAAGCGCTGAACCACCAAATTAAAGACATGGGCCAGGCATGGCACGTGCGTGAGGCTGCCGAGCTGCAGAGCCGCCACCAGGTTACGGCCGTTGTCACACACGACCATGCCCGGTTGGAGGCTCAGCGGCGAAAGGCAGCAGTCGGTCTGCTCTGTCAGACCCTGCAGCAGTTCGTGGGCCGTGTGCCTCTTCTCTCCTAAGCTGAGTAGTTTCAGCACGGCCTGCTGACGCTTGGCCACCGCTGTGCTGCCACGCCGCGCGACACCGACTGCTGGCGACGTGCTGCTGCTGCTGACACATCTTGATTGCGAGACAGAGGTTGCGTTGGAGGAGGAGGAGGAGGAGGGTGGTTTAGTGGAGGAAGCATACACCGCCGCAGATACCAGCACCGAGCTGAGGCCCGCAATTCTGGGGGTGGGTAGGACGTGAGCGGTCCCAGGCTCTGACTCTGTCCCAGCCTCCACTAAATTCACCCAATGTGCAGTCAGGGAGATATAGTGGCCCTGCCCGCCTGTGCTTGTCCACGTGTCTGTTGTTAAGTGGACCTTGGCAGTAACCGCGTTGGTGAGGGCGCGTACAATGTTGCGGGAGACGTGGTCGTGCAGGGCTGGGACGGCACATCGGGAAAAGTAGTGGAGGCTGGGAACCGAGTAGCGCGGGGCCGCCGCCGCCATCACGCTTTTGAAAGCCTCCGTTTCCACAAGCCTATACGGCAGCATCTCCAGGCTGATCAATTTGGCTATGTGCACGTTTAACGCTTGAGCGTGCGAGTGCGTGGCGGCGTACTTGCGCTTGCGCTCAAACAGTTGCGCAAGCGACGTCTGGACGCTGCGCTGAGAGACATTGCTGGATGGGGCCAAGGACAGCGGAGGTGAGGGTGTGGGTGCAGGCCGGTAGGCACTCGTACCTGTGTCCTCAGAGGGGGGTTGGCTCTCAGTGGCAGGTTGGGGCACAGGGGGAGAGGCAGTGGTGCAAACCGGAGGCGGTGAACGGCCTTCGTCCCACCTTGTGGGGTGCTTGGCCATCATATGCCTGCGCATGCTGGTGGTGGTGGCTCCCCAGCTGATCTTGGCGCGAGAAAGGTTGCACACCACTGTTCGTCGGTCGTCAGGTGTCTCTGTGAAAAACTGCCACACCTTAGAGCACCTTGGCCTCTGCAGGGTGGCATGGCGCGAGGGGGCGCTTTGGGAAACAGTTGGTGGATTATTCGGTCTGGCCCTGCCTCTACCCCTGGCCACCGCACTGGCTCGGCCTGTGCCCACACCCTGAATTGGGCTTCCGCGTCCTCGCCCGCGTCCACGTCCTCTAGGCCTACCCCTACCCCTCAGCATGGTGTATTACCAGTAGTGCAGAAACAGAACGCTGTAATTAAATGTGCCGCTTATTGGCCTGTGGTTGGAGGCTGACTTCGCTTACGGAACGCACAGCAGAGGCAGGAAAGAATTTTGCGCAAGCCTGCAGTAACACTTAGCTGGCTGCGTATGAATTAGGACAACTACCCCCAGCAGAGACCCAGTACACTTGTGGACAGGAATACAGCAGTGATGTAAGAGGCAACACAGAGGCAGAAAAGAATTTTGCGCAAGCCTGCTGTAACACTTAGCTGGCTGCGTATGAATTAGGACAACTACCCCCAGCAGAGACCCAGTTCACTTGTGGACAGGAATACAGCGGTGATGTAAGAGGCAACACAGAGGCAGAAAAGAATTTTGCGCAAGCCTGCTGTAACACTTAGCTGGCTGCGTATGAATTAGGACAACTACCCCCAGCAGAGACCCAGTACACTTGTGGACAGGAATACAGCGGTGATGTAAGAGGCAACACAGAGGCAGAAAAGAATTTTGCGCAAGCCTGCTGTAACACTTAGCTAGCTGCGTATGAATTAGGACAACTACCCCCAGCAGAGACCCAGTACACTTGTGGACAGGAATACAGCGGTGATGTAAGAGGCAACACAGAGGCAGAAAAGAATTTTGCGCAAGCCTGCTGTAACACTTAGCTGGCTGCGTATGAATTAGGACAACTACCCCCAGCACAGACCCAGTACACTGAGGACGGTCACAGGCAGCCCAAATAGATTTTTTTTCCCCAAATGTTTTTGGAAAGGCCCACTGCCCATATACACTAAGTATGTCTTCTGTTCCTGCCTCACCACTACTGGCCCTGGACAATGTAAAATTACTGCAGGACGCAATGCTCTGCACCGCCGATATACAAAAAAAAAAAAGTGCAACACTGCAAAAAGCAGCCTCCACACTACTGCACACGGTTAGATGTGGCCCTAAGAAGGACCGTTGGGGTTCTTGAAGCCTAAAATAACTCCTAACGCTCTCCCTATAGCAGCTCCGGCACCAGCAGCACTGTCCCTGATCTCTGTCAGAATGCATCTGTGGCGAGCCACGGGAGGGGCCGATTTATATACTCGGGTGACACCTGATCTCGCCAGCCACTCACTGCAGGGGGGTGGTATAGGGCTTGAACGTCGCAGGGGGAAGGTGTAATGCCTTCCCTGTCTTTCTATTGGCCAGAAAAGCGCACTAACGTCTCAGAGATGAAAGTGAAAGTAACTCGAACATCGCGTGGTACTCGTCTCGAGTAACGAGCATCTCGAACACGCTAATACTCGAACGAGTATCAAGCTCGGACGAGTACGTTCGCTCATCTCTATTTATAGGTTAAAAAAGGTGAAAATGACGGTTATACTTTAAGACCTGTGCTAACAGTATCTCTCCTCTATATTATAACAAAAACAATTAAATAAGTAGAATAAAAGCCCAATTTCACAAATACTACATCTTCCCTGGATTTCGGAAATGCAGTACTAACTGTTTATGTGAATTGTGTCTTCTATTTACAGAGCAGATCTGTTCTGAGTCTTAAACATATAAGTCATCTCAGTAACAAGTTTTCGGTTACTGAAAAAAAAAATAGAAAAGAGCAAAAGGATTGAGTATTGCTGCCAAAATAGCTCAATGTACTTGCAAAAGCAAAAGTTATTGAGAAGCTAGAATTGGATTCTTGAACAATTTATCACAGAGTATTACTGTGTAAAACTGGTGACAGTAAGGTAACTATTAGCAAGGTTACAAAATATGATTTGAGGTTTTTGTCTTGCCAAACGCTATAAGAAATTATACTTCATGTCACCCATAGTGAACTATTTGCAGAGTGTAGAGATGGTTTACTTTTCATCTCTTACGCTGATATTTACAGGGACAGAATAAACCTGTTGCACGACACGTTACATAGAGTATATGTAAAAAATAGAAGCAGTAGGAACCACTGTTTTGGAATGTTCGGGATCATGAGGCAACAATATAGGAAGTATCTTGATTCGTGAGCTTAAGTCTAATCAATAGTTTTTGACTCACAAACGTGCTAATAAATTAATTAATTTCATTCATTTCATTGCCCACTAAAATCATTTGTTTATGGAAACAAATGAAAAAGTGTAAAGGCCCAGTTAGACACAACGATTATCGCTCAAAATTCACTCAAAAGCCATCTTTTGAGCGATAATCGTTGTGTGTATATGTGCCCATCTTTCAGTCTTCTGCAGAACGATGGACCTCAGTTCAGCTTGAAACCCATCCTTCAGCAGAACAGCTGATAAGACGAACTGCATGCTGTGTTCTGCCCGGGACCGCTGATAAGAGCTGATCACATTGTCTTAGCTATAATCAGTGCAGCAGAGCAAAGAGAATTTATTTAGAGAACAGCGTGCGGTCCTCTGAATTAATTTAGCTCCTGACAGCTCACATGCTACTAATTGGTACTAATAGGCACTAGTACAAATTAGTAGATTGTGCAAAATGATCGCTCTGAAGCCATCTTTTGAGCAATCATCTTTGTGTCTAAATGCACCTTAAGATATGTTAACTGCAGCAATTCCTAATTAAACATAAATGTTTGCTTAAATTCTAGTGCATCTGTAGGATGTCAGAAAGAATCCAATTGGTTGACTGTTGAGTGTTTCCAAACCAAGGTTTCCGGTAACCCTGGAGTTTCTCAGAACACAGCAGCAGTCATTTTCCTGTTGAGTATATAAGTGATTCAACCTGTTCAAAGATGCTTAGCAAAGCAACCAACAAGTCTCAGGCAGTGTCGAATGCTTAACAAAAATAACAATGTTTTACCTACTTTTAAACCAAACTTCTTTGAAGTAGCTACGAGAGTAGAGTTCCATGTGAGTAGAAAAATATTCAGATTCCTACATGGTAACAATGTTGGGAATTACTGGTTTGCTCTTTCAATGATTGGTTGGTATGGGCAATTAGTGCCCCTATTTTCTACCAAATATGAATATACTTTATAGCTGACTGTTTCTCTGTTTCTTTGTTCTAGGGGGCTATCAGTAAAGACTAGAGATTAGCGAACACCAAAATGTTCGGGTGTTCGTTATTCGGAACGAACTTCCCGTGATGCTCGAGGGTTCGTTTCGAACAACGAACCCCATTGAAGTCAATGGGCGACCAGAACATTTTTGTATTTCGCCGATGCTCGCTAAGGTTTTCATGTGTGAAAATCTGGGCAATTCAGGAAAGTGATGGGAATGACACAGTGACGGATAGGGCAGGCGAGGGGCTACATGTTGGGCTGCATCTCAAGTTCACAGGTCCCACTATTAAGCCACAATACCGGCAAGAGTGGGCCCCCCCCCTCCCAACAACTTTTACTTCTGAAAAGCCCTCATTAGCATGGCATACCTTTGCTAAGCACCACACTACCTCCAACAAAGCACAATCACTGCCTGCATGACACTCCACTGACACTTCTCCTGGGTTACATGCTGCCCAACCGCCCCCCCTCCCCCCCACAGCGCACACCAAAGTGTCCCTGGGCAGCCTTCAGCTGCCCTCATGCCACACCACGCTCATGTCTATTTAGAATTGCGTCTGCCATGACGAGGGACCGCAGGCACACACTGCAGAGGTTGGCACGGCTAGGCAGCGACCCTCTTTAAAAGTGGCGGAGCGATAGCCCACAATGCTGTACAGAAGCAATGAGAATCCTGTGCCACCGCCATCAGGAGCTGCACACGTGGGCATAGCAATGGGGAACCTATGTGCCACACACTATTCATTCTGTCAAGGTGTCTGCATGCCCCAGTCAGACCGGGCTTTTTAATTCATAGACACAGGCAGGTACAACTCCCTATTGTGAAGTCCCTGTCGACCCACAGCATGGGTGGCTCCCTGGAACCCACCGGCGGTACACAGAAATATCCCATTGCATTGCCCAACACAGCTGAGGTAGTAATGTCGTGCTTAATGCAGGTGGGCTTCGGCCCACACTGCATGCCCCTGTCTGACTGGGGTTCTTTATAAGTGTACAGATGTAGTAAAAACTCCGTGTGCACCTACAGCATGGGTGGGTGCCAGGAAGCCACCGGCGGTACATAGAAATATCCCATTGCATTGCCCAACACAGCTGAGGTAGTAATGTTGTGCTTAATGCAGGTGGGCTTCGGCCCACACTGCATGCCCCAGTCTGACTGGGGTTCTTTATAAGTGTACAGATGTAGTAAAAACTCCGTGTGCACCTACAGCATGGGTGGGTGCCAGGAAGCCACCGGCGGTACATAGAAATATCCCATTGCATTGCCCAACACAGCTGAGGTAGTAATGTTGTGCTTAACCCTTTCCAATCCAATTTGTATATGGTTTTCCTAGGGGGCTTACTCTTTTTCTGCCGTTATACAACGGCGCTATATGCTGGCTAAAGCCAGTACTGCATGAGCTGACACGTAGGATAGGCTCCGACAGCAGAGAGGCTGGCAATATACAGTAAGAGAACCCCGACGGACGTCTACCAACAACGGAGCTGTACAGCCTTAAACCCTAATGTCTTCACAGGTCACACAGTGGACTGGAAAGGGTTAATGCAGGTGGGTTTCGGCCCACACTGCATGCCCCAGTCAGACTGGGTTTCTTTATAAGTGGAAACAGATGCATTTATAATTCCCTGTGGACCCACAGCATGGGTGGGTGCCAGGAAGCCACCGGCGGTACATAGAAATATCCCATTGCATTGCCCAACACAGCTGAGGTAGTAATGTTGTGCGTAATACAGGTGGGCTTCGGCCCACACTGCATGCCCCAGTCAGACTGGGGTTCTTTAGAAGTGTACAGATGTATTAAAAACTCCGTGTGCACCTACAGCATGGGTGGCTCCCTGGAACCCACCGGCGGTACATAAAAATATCCCATTGCATTGCCCAACACAGCTGAGGTAGTAATGTCGTGCTTAATGCAGGTGGGCTTCGGCCCACACTGCATGCCCCAGTCAGACTGGGGTTCTTTACAAGTGGACACATGTAGGTTAAACTCCCTGTGGACCCACTGCCTGGGTGGGTGCCAGGAAGCCAGCGGCGGTACACAGAAATATCCCATTGCATTGCCCAACACAGCTGAGGTAACGTCAGCTGTAATGCAGGTGGGCTAAAAATTAATTTGATTACACTGTAGGCGAGGGCCCACAAAAATTGCTGTATCAACAGTACTAATGTACATCCCAAAAATTGGCCATGGCCAGCCAAGAGGGCAGGTGAAACCCATTAATCGCTTTGGTTAATGTGGCTTAAGTGGTAACTAGGCCTGGAGGCAGCCCAGTGTAACGAAAAATTGGTTCAAGTTAAAGTTCCAATGCTTTTAAGCGCATTGAAACTTATAAAAATTGTTCTGAAAAATTATTTGACTGAGCCTTGTGGCCCTAAGAAAAATTGCCCGTTCAGCGTGATTACGTGAGGTTTCAGGAGGAGGAGCAGGAGGAGGAGGAGGAGGAATATTAGACACAGATTGATGAAGCAGAAATGTCCCCGTTTTGGATGGTGAGAGAGAACGTAGCTTCCATCCGCGGGTGCAGCCTACGTATTGCTTACGTATCGCTGCTGTCCGCTGGTGGAGAACAGAAGTCTGGGGAAATCCAGCCTTTGTTCATCTTGATGAGTGTTAGCCTGTCGGCACTGTCGGTTGACAAGCGGCTACGCTTATCTGTGATGATTCCCCCAGCCGCACTAAACACCCTTTCCGACAAGACGCTAGCCGCAGGACAAGCAAGCACCTCCAGGGCATACAGCGCGAGTTCAGGCCACGTGTCCAGCTTCGACACCCAGTAGTTGTAGGGGGCAGAGGCGTCACCAAGGATGGTCGTGCGATCCGCTACGTACTCCCTCACCATCCTTTTACAGTGCTCCCGCCGACTCAGCCGTGACTGGGGAGCGGTGACACAGTCTTGGTGGGGAGCCATAAAGCTGGCCAGGCCCTTAAAGACTGTTGCACTGCCTGGGATGTACATGCTGCTCGATCTACGCACATCCCCTGCTACCTTGCCCTCGGTACTGCGCCTTCTGCCACTAGCGCTGTCGGCTGGGAATTTTACCATCAGCTTGTCCGCAAGGGTCCTGTGGTATAGCAACACTCTCGAACCCCTTTCCTCTTCGGGAATTAGAGTGGGCAGGTTCTCCTTATACCGTGGATCGAGCAGTGTGTACACCCAGTAATCCGTCGTGGCCAGAATGCGTGCAACGCGAGGGTCACGAGAAAGGCATCCTAACATGAAGTCAGCCATGTGTGCCAGGGTACCAGTACGCAACACATGGCTGTCCTCACTAGGAAGATCACTTTCAGGATCCTCCTCCTCCTCCTCCTCCTCCTCCTCAGGCCATACACGCTGAAAGGATGACAGGCAATCAGCCGGTGTACCGTCAGCAGCGGCCCAAGCTGTCTCTTCCCCCTCCTCCTCATCCTCCTCATGCTCCTCCTCCTCCTCCTGTACGCGCTGAGAAATAGACAGGAGGGTGCCCTGACTATCCAGCGGCATACTGTCTTCCCCCGCCCCCGTTTCCGAGCGCAAAGCAGCTGCCTTTATGGTTTGCAGGGAATTTCTCAAGATGCATAGCAGAGGAATGGTGACGCTAATGATTGTAGCATCGCCGCTCACCACCTGGGTAGACTCCTCAAAATTACCAAGGACATGGCAGATGTCTGCCAACCAGGCCCACTCTTCTGAAAGGAATTGAGGAGGCTGACTCCCACTGCGCCGCCCATGTTGGAGTTGGCATTCGACTATAGCTCTCCGTTGTTCATAGAGCCTGGCCAACAAGTGGAGCGTAGAGTTCCACCGTGTGGGCACGTCGCACAGCAGTCGGTGCACTGGCAGCTTAAAGTGATGTTGCAGGGCGCGCAGGGTGGCAGCGTCCGTGTGGGACTTGCGGAAATGTGCGCAGAGGCGGCGCGCCTTTACGAGCAGGTCTGACAAGCGTGGGTAGCTTTTCAGAAAGCGCTGAACCACCAAATTAAAGACGTGGGCCAGGCATGGCACGTGCGTGAGGCTGCCGAGCTGCAGAGCCGCCACCAGGTTACGGCCGTTGTCACACACGACCATGCCCGGTTGGAGGCTCAGCGGCGCAAGCCAGCGGTCGGTCTGCTGTGTCAGACCCTGCAGCAGTTCGTGGGCCGTGTGCCTCTTATCGCCTAAGCTGAGTAGTTTCAGCACGGCCTGCTGACGCTTGCCCACCGCTGTGCTGCCACACCGCGCGACACCGACTGCTGGCGACATGCTGCTGCTAACACATCTTGATTGCGAGACAGAGGAGGAGGAGGAGGAGGAGGAGGGTGCTTTAGTGGAGGAAGCATACACCTCCGCAGATACCAGCACCGAGCTGGGGCCCGCAATTCTGGGGGTGGGTAGGACGTGAGCGGTCCCAGGCTCTGACTCTGTCCCAGCCTCCACTAAATTCACCCAATGTGCCGTCAGGGAGATGTAGTGGCCCTGCCCGCCTGTGCTTGTCCACGTGTCCGTAGTTAAGTGGACCGTGGCAGTAACCGCGTTGGTGAGGGCGCGTACAATGTTGCGGGAGACGTGGTCGTGCAGGGCTGGGACGGCACATCGGGAAAAGTAGTGGCGACTGGGAACTGAGTAGCGCGGGGCCGCCGCCTCCATGATACTTTTGAAGGACTCCGTTTCCACAACCCTATACGGCAGCATCTCAAGGCTGATGAATTTTGCTATGCGGACGGTTAACGTTTGAGCGTGCGGGTGCGTGGCGGCGTACTTGCGCTTGCGCTCCAACAGTTGCGCTAGCGACGGCTGGACTGTGCGGTGCGAGACATTGGAGGATGGGGCCGAGGACAGCGGAGGTGAGGGTGTGGGTGCAGGCCATGAGACGGTCGTGCCTGTGTCCTGAGAGGGGGGTTGCATCTCAGTGGCAGGTTGGGGCACAGGGGGAGAGGCAGCGGTGCAAACCGGAGGCGCTGAACGGCCTTCGTCCCACCTTGCGGGGTGCTTGGCCATCATATGCCTGCGCATGGTGGTGGTGGTGAGGCTGTTGGTGTTGGCTCCCCGGCTGAGCTTTGCGCGACAAAGGTTGCACACCACAGTTCGTCGGTCGTCAGGCGTCTCTGTGAAAAACTGCCAGACCTTAGAGCACCTCGGCCTCTGCAGGGTGGCATGGCGCGAGGGGGCGCTTTGGGAAACACTTGGTGGATTATTCGGTCTGGCCCTGCCTCTACCCCTGGCCACCGCACTGCCTCTTGCAACCTGCCCTGCTGATGCCCTTGACTCCCCCTCTGAAGACCTGTCCTCCTGAGTAAGCGTTGCACACCAGGTGGGGTCAGTCACCTCATCGTCCTGCTGCTCTTCCTCCGAATCCTCTGTGCGCTGCTCCCTCGGACTTACTGCCCTTACTACTACCTCACTGCAAGACAACTGTGTCTGATCGTCATCGTCCTCCTCACCCACAGAAAGTTGTTGAGACAGTTGGCGGAAGTCCCCAGCCTCATCCCCCGGACCCCGGGAACTTTCGAATGGTTGGGCATCAGTGACTATAAACTCCTCTGGTGGGAGAGGAACCGCTGCTGCCCAATCTGAGCAGGGGCCCGAGAACAGTTCCTGGGAGTGTTCCCGCTCCTGAGCAGGTGTCATTGTAGTGGAGTGAGGAGGCTGGGAGGAAGGAGGAGCAGCAGACAGAGGATTCGGATTTGCAGCAGTGGACGGCGCAGAACTGCGTGTTGACGATAGGTTGCTCGAAGCACTTTCTGCCATCCAGGACAGGACCTGCTCACACTGCTCATTTTCTAATAACCGTCTCCCGCGTGGACCCATTAATTGGGCGATGAATGTGGGGACGCCAGAAACGTGCCTCTCTCCTAATCGCGCAGCAGTCGGCTGCGACACACCGGGATCAGGAGCTCGGCCTGTGCCCACACCCTGACTTGGCCCTCCGCGTCCTCGGCCGCGTCCACGTCCTCTAGGCCTACCCCTACCCCTCAGCATGCTGTATTACCAGTGATTTGATTTCACAGGCAGGAAATAAATTGGCGCATGACTGCAGGCCAAATATAATTTTTGCCCTTTTTGGAAAACGAAAGGCCCCACTGCCTCTAGTGAATGAATAATCTAAGTTTAATAACTGTGCTGTGTCCCTGCTAATGTGTCACAGAACGTGAGGGTAGCAGAGTTATTATAACTCTGGCAGAGCAGGTATTTTTTTCCCAATTAAGGAAAGCAAATGGCGAAGCCAGCAGTAAAGCGTAGCTGGGTGCGTCTGATTTAGCAATGTTGTTCACGTAGCTCACACGTGTCCACAGCCCTTAGGACGGACAGAGGCTGGACAAATAGATTTGTTTTCAGTTTTTTTCCACCAAAAGGCAGCACTGCGTATATTCTATGAACATGAGAAGTTTAATAACTGTGCTGTGTCCCTGCTTATGTGTCACAGAACGTGAGGGTAGCAGAGTTATTATAACTCTGGCAGAGCAGGTATTTTTTTCCCAATTAAGGAAAGCAAATGGCGAAGCCAGCAGTAAAGCGTAGCTGGGTGCGTATGATTTAGCAATGTTGTTCACGCAGCTCACACGTGTCCACCGCCCTTAGGACGGACAGAGGCTGGACAAATAGATTTGTTTCCAGTTTTTTTTCACCAAAAGGCAGCACTGCGTATATTCTATGAACATGAGAAGTTTAATAACTGTGCTGTGTCCCTGCTAATGTGTCACAGAACGTGAGGGTAGCAGAGTTATTATAACTCTGGCAGAGCAGGTATTTTTTTCCCAATTAAGGAAAGCAAATGGCGAAGCCAGCAGTAAAGCGTAGCTGGGTGCGTCTGATTTAGCAATGTTGTTCACGTAGCTCACACGTGTCCACAGCCCTTAGGACGGACAGAGGCTGGACAAATAGATTTGTTTTCAGTTTTTTTCCACCAAAAGGCAGCACTGCGTATATTCTATGAACATGAGAAGTTTAATAACTGTGCTGTGTCCCTGCTTATGTGTCACAGAACGTGAGGGTAGCAGAGTTATTATAACTCTGGCAGAGCAGGTATTTTTTTCCCAATTAAGGAAAGCAAATGGCGAAGCCAGCAGTAAAGCGTAGCTGGGTGCGTATGATTTAGCAATGTTGTTCACGCAGCTCACACGTGTCCACCGCCCTTAGGACGGACAGAGGCTGGACAAATAGATTTGTTTTCAGTTTTTTTCCACCAAAAGGCAGCACTGCGTATATTCTATGAACATGAGAAGTTTAATAACTGTGCTGTGTCCCTGCTTATGTGTCACAGAACGTGAGGGTAGCAGAGTTATTATAACTCTGGCAGAGCAGGTATTTTTTTCCCAATTAAGGAAAGCAAATGGCGAAGCCAGCAGTAAAGCGTAGCTGGGTGCGTATGATTTAGCAATGTTGTTCACGCAGCTCACACGTGTCCACCGGCGTTAGGACGGACAGAGGCAGGACAAATAGAATTATTTTCACTTGTTTTACAAGCAAAAGGCCGCACTGCGTATATTCAATGAATAATAACTGTGTTGTGGCCCTGCCTATACAATTCTTTCCCTGCAGTATCAATGGAGGGTGGAATGCTCTGCAGAGGCGATTTTGAGAAGCCCAAAAAAAATGCAGCACAGCTAACAGCAGCCTGGACAGTACTGCACACGGATAAATATGGCCCTAGAAAGGACCGTTGAGGTTCTTGAAGGCTACACTCACTCCTAACACTCTCCCTGCCTATGCAGCACTTCTGTCCCTAATGCCAGGTGCAACGCTCTGCAGAGCCGATTTTGAGAAAAAAAAAATGCCACTGCTAACAGCAGCCAACACACAGCTATCAGTGGCCCTAATAAGGACCTTTGGGGGGTCTTGAAGCCTACACTAACTACCAATTCTTTCCCTACAGCAGCTCCGGTACAAACAGCACTGTCCCTCATCTAACTCACACGGCATCTGAGGCGAACCGCGGGAGGGGCCGACTTTTATGTTCGGGTGACACCTGATCGCCCCAGCCACTCACAGCAGGGGGGTGGTATAGGGCTTGAACGTCACAGGGGGAAGTTGTAATGCCTTCCCTGTCTTTCAATTGGCCAGAAAAGCGCGCTAACGTCTCAGGGAAGGAAGTGAAAGTAACCAGAACACCGCATGGTGTTCGTTACGAATAACGAACATCCCGAACACCCTAATATTCGCACGAATATCAAGCTCGGACGAACGCGTTCGCTCATCTCTAGTAAAGACCAGTAAGGTCTGAAAGGTTTCAGCCATGTTTGTCCAATTTTTTCACATGCAGTTTTAGTTGCTATTACTTGGATGAACTGCGATGTGACGTTTTATACCTATATTCCATTGCTTGTCTTGTTTTTTTTTCTATTTATTTGATTTTATGGCATTTACATGTCAACAGTGCAACCATTTGACATTAGGCTATGTGACTGCTGACTTATCTCCTTCTGAAAGAAGAATATCCAGGCTAAATTAATGTATTCTTGAGAGACTTTACAAGTTTTCCCCATGTTGGTCATCACTTTATAACCACAATGACATTGAAAACATTGAACAATGTGCCAATTCAAAACTTTTAATATCTTTATTGACTGTTTTTTTTTATAAATTTTCTTTCCCACACCTGTGTACATATAGTATTATAATATACTAGTAATATAATGTATGCATGTTTAGAAATCACTATTCAACATTCAGTGAGGTTTGTGACTATAACAGCTCCTTCCGTAAAATATAATGTGGAAATAATGACAACCTTTAGCAAGGTTAAAAAATGACTACACTATAGCCAGGAAGGCTGTTCTATATTTATAGGCTGCCCTTAGCTATGAGGTCTGCTCTTTTGCTTGCTTGGTGAACTCACCAGAGGGAAGATGAATATTTTGTAAATCTCATCTAGAGTAGTTCTGAAAGGTATTATGAGTATAATTATTTTCTTCAAAATCCAAATGCATAAGAAAATCATACAGAAGAAAAGTCTCATGTACATGATCAGGTGTACTTCAGCCCATAATGCTGTATGCAATGCACACCTTATTGCTGACCAAATATGTCAGCAATAGGCCACGTATTATGTAGCTAAACCCCCAGTACATAAAAGTGAGCTAGTGTTATCTTGGCTAATTATTCCTCTCTATTTGACACATTCTCTTCAGAATGTCATGTGTTCTCAGTTCTGACCAGCTCAGATCTACTTGGGTTTATGTGTTCAGTTCCTAGTCAGTTTCTCAGTCTGTCTGATGTTACATGGAGACTACCAAAAGAAACCTGTCTAGAGGTGAATGCTGGCACTCCTGTTAAAGTTATCGATGATTACGCAGCTCCTATCACTCAGTTATAATAGAGGACATCCCAACCCATTCTTCCGACTGTATATGTATAATCTGTAGCTTATTTATGTAAATCTAGAAGGTAATGATAAGTATAATTAAACTATCTACCCAGCAGGCAGAAATTGTATAGCCTTTAGCTAATGCTGTGCTAATGCACTATTGGATTGGATGTGAAAATAAAACTAAAAAATGTCATTATCAAGATGGTGTCTGACAAGTATCAGACAAGGGGCTCCACTGCATGCAAGTTGCTCCAATATACAAAAGAGACCTCTAGAGTGTGACAGGCAATTAGGTGAGGACAGGGATGGGAAAATGTGTTTTTGCCAAAATAGCCCTTTAAAGTTGAGAGTTTTATATCAGAATATGTTTTATCCTAGGAGCATTGTTTTTACTGCTTACAAGTTTTTGCCCACTATATGGCACCATATCTAAATATGAAGTGTATTACTATACTATTCATGATCTGTGCAATATCCTCTATATAGTTATGTTCATGTTCACACAACAATTAATAATCTCTCACAGATCAGAAGCATATCATCTTGTAACAGGGTAGCATTTGCTCATCGTTGGCACTTTCATTGATCTTCAAATCTATTTGATTCTGATATACACAGCATAGACAATATCATCATATATTGTTTACCCTTTTTTAGACAATACAGGTATTTGCATTTTATACATGGCATAAATTGTGATTCTATTCAATATTATATGGCAACAAATTTTAAAAAATCATATATCTGGATTGGCACTAACATTGGTGGTGTGAGCTAGCCTTGCCACACCAGGACAGATGTCTAAATTAAAAGATGTCTGTTTACTTTAATTATAAAGTTCTATATTCAAAAGAGTATTTTCTTTGTTTTTAGACAGATGAAGCGTATGTTGTTTTGTTAATGGAAAAGTATGGTCTGCCATATAGTCAGCCAGTGCTTTTTTCAGTCTGGCATAACTGTGGGTGTGAGGTGTGAGAATTTCCAGGTTCAACAGGCTCTCAGCAGTGAGAACCCCCACTGATCATCTCCATGTGCATATGACATGGCCTTAGATTTTAGGATAACCCCTTTAACGAGTAGTCAAGTTGATCACTAATGATGAGCGAGCATACTCGCTAAGAGCAATTGCTCGAGCGAGCATTGGCCTTAGCGAGTACCTGCCCGCTCGAGAGAAAAGGTTCGGGTGCCGGCAGCGGGCAGGGAGCTGCGGGGGAGAGCGGAGAGGAATGTAGGGGAGATCTCCCCCCCCCCCCCGCTCCTCCCTGCTGACTGCCACTACTCACCTCTCCCCAGCGCCGGAGCAATTGCCCTTAGCGAGTATGCTCGCTAATCTCTAATACACACATATTAGGTGGTATCTTATATGTTACAACATGTGTTTCTATGTAATATTAGTTACAAGCATATTGAAATTGATTGCTATTGTTTTAAACAAAAATAGTATATTATTCTGTCCAGTATCAATCAGCTGCCATTCAGGGCACTAGAAAAGCTAAGCTGACATCCTTCTCCCGTGATGATAGATAGATAGATAGATAGATAGATAGATAGATAGATAGATAGATAGATAGATAGATAGAAAGAAAGTATGGCGTGGCTGACTTAGACCCTCATGGTTTTGCAATACTGCTGTGTAGCTTGTAGGTGGAAGAGTTAAATTCCTTTCAGCATATAGAAAAGCTGAGTGCTGATATAGAGCTTCGAAGTAGGCTTCAGCAAAGGCTGTCACATCCCTCCCCCCCCCCGCACACACACACACACACCTCAGGGTGTCTGTGATTTCCTACAGCCCTGTTAAACCATAGCAAGCGAATGTTTACATTGGGAGATTGGCAGCAAATTGTAACAAAGAGATTTCCCTCTAAAACAAGGAAGAAATGTAATTTGGAAATTATGACTCATCTGTACATTGCAGCTTGCTGACAAGGATATTTAGCAAAATGTCGCATTACCACGAATAAGATGCATGGACTCCTATCTTTGCGCAGCACTCAGAACATCCAGAACTGCATATCTGGGAAAGTATATACCCAGGAATACTTGTGTGTAGACTCAAACCGTACGTGAAATCATGAGAGGAAACTTTGCCGTAATATTTTCTTTGTGGGTCCCACCCATACGAAGTTATGAAAGAAATATGGATTTCAGGGATTATGTGCTCCAATGTAAGCCAAACCCCCATTGGGGCTGGAGCTAAAGGGGAGTTACCTCGATGAGGGTTTAAAAATCACACAGGGATGTGTGCTTAGGGTCAGCCCCTTGGAGGTCACTATGCGCGAGGACTGTCCGGAAATTCTGTGAGCCTCCACACAAAGAATGCTAACACTCTTATTTTAATCCTTGTTATTTTACTGTCTGTGATATCATATGTATGCCTCTTGCCTATTACCTTGTAATATCATTTTTGTATTTTTCTGTAAATAAGCACTGCTACGTTTTAGAAATAAACTTTCAATGAATTAGTGTACCTCGTCCGTGTTAACACGAAACCATATCTCTAAAGACATAATTGTGGGTAATTAGCATTCGAGTCCAACGCCCATCAATGCTTGTGGCGGCAGCCTGTATTGTGTGAGCATTGTAGAGCTCTAGAGTGCACTAGACTGTCCAGGGGGATGATTTGAGCTTTTGCTTCACATGCATGCAGAAGTCTGGAAAGCTGGGTACAAATCAGATAGTATTCTAACACCTTTAAGCTTGAAATCTTAGCTATATTGAGCACAGGGCTAGGCGGATTGCTGTAGAGTTGTGGCAGAAGGTGATGGTCGCTTATCCAGATGACGTGCAGAGCCCCAGAAAGTTGGGTACCAGTCACTCCACCATCTATGCCTTCTCCTTGCTACATGACAAGTTTAACTATCATATACCAGCATAATTAATATTGAACTAGCAATTATTTAGCATATAGCTCAGGTGTGTTTTAGTATTCAGTAAATTTTGATTTTTCAATTGATTTTATTTACTTTTTCATTTTCTTCTATTGAAATTAAATGCATATTTCTCTATGAATTTGGCAGAGCTGTGAGTGACTGATGATACACTGCAAAGTCTTATCTCACATAAACATACTTTTATTTCACATCCCCTTTAAACAACACTTTATGCTTTAATGAAGTGTTACATTCCATATTAATACTGAGGATATAAAAATCTCATTTTGTTTAATGTGTTGCAGTGATCTCTACTACTGTATATCCTGTTTGTGAAGCTGCCATAAAAATAAATATTATAACAGTGCCAATGTTATGCTGTATACCACAATAAATTATTGGTGCATTTCCAGTACTTACATCTCACCTAAATAATATAAATGCAATATAGTAATGCAATTTTCTACCATAGCTCCAATTATCTGTTTTACTGACTTTTACTGTCTGGCTCACATAGATATTTTGCCATTTTAAGATTCTCTAGGTGACACATGCTTAAGGGGAAGATTGCAACTGCTCAAATATTAATAATTTTTTAATGTAAACCAAACCACACAACTAGAGGCTTCATGCTTGTACATTATTAGTAAACTGCCTTTGTGTCAAGTGCAAAATACATGATCACTAGAAATTCTCTTTTAAAGACATAATTAACAGAACAAGTGAAATGTATATTGTTTATATACTGAAAAGTAAGCAAAAGGAGTAAAGAAGGTATAGATATACAGACGTTCATTAAACCTTCACATATAAGTAAGGAAGAACTAAAATGATTGGCAAGT
Source organism: Eleutherodactylus coqui (assembly GCF_035609145.1). Classification (NCBI taxonomy): domain Eukaryota; kingdom Metazoa; phylum Chordata; class Amphibia; order Anura; family Eleutherodactylidae; genus Eleutherodactylus; species Eleutherodactylus coqui. The sequence continues at coordinate 124,850,168 of NC_089841.1, read as the reverse complement.
AATTGAGAAAAGAATAATTATTGTATGTTATTATTAGTAGTAGTATTAGTGTTATAGACTTTTTTACCTGGTCAATTTTCTTAATTTTTTAGTTATAAAATCTGTAAACAGAGGACTTGGTGGTCTGAAAGTCTGTTTGCTTTCTGTTACTTTGACAGCAACAAAGGTACCAAAGGTATCAAAGGTACCAGAGCCTCATTTTAAACCTAAATTGGCCATATAGAAGGTCAATGGATGCATCATAGCAATAGCCATGGCCCTTAAATGAACAAAGCTTTAAAATAGTCCCAGTTGGTACAATAGCTATTGTTACCTCCCTATAGATTTTCAATATTATTCTCTTGATGGTTTGGTTTTTCTCTTGTTTCCTCAGAAACTCTAATCACATACGTAAGTCAAGGGAAAGCCTACTAAATTGACCCTAAGAGTTCATTCACACGAGAGTATTTTTTGTCCGTGTGCTTTGGTGTCTTTCACGAACAGCACACAAACCCATTATAGCCTATGGGACTATACACAAAGGCAATTTTCCACATGGAAAAAAATCACTGCCTGTCCTATTCTCATCCCTTTCAAGGGCAAGGATAGGACATGCAATGTGCACTGTTCATGCAGATTGGACAGCATATGGATGGGTTTCAACATTCTGTCCAATGCACGACTCACACTCGCTTGTGAGAATAAGCCCTAACGTGTGCAGGGTTGAAAAATTAGATTGTTACCGCCTATAGGGAAAGGGACTGATGTGAGTCAATCTTCTTTGTATACGGCTGTGGATATATTAATGCTACATTAAAGGTCATAATAATGATATTATTTTTTTACTTTTGTAGAATATGCTATATATATATATATATATATATATATATTAATGCATTACTATGTAAAAAAGAGGTCAGGATTCTTTTTTTGTAAAAGAAGTCTCATGGATATATTTTAAGCACTGAATGATGCAGTAAATGTAAGAGATTACCACAGCAATATTTTTTTTTTTTGTAAATCAGATTTTTACTGATATTTTTATCATAACAATCCACTATATAGCAAATATCAATTCCGTCCAAGCAAGACACATAGTAAAACAAACAACCATAGTCCACTACAGTATTGAACAGCATCAAGTGGTAGGGGAATCCACTAATAAAAGAACAGATGCAAAACAGATGGGTAGTGGGGTGTTGGGGGAGGAGTAAGAAGGGGTAAGAGTAGGGGGGGGGAGGCAAAGGTAACTCTTGAGATAAACAGATAGGTTAAACAGAGAAAGACGAGAGGCTAAAAATGGAGACCTAAATGAGAGCCGGTGGTGAGTAGCCAAAATCGCCAACACCAGAGGAAAGGAGCTGCCTAAATAGCATCAAACCTCCTAGCTAGATGAACCTTCTCCAACCTCCTAGCTAGATGAACCTTCTCCTCCCAATCACCACCTTCTCCTCCAATCGTTTCCCCTATCTATCAGGGTTCACACATCTTTGTCCTCTCCTGAAGACCTAACCCCGGTCCTCATATATAGATCAACCCTGATGACCAGGGAGAGATCTGGCCCTAATCACCCTGCTATACAGGTTTCAATGAAATCACAAATGATAACACCTATGAAACACCTCTCAATTTCTGTCAAAGACTCCATATCTACATGAATTTATCATGACTGCCCTTGGACCAACTAGATAAGTCATCAAGATTATAAATAGGGTCCATCTGCCTCTTCACTGTGCCTGAGTTGGGGGTGTCTTTTAAAGCCAGTGAAGGTGGATCAAAGCTTTAGCAGCATCTAATAGGAAGGCAATCTATGCTTGATTAGGTGGAAAAGTGCTGAAGGCTTCCATGAAAAGACCATATCTTCTGAGATAGACAGGTTTAGGGAGAGCCTCCTCAAACTCCTCTCAACATCCTGTCAGAATGGTGCAATGATTGGACATTCCCACCAGATGTGCAGAAAAAAGCCTTCTTCTGCAACGCACCTCCAACACCTACCATGCGGAGCTAGTTTGTAAGCGAAGAGCCATTGTAGAGTCTTGTACAATCTCACAAGGCATTTGTAGTGACTTTCCTGTGAAACAATACAAGGGGAGAGTCCAAAAGCCGTCTTCAAAATCAGCTTCGTATTCCTCATAGAAAGGGAAATATTCAGCTCCTTTCCCCATGAAATGAGAAAAGCAGGTTTGCCCAGTATCTGAGGAGAGATGAAGCATTTCTGTAAGTTTGCTATTTTCCTGGACCTTGGACTTCCTTCGGACAGGACTCTCTCAAATGAGGTCCGTGGTCTAGACTCTAGATGACTTGAAAGAACTGAGGAACTCAGTAATGTTTGTGAATGAATGAAGATACAACTATTTTTATTGTGTTCTGTTACATACTAGCATACTCATTATGTCCCTTTTGCTATACGATATATAGTCTTGGCTAACTGACTATAGATTGGTTATAAGCAGAATGTCAAACTTTGCACTGATCATGTAAATCAAACATTTTCATAGTCTAATAATGAATCTGCAAAGACAAGTGCTCCTCCATGCATGACCACTCTGCCCTTGTTCTGAATTGCATATTGGAACCAAAGTGAAAGCAGTTTCTAACAATTTATAAGCGCATAAATCAGCCATAAAAATTACATTAGAAATTGTATGACAAAGCAATTTACAACTTGAAGTCATTCTTTGATATTATCACTGCTAGAGATTCATTAGCCTGAGTAATTGAGGAGTTGACAACATAAGTGAGAGTGTACAGTAAATACAGATTATATAGATTACAGTAAGAACAGACAGATGGTAGATGCTGAATTTGTGCTAGAATCTATTATAGCATCCAATTGTCCCTAATTTCAAATATTATACTTATCTTTAAACATTTAACCCAGCCAATGTACAGTACAGTTTATTTGTTCTACATAGTGGATGAATTCACATTCTGTATTGTAAGGAAGCTTTGGGTTGTTTTCAGGGGCACATGGATTTTTAAAGGTGGAGTTTCCAGGTACAAGGGTGTCCACAGTGGAAATAGCAAAATGCCAAAATGACTCCCCTCCTGTTGTAAGACTTGTCCAGGAATCTATATATGGCTGGTATCTCTGGGTATTGTCTAATCTTTCTTGTAGTTTGCTGTTGTAAAAAGTTAAAAGGGTCATTAGGAGTCAGGTGGCCACCGCAGCCAATCAGAGGCTGCAGCATCCCTGTTCCGCGTAGGATGTTGGCACTTAGGATGTGAGTGCTGATGCCAGGAGAACAAGCAGTGACACTACAGCCTCTGATTGGCTGTAGAGATCTCCTGACATCTTGTGACATCATCAGAAGCAACAAACACCGGGAACACAGCAGGACTGCAACGCTGGATTGTGGTAGCAGGGAACAGGTAAGTACTTCACCTCTTCTTATTTCAGCAGAGTGGGCACTAAAGGGTGCATATTGTTCGGTAACCGGATAACCCCTTTATTTAAGCTGGTTTAGGGCAGTAAAATAGTAATTAGCAGTTACTTTTCATTTTCTTTATATTCCCAGATCTGTGAAGCACAGTCATTTTCATGTTGCCTTCAACTTGCTGTGGGTAGGATGACCAATGTAAAGGACTACAGTTCCCATGATTCCTCTTGCATACATTGGGCTTATTTACAGCTGTCTAGATGCCTGTTACCATCTGTAAGTCTGCGCTATAATTTCTCTCTGTCTTCACAAAGAGTACATACTCTGCAACTGACACACTGCAATTCCGCATGTGAAAAAGTCACCAGTAGAACGGGACCAAGTGATGCCTTCAATCTCAATAAATTCCTTCAAAGGAACATTTTTTTTTCCGCGCAAAATATTAGTCCATGAAAAGATAGGTCTTGACCTATCTTTGTCTGTGTTACGTAGACTTGTATGGTAGCTAAAAAAAATGGGAGGGGGAGGGAGTTACCCTGCCTACAATACAGGGAAAAGAAGATAGCTGGCTCTATTTAGACCTTTAATTGCCATTCTAATCTATAGGAAGGATGTTACACGCAAGCTTGGGAACGGTCATTTTGACAGTGAAAAAATCTGATTGATTGGCTAGCACAAACATATCAGCCTGCTCCTGGCCATCTCCTCACTTCATTCATGAGAGTATACGTTCCGTACAGGCTAACGTATTAGCGCAAACGTTCGTATGAATAAGCCCTTAAACACTGCACATCTGCTCTCTTTTACCAAGATACACAGAGTTTAGTACTCATTCACATGGGTTTATGCATATTTCAGTCGCATAAGTACACAACTTGGTCCTATTCACTGGGTATTATGCAGGTAAAAATATGCACATAATAAGCAACATATGTGTGAATGAGCCCTAAGGGAGGTGTGGAGGTATGCTGATTAAAAGGCAATGGGCAAAAAAAGTTTCAGTAAAAGTCGGCTTCATGTGGGATAATCTTCTTTATTACTGTTACTTTTAAAACAGAGACATGACAACCTCCAAAGTGCCAGACATATTTCGACTGTAAACCAGCCTTTTACACAGCTGAAAAAGAAGATTACCCCACGTGAAGCCGACTTTTATTGAAACTTTTTTGCACATTGCTTGTCCTGCTGAAGCTGCAGGCTTAAAGGGGTTGTCCCGCGGCAGCAAGTGGGTCTATACACTTCTGTATGGCCATATTAATGCACTTTGTAATGTACATTGTGCATTAATTATGAGCCATACAGAAGTTATAAGAAGTTTTTCACTTACCTGCTCCGTTGCTGGCGTCCTTGTTCCCATGGAGCCGACTAATTTTCGCCGTCTAATGGCCAAATTAGCCGCGCTTGCGCAGTCCGGGTCTTCTTCTGTTCTCAATGGGGCTCCGTGTAGCTCCGTGTAGCTCCGCCCCGTCACGTGCCGATTCCAGCCAATCAGGAGGCTGGAATCGGCAATGGACCGCACAGAAGCCCTGCGGTCCACGGAGGGAGAAGATCCCGGTGGCCATCTTCCGCAGGTAAGTAAGAAGTCACCGAAACGCGGGGATTCAGGTAAGCGCTCTCCGGTATTCTTTTTTAACCCCTGCATCGGGGTTGTCTCGCGCCGAACGGGGATGGGGGTTGAAAAAAAAAAAAACACGTTTCGGCGCGGGACAACCCCTTTAAGTCTGAGCTCCATGGATCTGCATCAGGCAGCTGGAGGTCCCGTTTGAGAAGGTGAGCTAAACAAACTTTCTTTTTCTATTTAATTAAAAGTCAGGATATGAAACGGCCTGTACTTCGGAGGTGGAGAGAAAAGAGAGAACCATGTGTTCAGAGTACGGGAAATAATTGACACAGGAGAAAAAAGCTGTAGCCATGTGAATGCATGTGAAACTAGCTTTATAGGAGAATTTCAACTATAAACAGTTCAAAAGTTAGTAATAGCTCATACCACATTTAGGGCTCCTTCAGACGAGCAAATGCACACATGCATTTTGTAAGATTGCAGGGGGATGTTGTGTGATGGCATGGCGGTAACAGGAGGAGGAGGCAGAGGCAGTTTTAATTTAGCAAATTACCTTTTACTAAACAGCAAACATTAATTACATTTCAGCACTACATAGAGAGTTACATACTTTAATGTTGAAGAAGAATTTACAGTAAAGTTCGACTTCTTTAGGAGGGCACAATAGTTTTATATGACATTATACTTTCTTGTTTTCAACACAAAACAAATGGTAAATTGAGCAATTGCCCTTGTAGCAGTCAGTCTTTTAACCCCCATCTATCAATCCCCTCTAACTATTAGTACTCTGAGTACCAAAAGTCTAACAATCTGAAGCAGTCACTACAACTGGTCTTATTGCCCGAAAGATACAACTTTCATTAAAGGGGTTGTCCCGCGCCGAAACGGTTTTTTTTTTTTTTCAAACCCCCCCCCCCCCCCCCCCCCCCCGTTCGGCGCGAGACAACCCCGATGCAGGGACCTAAAGAAAAATCCGCACAGCGCTTACCTGAATCCCCGCGCTCCGGTGACTTCTTACTTACCGGCTGAAGATGGCCACCGGCATCTTCTCCCTCGGTGGACCGCAGGGCTTCTGTGCGGTCCATTGCCGATTCCAGCCTCCTGATTGGCTGGAATCGGCACGTGACGGGGCGGAGCTACACGGAGCTACACGGAGCCCCATTGAGATAAGAAGAAGACCCGGACTGCGCAAGCGCGGCTAATTTGGCCATTAGACGGCGAAAATTAGTCGGCTCCATGGGAACGAGGACGCTAGCAATGGAGCAGGTAAGTGAAAAACTTCTTATAACTTCTGTATGGCTCATAATTAATGCACAATGTACATTACAAAGTGCATTAATATGGCCATACAGAAGTGTATAGACCCACTTGCTGCCGCAGGACAACCCCTTTAACTCTGCAAACTGAGTATATGCAACTCGATGGTCTCTTAGTTCTCTGCCATTCTTTTTCCCTCAGTGCACCTTTTCCTTTCCTGCTGCTTTTCTTTCACTTCTCGTCAACTCTCCTCTGCATGCACACATAGAACTCTGACTCACTTCCTCTCTTCAGTTATGTTTAATCTCACAGCATCTGGTCTCTTATCTTTGCCTCTCCAGGTGTAAATGCAGGCCTGTACACACCAACCACCCACTGTCATAACTTTTTCTGGTACTGCAGTGTTCGCCAATTCATGTGCACTGGCCCCCAGAATGTGCACTCAAGACATGAAAAGTCTTTGACTCTACACTTACAGTCTCTCATGCATGTAATGCATGGGAGACTCTCATTTTATAATGCGTTGGAGCTTGATGCTCGCCATGACTCACTTTCTGCTGCATCACTTCTTCATGTATGCAGTGCCTGCTACGCAGACCTTTACACAGCCGCACCACAGCAGACCTTTATTGGGCTCATTCTACTATGCTCCAGGTTTCCAGCCACTCCACAGCTTGGGTATGTAGATGACCTGTCTTTCTATGGTGGCTAGCCTTCAATACTTTGAAAGTTCTTTGTGCTTCATCACTCGTTCTCTTCACCTACAAGCAAATCAAGATGGTGCCTGTCCAGCACTCAGGACGTTCTTCTGCTCTGGTGCATTACATAGGAGGGCAGGGCATATCCCTCTACACAACTCCGTAACAGAGGCCTGATCTTCTTGGCGGTGATATGCAATTAGCATCACTGCTGGCATCTTAGAGGGAGCAGGCATCTTATACTTGGCACCTGGAACACCTGTAAATGCTTTGTCCCATGTTTTTGTCACTGGCCAGGAACCAGGCTTCTTCACAGAGATCAGAGTGCCAGTTCTCTTCTGCCCTGACCACACTACTGACAAGTGGGTGGGAGTTAGTGGCCAAAGCACCTCTGCTGCTTTGGCAGTTCTGTGGAGGGAATAAGGAGCGCTTCCTGGGCTTGTAGCTCTTATACCACTGATTGTATGGTAATTTGTTTTGGGGCACATACTTTTCTTATTTTATTCTGAAAAGTGCTCCTAAACTGCTGCACTGTTATGATCCGTCCACTGAATTTCAGGGGTGGTAAACCTACCCGAGAAGTCTGCCAAAACTATATTTGCGGGCACTTACTTTCCCTTAGTTGTCTCCTGCATTTGACCAATAGGAGTGCTACCATCATCTGAGTCCCCACTTCTCTTCATTCAATACGGAGGACAAGCATACAGACATGGATGAGAGAGCGATTGTCCCAGTAATGGCAGTGAAAGTGCATCAATAGCTCTCACAAGATTATATACAAACTCCTGCATCTAATAACAGATATAATTCTGCTTGTTATGTTTGTGTGGGCAAATAGGCAACAGTCCCACACAAACGTGACCCAGGTCACTGGATATAACAAACACAGGGACCTAAAATGAACAAAGACTGGACATACTGGCAGAAACACCAAAAAGGACAGAGAACTGCAAACTGTGGACTGGACTCACGGACAGCCATAACCTAGGACAAATGGTCAATACACTCACCAAAAATCCCTGTACACTAAAGGAATAGCAGAAATATAAATATGAGGGATTAGTTGATTAGTTCATGAATTGGCCAAGTCACTTAAGCTGCGAGCCCAGTGATCAAGGGTACTCATGTTTCACAGTACCTACTCTAATGAGACACATGATCCAGCAGCACCAGACACAGTTCACACCGCAACCTGCAACACCCAGGCAACAGGACACAAGTCACACAGCAAGCTGCACACAAAGGTAACAGAACCCAAGCCGCACAGAAGGAAACATGACTGCTCAACCTGGACACCAAACAGACACTGAAAGAGGCCTGTATTATATATGAGCTCAGACTCTGGGGATTGGCTGGCAAGAGCAAACCACAGCCAGCTAAACTATCCCTCACCTGTGAAGGTGTGCTCCTGGAACCCTGTAGAACAACAGACTCCAGCAGCACAAACCTGATAGTACCTCCCTTTAAAAAAAGGGGCCTCTGGACCCTTAAGACAAAAAAAAATTATGAAGCTCCTCCAAACCATGCACGTGTAATACAGGACTTATCCTACGGGCCTGACTCCAACACATGCCCACACACAGGAAAGAGAAACATATTGTGCACAACTAAGCAGGACCACTGCACCTTACACAAAAGGTCACGAACAGTAGCCTGCACAGAAAATGCACCAATCCAGAGGGGAAAAATGTCAACCCTCCCTACTGACATAGCCTGCACAGGACTTATCCATACGGGCACAGTGCAGATGCTAGTCAGTCAGCAGGAGAAGGGATAAAACACAGGTACATACAGCACAGGGGTCTGCTGCAAAAGGTAAGGCTGGTCATGTTACATCCGCAGGGCGCACCTGGCCACAGCATGAACTCCAGAACTAGAAATTCAGGTGGCTAGATGCATGACGGAAGATTGACCCTAGGCTGCAGGGAGAATGGCAGGGCCCTACCTATAGGCGGAGCGATGGCCTCGATAAAGGCAGCCCCGTGCTGCAAACCTCAGACCTGACAAACCCTGCAACGGAGGTCAACGGAACCAGGTGGAAACTGAGACATTATGTATAACACAACATACCAACGTAATGCATACCAACACAATGCATACCAAAATAATGCATACCAACATAATGCATAACAATATAATGCCCCTCTTTTGAAACTGGGGGCATTAAGTTACATTTATGTGCGCAAGTAGGCACTGGACTCGCATGAATGTGACCCAAAAACACAGGTTAGGACCAAGGGACCGAAAACGAACAGAGACTGGACAGAAAACTGCATACTGCTGACTGGACTCATGGACAGCCATAACCTAGGACAAACGGCCAACACACTCACCAAACATTCCCGCACACTAAAGCAGATGGAAGAGTAGAAGTATAAATACGAGGGATTAGTTTGTGAATTGGCCAAGTCACTTAAGCCGCGAGCCCAGCAATCAAGAGTCCTTGTGTCTTGCGGTCCCTATTCTAACGAGACACATGATCCAGCAGCACCGGACACAGTTTAAACGACAAGCTGCAACACCCAGGCAACAGGACACAAGTTACACAGCAAGCTGCACACAAAGGTAACAGAACACAAGCCGCACAGAAGGAAACATGACTGCTCAACCTGGACACCAAACAGACACTGAAAGAGGCCTGTATTATATATGAGCTCAGACCCTGGGGATTAGCTGGCAAGAGCAAACCACACCTAGCCAGCTAAACTATCCCTCACTTGTGAAAGTGTGCTCCTGGAACCCTGTAGAACAACAGACTCCAGCAGCACAAACTGACAGTGCTTTTGATGATAACAGAACTTTGGATTGCTCTGATTGGTTAGTCGAAGTTGTTGACAGCCACTAACAAGTTATTGACTGGCTAATAACAAAGTGTAATAGCTGAGAAAAGCCGGATGAACAGGCTGCAAGTTGTACATATTACTTGGAGCTCCCTTATGTTAGCTAAGCCTCGTCCCCATTTCCTGTAACCCATATGTTATTAGAGACAGGTATTACTTGACAACAGGCAGTGGACAGCATATTAGAAGGGAGTTCCCTAATGGCCAGCACTTTGGAGCGATTTTCCAGACAGACAGTGTAAAATTTTGGTAAATAAAGTGAATTGCAATTTTGCAAAGTTATCACATTGGCTATCACGCAACATAACTTTGTTATAACAATAGTGACCATTTAAACATACTTAAATAGTTTGAAAAGTCAATCCTTAAACACTGATTTCACGTTTTTTTAAAATATAATCATGCTTCTGCAGTTTAATGACTGCAGAAGCAACCAAAGAAGAAAAGCATATGATAGCTGAAATATAAATGAGCTTATTAGCAAGAATATGTTTTTTACTAACTGAACTCTTAATTTGTCATTTACGATGTGATATAAACCTGAGCTGGAAATCCATCAGAAGACTCTGCAAACATTAGTACTGTCAATGTTTAAAAGGAATTAATTGGAATCTTTTCCTCTTGAGCACATTTATAATAGTAAATACTGTACGTACATTCTACAGCTTTAGAGGTGACTTTCCTATGTTTTACAGTGAAGAGAGGTGGAACAGCACACCAAGACAAAATGCTTGAATAATTTTTATTAAATCCAGAAATCAATACCAATGGTGAACAAACTCTTATTTGCATGCAACATTTCAGGAACATATACCCTATAAAAATAGAGAGCCCATATATAGGGAATCAATAAAGGCAAGGAAGGAAAAAAAAAAAAAATATATATATATATATATATATATATATATATGTATATATATACTGTATATATATATATATATATAATATGTTTATGCATATGAGCAACGGAAGACATACTTCTTGGTTCATACTGTAAACAATTAGCCAATAGATCACCATACAGATCACAGAGGTATTATATAGATGTATGTATATGTGATTTAGTCAGACCTTATCTGGAATACTGTGTCCAGTTCCGGGCACCCTAATGTAAAAAAGACATAGACAAGCTGGAGCAAGTTCAGAAAAGTGTCAGCAAGATGGTGAGTGGTCTGCAAGCCATGTTCTATGAGGAATGGTTAAGGAATCTGAGAATGGTTAGCTTGCAAAAAAGAAGGCCGATAAAAGACTTAACAGCGGTCTACAAATATCTGAAGGGCTGTCACAGTGCAGAGGGATCAGCCCTATTCTCATTTGCATAAGGAAAAAACTTTCTTACAGTGAGGGTGATCAATGGGTGGAACAGGTTGCCAAGGGAGGTGGTGAGTTTTCCTTCGATGGAAGTCTTCAGAGAGTAGACAGACATCTGTCTGGGATTATTAAGGGATCCTGCATTGAGCAGGGGGTTGGACCCGATGACCCTGGAGGTCCCTTCCAACTCCACCATTCTATGATTTCCTTCACTGGGGTAAAAAGACACATCTCACTTTCATAGAACATGAAATAAGCATCCAAAAATAGGTTTTACAACTCACATGTGGCTAGCTTTATTGATAAAGCTGGGAATAACCAAAATAAAACAAAAGCAGGAACAAAATATATGCCTTGCCTCTCGAGCACTACTATGCAGGCCAACCCCCACTACCATCTGGAGGACTTCTCCCTGACAGCTACAAAAAAAATCAAGTTTTTGCAACCTTACTCACAGTCCATGTTTGAGTCTCACACATGCATGCTTTATGTTTCCCCTGGGCAGAGCAGCAACTGGTTTGTTAGTTGCTCCTTATAGATCCACCTGCTGTATATGTAAGGAGCAATTATTTAATTAGCCAGCAGGTGATACTCTCCTTGTTGCTTCACATAGGAAAGAAACCCAGGAAAATGTACCTCCCCTCTATTACGACAGTAGGTATGGATATAGAGGGGAGGTACATATATACCACTGCTTAAAAGACAGAAATAGGCTGCGTTCAATGTAGGATGATTCATCACACTATTATAAACACTAGATTAATAACAACGTGATATCAGAAAATGGCCAGACCAAAGTTCAAGTATGCCAGAAGAGAGACCTCCAGAAAAACAGATGACGATATCAGTGTTCAAAATATGTACAAATATTTAAAAAACAAAACCTGACACCAATATTGTACTAATTAGTTAGTAAAATAACATCACGAAGTACAAAGCCAGATACATATTATCTAAAGGGAGCCTGTTATCAGTTTTATTACATAGTAAGTTATCTGCACCCCATAAAAATGGTGTTATGGTTATTCACAAAGTAACTTCGTTGTAAATGGTGTTTAAAGCATACCATAAAACTAGGGTTTCATTTGTCCTGCTCCGCCTGCAAATTAAAGGGGTTGTCCCGCGGCAGCAAGTGGGTCTATACACTTCTGTATGGCCATATTAATGCACTTTGTAATGTACATTGTGCATTAATTATGAGCCATACAGAAGTTATAAAAAGTTTTTTACTTACCTGCTCCGTTGCTAGCGTCCTCGTTCCCATGGAGCCGACTAATTTTCGCCCTCCGATGGCCAAATTAGCCGCGCTTGCGCAGTCCTGGTCTTCTGCTCTCTTCAATGGAGCCGCTCGTGCAGAATGCCGGCTCCGTGTAGCTCCGCCCCGTCACGTGCCGATTCCAGCCAATCAGGAGGCTGGAATCGGCAATGGACCGCACAGAAGAGCTGCGGTCCACGGAGGAAGAGGATTCCGGTGGCCATCTTCACCAGTAAGTATAGAAGTCACCGGAGCGCGGGGATTAAGGTAAGCGCTCCGGTAAGCTTTCTTTAGGTCCCTGCATCGGGGTTGTCTCGCGCCGAACGGGGGGGGGGTTGAAAAAAAAAAACCCCCGTTTCGGCGCGGGACAACCCCTTTAAGGTCAATCGGTGTGGTGGGTAGGTCGTACCATCCATGGTGGGCTGGACCGACTATGGTGCCTTGTATATGCCCCTTAAACGTGCCCCTTTCTGTGACAGACACGTGGAGATGTTCTTAATGCTGCGACCTAAATCTAATGTAAGTGCCGGGACTGCTGTACATGCAGCTGGATTTGTTGGATCTGCCTACAATTGGGACATAGGAACTGCGCATGAGATTTAGGCCACATTTAGGACAAATAAAACCCTGACTTTTACCGGCATGCTTGATAACTTTGTGAATACCCATAGCATCATTACCTAAGTGGTGTAGTTAGCTTACTATGTAAAAACTGAAGACAGGTTCCCTTTAATACTTGAATTATGACAGCAAAAACATCTGTACATTCTAATGAGTAGGATATTCATTATGAACCCATACTGTATGAGACATAGCCATCTAGCAACATAGGATATTAATCATCTATTTAATGTATTAGTGATAATGACAATGTATTTTAGTAGTAGCAATTGTGTTTGCAAGACCATAAATATACAAAAAAATGCGTTGAGTTGAAAAGTCAAACATATTAGAACAATTATATAAATAATATTATATTGCATAAGGGAAAAGTGAGTACCTTCAAAGCTAAAAGGATAGTGCTAGCTATTGTGGCATGAGTATGTGAGAAACCAGGAATTGTTTCACACATACTATAGCATTTTGATGCATTTTCTGTGATGCTTTTTGCAGTATATAATATAAATCATTTCCCCAAAAAACCACAAGCCCTCACATGGCTATGTCAATGGAAAACAAATGGGATGCTGTCTGAAGACAGCAATGGGTAATGTACTTTGCGACAACCTGTGTTCATGATAGCCAATGTAATAACGAGTAAAAGTGCATTACAGTTTATTTACCTAAAATGAAGTTTTTGTGCTGAAAGATCCTTCTAAAGTGCTGGCCACCAGAAGTCACTCTTACTTCTTATTTTCTGTGCTGTGCCTATTGTCATGTGAAGTCTGTATCTAGTGACAGTACCATCAAGAGAGATTACAGGAAATGGAGGAAGGTGACGACTAGAGATGGGAAGGCATGGGGAAAAAAACTGAAAAATTGTGAAAAAGAACTTTTTTTCAGTTTTTCTCCTAAGCTATTTTCCCCTGAAAAAATTGGAAAAAAAGTTTGTAGAATATATTCTTTTGCAATGATAAATAATATGGTATTCAAACTATATAACATAAAAAATGGCTTGGGGAAAAACGGAAAAAAATGTTTTTTTTCCCTAATTTTTCCATTTTTTCCAGGCCTTCCCATCTTTAGTGAAGACGCATGCAATCCATGAAAGTCTATAGAGAGGAGAAGGGAGATAGACTCACACAGATGCTGCTGCAGCACAACAGAGAATCAGATAAACAGCCTGCATAGTTAAAAAATGGTGAGCAATGCAGGATACAAGTCATATAATTACCAAAAATGGTGTTTTTCCTCGTGTACACACGGTAACTTATTCTGAAAAGCCATCTGAAAGTGCAGGTATGCTTTAAGTATTGAAAATATAAAGCAGTAAAGGTTTGATGAGGAGTAAAAAACTCATAAAAATACAAGAACTCCTCAGCGGCCCGGAACGAGATCAGCCTGAGGGGCAGTCAGGTAATTGTGATGCAGAAAATGATTCTTGGGCCCCCCCTTTTTTTTTTTTTGCCCTATCTCCTCTTTTTCTCCCCTTCTCCCTCCATTTACCTACCCCCCCCTGTCCCGCTCCCCCTAACCACCCACCCCAATGTCCATTGTTCATTGTCTATTGTAAAATTGTGTCTATTCCCTTCTGTTAGTCGGGGCCATTGTATTCTATGTGTTAGACAAGATTCATGATATAATCTCAGGTCAATGACCACGCAAACGCATCAAAGAAAAGAGGGCTAGACACAATGGGAGGTCAGTGGCCCCATTGGTTTCGGGGTCAGCGGACTCAGCCTTTTATCCTCCGAACCAGGCCAGGTGTGGCAACCGACTCCATTGAATTCACAGTAAATGCCACTGAGAGCCACATAAGTAGCCATCAGATATTCCATTAGATGATGCTTAACCCATACGCAAGGCTACTCTCGCGCGGGGTCTACGAAGATATCCTTAACTACAGTGGTGCTTGTAGTCCAGCTCCCCCATCCCCCTTTCTTTTGTTTGGTCTTAAATTTGTATGTAAATTGATAATTGATAATAAAATTTATTTGAACCTAAAAATACAAGAACTCCTCTGTTCCAGTATGTTTTGACTGCTTATGGAGTAAGGAGACAACTCTTCCAGTGCTGTGTGTGAGCAATAGAATATATATAAATAATGACAAATGAAGACCAGCACATTTAAACACGTATGCAATGAAACTCTAGTTGTTAAATTACTCTTGCTAGTGATTGCTGTTGGCGTGTTTGTTCTGCCATCTGCTAACATTTTATTTGCATTACACTAAAGTTCAAGCCAAGGGTTTTTTTGGCCGCTTTAACAATACATGTAGATTTTATTTAGGGCAATCATTTTACTTAGGATCATTGCCCAGATGTCATTATTTTGTTGCACTGGTGTCTTGGCTAGAAAATTAATTAATTTTATTTTGTTTTCTAAATTTTCAGATTTATGTTTATGAGAATTAGCATGCAAATTTGAAAAAGTGACACATAGTTCTATAAAGGATGCCATGGATCAATGAAATGTTTTTAAAATAAATGAAGAAATTAGAGCATACACTTTTGGACTAAGCTTTAAAAAGATGGTAGACTAGTTTCTGCTGATGGTCTATTATGTGAAGTTAGGGTTAATTTAGACATTACACATAGAAACATCTATTGTGTAGTGAACTGTAATACAACTCAAGGAAGACATATGTTGCTTCTAAGCAGACTCAGACTGGCCCAGAAGGGAACAGGTGAAGCCTCTGATGGGCCCTGAGATAGGAGGGAGCCCCCTCCTCCCCACCGCAACACAAGTGACACATGGCACACTATACTTGCTGTTCTATAGTACAGAAAGCACAGATATTCTCCGCCAGTCTATACATCCATATAATAAACTGGGTAGTTTTTCTATTTATATAAATGCGATTGTTCTCAGTAAGAGAAACCAAGTAATCTTGTAAATTGGATACCTTTTAATAGCTAACAAAAATACATGATGTTATAGCAAGCTTTCAAACCTCTCAGGGTCCTTCCTCAGGCATAATGGAATAAATCTAAAGATGTATTTAATATATACACATGATCACATGGGAGGGCATAAGCATGGTGTGCTTAATTTGCACTAGATAAATACCAGAGACAGGATAAGTGGGCACAAACATGTTGGGATTAATAGCACTTAGATAAATACCAGGGCGGGATGAGCATAACAGTAAATAATTAGTCTAGTGAGAAGGAATGTGAAAGTGTATAGTCTCTAAATTGTTGTTAGGTAGTCACCACCAGGCCAACATGTTACCTCTGCTCTGGGTTTCTCATATCTCATAATCTCCATTGATGTAGCAACCCCCCTCCAAGATTCATACCGTTTCTGATAGTATCAAAGATGGTTATAAACTTATATTCCCAAATTCTTCTGTGACGTTAGGACCTAAAATTGCCTTTAAGGGCTCCTGCACACTTGCGTTTTTTTCATGTGTTATAGCTGGCTTTTTTTTCACGCGATATCGCTGTTTTTTTTCAGGCGATTGTCAATGGGACTTTCTAATGTCAAAAACGCTTTGCAAGTTGGTACGTTTTTAACATTAAAAAGTCCCATTGACAATCGCGTGAAAAAAAAGCCAGCTATAACGCGTGAAAAAAACGCAAGTGTGCAGGAGCCCTAAGTATGATAACTCTCATGTGTTGTATGCTGTGTCTGTGATTAGAAAAAGGCTTTGCCACAGGTAATTCTGGCTTTCTCTCTTTAATCGTGTGGTGATGCGATCTCATCCTCGCTTTCAGTTTTTGTCCTGTTTCCCCAACATAAAAAGCCCCAACAGGACATTCACTGCACAGGATCAGGTACACAACATCAGACGTGGAACATGTGAAAGTCCAAGGGATCTTATAGTCCTGCTGTGTGTTGGGGATTTGCATCCTGTTCGCGGTCATTACACGTGAGCAGGTCTTGCAGCTCCTTACCTTGCAAGGATAAGTTCCTTTTTGTGTGTCAGAGGGCAATGCACTCCTGCTTATAAAGTTCCTCAAATTTGGAGGTTGCCTGTAACACAGAAGAGGAGGTACGGGAATATGGTTTTCAGACAGTCATCCTTGTGTAAGGTAGTTTTCCTTAGAACCTCTAGCTGTGAATTGTAGGTCACTACTAGAGGTATACAATCATTTCCTTCCCTCTCTGTATATTGGAGTAGTTGATTTCTGGGTATCCTGGTGGTTCTGGTATTTGGTCATCAATTGAGATGGGATGGTAGCCCTTTTTTTAAAATGTCCTTTTAAGGTGGAATAAATGTTCCTCTCTGTCTCTACAAGGTTACTTGGTTTCTCTTACTGAGAACAATCACACTTTGCTCTACTGGCTAAAGGCCCATTTAGACACAATGATTATCGCTCAAAAGATGTCGCTCAGGCGATTTCTAAGCGATGATCGTTGTGTCATTTACAGCGCAAGATGATCGCTCAAGATACTAGAGAAGGATACAGAAGACAAGCGGAGTGTCCCCGCTTTTCTTCTGCATACAGCTGTTCCCCCCACACCAAGTGCCCGGCTGTTATACAGCCGAGCGCTCTGAGCGGAAGATGCAGAAGACAAGCGGGGTGTCCCGCTTGTCTTCTGCATCCAGATGTTTTCTGCACAGAGCGCCCAGCTGTCATACAGCCGAGCGCTCGGAGAGGAGGATGCAGAAGACAAGCGGGATGTCCCCGCTTGTCTTCTGCATCCAGATGTTTTCTGCATTGAGCGCCCTGCTATTATACAGCCGAGCGCTCCATGCTGGGTATAGAGAACAGAGCTGGACCGCTCTGTTCTTCATAATCAGCCTGTGATCAGGGAGCGGGATACAGCTGAAACAATAGTATCAGCTGTATCCCACTGTGAATCACTGATGAGGCTCATCGTCGTCTTTCAGCACGCTGAAAGACAACGATGAGCGACGGCATAACGAAAACTGCACAATGTAAGTGCAGTTACACACAGCGATTATCGCTCAAAAGACGGCTTTTGAGCAAATTTTGAGCAATGATCGTTGTGTTTAAATGGGCCTTAACACGGTACTGAACTTTTTTCGTTCTATTTATATAGGTACATAGGCTGGCTGAGATGACATCTAGGTGCATTAGGAGGCCAGTTAGTATTCTCCCTCCAAGACCCGTTTTTTTCAGCATTGGAAAAAAATGTTCCCCTCTCCCATGAAGTAATTAAAATAAATTAATTTAAAAATTCTTCTCATCATTTCTCCCTCTATAGGGAACTTGAACTCCACGCATCCCTAACAGCTTCAAAACTTTAGGACCTGCTAGAAGGTTTACTTATAGGCTGGATTCCACAAGGAACCTTCTCAAGGGTGATGTAATATGAAAACCACACTGACATTCGGTTTTCCTGAAAATCAGCGATTTTCGAATTATGGTACATTTACCGATCCGGATATTTATAAACACAAAGCAAGATTTATTCAATCACAGTCATGTCATCATCTTCTGGAACATCATCATAACAATCCAAACCCTGAATTTCCTGGTTAATTTCTTGTGACTCCATTTCTTTCAGAATCATTGGCCCAAATCTCTCAAGTCTAGCAATAGCACTATCCTTAAATGAGTACTTATTGTCTTGCCTGACTCACACACAGGGCCACAAAAAAATAAGGGTTGTAAAGTACCTTGCTCCCACACACTGTCTGGGGACTGTAACGAACACCCACAGCAGTTCGTGGACCACTTGTACAGCAGGGATGGTATTGCAGCTTTCGGCCACCAGGGGGAGCTCATCACAGCACACTCGCACAGTAGGGACAGAGCTAGGTCTTACTTTTCGGGGGGGGGGGCTTATATTTAGCACATCAGCAAAACCTCTACTAGGTCTTATTTTCAGAGGATGTCTTATTTTCGGGGAAACTCGGTAGCAACTTTTTTCAATACTAAATTGTTCTTGTGTAGAGATGAGCGAGCATACTCGTCCGAGCTTGATGCTCGTTCGAGTATCCGGGTGCTCGAGATGCTCGTTACTCGAGACGAGCACCACGCGGTACTCGTCTCCATTAAATGAGCACTGACCATTGAATTCAATGGAGCCGGCAATACAGCCGACTCCATTGAAAGCAATGGGCTGAGCCAATCAGAGGCAGCCCTCACTCACCCATTCATGAATTCATGAATGGGTGTGAGTGAGGGATGCCTCTGATTGGTCAGGCTGTGACCAATCAGAGGCTTCTCATTCAGCAGGCGGGGATTTTAAATCCCCGGCTGCTGAATACTACTCACAGCTGTTCAGAGCAGTTCAGGAGAACTGCAGCCTGCCGCGCTGAACTCCGTCTGCCGGGACCAGGTGAGTATATATATTTTTTTTATTTTTACACATTTCTGGATGAATTGCAGGGAAGGGCTTATATATTTAACCCCTTCCCGACAATTCATCCTGCGATCGCCGGCAGCCCATTGCTTTCGATGGAGTCGGCTGTATTGCGGGCTCCATTGAATTCAATGGGCTAACATCGTTCTGCCGGGACCAGGTAAGTATATATATATTTTTTATTTTTACACATTTCTGGATGAATTGTAGGGAAGGGCTTATATATTTAACCCCTTCCCGACAATTCATCCCACGTACGCCGGCAACCCATTGCTTTCAATAGAGCCGGCTGTATTGCTGGCTCCATTGAATTCAATGGGCTAACATCGTTCTTCTCTGCCACAGCTGTTACAGCTGTGGCAGAGGAGAACGATCTTTACGCTGACAGTGGGGGGGGGGGCTCACTCTTGCCGCTATTGTGGCTTAATAGTGGGACCTGGGAACTTGAGATGCAGCCCAAAATGTAGCTCCTCGCCTGCCCTATTCGTTTCTGTGTTGTTTCCATCACTTTCTTGTGTTTTACAGATTTTCACAAATGAAAACCTTAGCGAGCATCGGCGATATACAAAAATGCTCGAGTCACCCATTGACTTCAATGGGGCTCGTTACTCGAAACGAACTCTCGAGCATCACTGAAAGTTCGACTCGAGTAACGAGCACCCGAGCATTTTGGTGCTCGCTCATCTCTATTCTTGTGTCATCTAAAACAGGTTATCTATAGTTTAACTTCAGAGTTTATCATTTTGATGCATTACCCACTTTTAGCTAAGAAAATACAGTAAGGAGTCCGTACTCCTTACTCCAAAAAGGTGTTTCAGAATATTATCAAACTACATGGTAGATCTATTTTAATGATTTTAATAAGTTTTTCATTATTTTACATTTTATTTGAGACATGACATACAGTATACACGTCCTTTTGCATAGAGACCATTTTTCAGTAGTCATATCATTATCACCACAGGCAGGATAAGGATTACAATGAAAGGTACATCCTTATATATAGCTAATATGGGATCCACCATTGACAATAGATGATGGTCGCAGCTCATCTCCCCCCTCTACCTACAAATAACTTCTGCAGATGTCACAGAACATGTCTAGAACAGTCTCTCCTAGAAGTCAGGGGGTCAGCTCCTGTCCATTGTGTGAATGACTCATGAATTCATGATATAAAGCATCTGTAAATGCTGTTACATGTAGCCCAGACAAGACTGATGCCCCCATAGTCATAAAAAGACAATAGAATAAAAAAATCTACAATCAAAAAATGAAAACAGATTAGAGAAATGGAAAATGTTTGACTATCTGGTTTTAATTAGTAAAGCATATGAGTGATAACATTCCTTTGGTCATAGCAATTAATAAGAACTCATCAGTCAATGATTTAATTGGTTCTCTCAGGTAAGTCCTCTTCGCATCAAGTTCATGAGGAGTTTTTTGATCCATGGGAAACGGGAAACAATCCCTAAGGATATGTACAGTAGAAAAGATCCACCAAACTTGATATGCACAGGTTTCGAAACCATCTCTTTGTCGTGGCATTATCAGCATCAACATCCCATGGAGGTTGCAAGGCTCTTGCCTGACATTACGATGTCAGTGTTGAACCTCATGATGCACTTGCCAATGCAGTCACATGGTCATTTGGCAGTGGATGCCATGGGAGAAAAATCTCCATCTAGTGTTTAACTGGTGGGTTCTCAAATGTCTCAGACAGCCTATCCATTTCTCTTTTTAGTGTGGGTTTTCTGGTGCCTCTGTTCAGAAGACACTGGTAATACTTTTGTATATAGGTCCTTAATAGGTGTTTTGGTGGGTCTAATTTGTGCTGCAGTATTGGTTTTCAATTTATGACCATTGGACTTTTTGGGCTTTCATCTTTTGACTCTTCCCTCTGGTACTGACTATACTGTCTTATGTAGTCTTTTGACAAATACTCCAGCTAGGGGTCAAAACGTTGTTGCAATAATCTGTTGAGGAATAAAGATGTCCCCTAGGGAATGAAATTGCACCATTGATGCTACCTATTATATTTCTATTTTGACTGCAATGTGGGTCTGGATGGGACCCTCTTTGTGACATGCATCATCTTTTGCTCCACCATGCTTGGTTCTTTAGGTGAGTGCTGCTGACTCTACTTCTCTTTGATATACTGTCTTTTGTACTCTGACTTCAGTTTTTAGCTGCTCTTTCTTTTATATATTTCCCTTTGGCACTGCATGTTTGGTCTGTCTCTGCTCACCTCTTTTGTATTCCTTCTTTCCTATATAATATGCAGGGACTTTTAGGAAATCCAGTTAGGCTCCTGTCACGAGATCACCGTTCACAGAACGGGTGCTCCACTTCCTTTTTTAGTCTGGTTAGGGTGGATCCAGGGAAAATTCCCAGACTCCCCTACCATACCCTTCTTTATCTCTGGTACTGTCTCGTAATCTAGTATTCTCTTATCTCTTGAGTTCTTACATGTCATTCAGTCTGTCCTATGTTCTTTAGGCTGCCTGTCCACGGGCGGGTTTGAATTGCATTCCCCGCAGCCATAATCCGGCCGTGGGGGAACGCAGTGAACGCTCTCCATAGCGTTGCTTTGGAGAGCACTTCCCCCCTGTCCATGGGCTCACGGACGGCAAATCGCAGCATGCTGCGATTTGCCGCGATTCTCCATGGTCAGGCTATCTGTCAGATAGGCTGACCGGCAGAGATCCGTCTGCCGGGTCCTGCTCCCGGGCGGCAGCTCCCACGGTGGAGATCCAAAACGGGATACCGCAACGCCCATGGACAGGCAGCCTTACTTCGACAGGATTGAATAGACACAACATTTTTCTTCATAGCCCAAATATAATAAATTATGTTGGGAAAATCAGCACTGCATGCAGCAATATTTCTTCCATCAAATATGTAGGGTCTGAATGGACCAAAGATTTGATAGCTTACAGTACTTATAATAAAATGTTACGTCATGGACAGCATTACTAGATGGAATCCTAGATGGAATCCTAGTTTCTGGGAAACATTTCTGATTTATCATAGGTACTGCAGTTTATTATTTGGATATCAAGAAGTAGTACAGGGTATAAACTGTATTATGATTTATAAATAAACCGAAATCTTTTTCTCATTTATTCCATTTTACAGGAACTATGATTCATCACTGCTTAGTCTTGCAGACTAAATAAAGTTGCATTTCCGGATGCCTTGGCTGGAAATAAGCACTATAGTCTTTTATCACAATAGAGCTCTGGGTTAGGAAACTTAATATATATGCCAATCACAGTCATTTATTTGAATATAATTCAAAATTATCATAACTGCAACCTGCTTTCTTTTAAAATGACAGAATTGCTAGTATTTGAGTTGATAACCTGTCTTTCCAATACTGACAGAAAATAAACAGCTAAGTATGCCTGTTCCTCAAGCCAAAATCATTGACAACAGAGGTTCAACTTATATTTGGAAGTTTGTTTTCACTTTAGAAATTGCCTAGCTTGACTTATACAGTGTGTTTAATGATAAATATAATACTTTTGACCTCATTTTGGTTAGCTTTAGGCAGATTAAATTTAAAACATTTCTAGAAATGACTATCATTTCTGATGTTGTCCTATTTAGCAATAATAGTATTTTCGAAATACACTATAAATCATCTTATGGATAAAACAAATGGGTTCAAGTCAAATGAAAACATGTTTTATAGACTCCTGGGATCCATAATAGTCAAGGGAGTTATGCAAGCCTTTAAGAAACAGATGTTTCATACGTACATATTTGAAAGCGAATGCCATGTGGTAGAATATCATTGTGTAAAATATTGTTTTTGTGTACACCTGAGCACTTGGGAGAAAAGGTACTTGGCAAATAAAGTTCTTCATTTGTTCCTACGCCAGGAACTAAAAGTGAGCAAAAATAAATTTAGCTATTTGTATAAATCCACCATCAAATACTTCTGTGTTTGCTCTATCATACTGGGGTGATAAGTGGGCCTGCTGGCAGCAGAAGTGTAATAAAAAAGATTAACGCCTAAAGTGTCTATGGATTCTTCAGTATTTGTTTTGCCAAATACAAAACCCTGAATACATACAGAGACTTGTAACAGTTATTATCAAGCCTATATGCTACATCAGGTATACCTACAATAGACATATAAAGTAAATGTAAGTGTGAGCTCTCATTCACTTAGTGGCCATACAGCTCAATGTCTGTGTATATATATATATATATATATATATATATATATATATATATAAACCTTGTTATTTGTATAGCGCCAACTTATTACAGAGCGCTTTCAGGTACCTTCTATTTATTACCCCCATAAGCTGGATACTCATTTTACCAACCTTGGAACGATGGAAGGCTGAGTTGACCTTAAGCTGGCTTCCTGAACCATTCAGGGTTTGAACTTGCAACCCTCAGGTCGTGAGCGAGAGCTTACACTCTGCGCTCTAATATATATATATATGTATATATATATACATATATATATATATATATATATATATATATATATATATATATATATATATAATCTTGAAAGTCCTAGCACCATTGTAAGAAGTCCTGACCATGCTAAACACACATGGGCAAAGAAATAGAGCATTCCAATGCACTGGTTACACATTAAATGCCTTGTCAGGTTGTGCTGCTGGGATCTGCTGTACTACAGGGTTCCAGGAGTACACCATCACAGGTGTGGGATAATTGAGCTGGCTGGGTGTGGAGTTTCCCTTCTGCCAGCCAATCCCCACGGGTCTGCTGCATATATATTCACAATCCCCTCTGTAAGAGGTAGCTGGTATCCTTTCTCTCTAGGGTTTGTTGTCCTTCATGCCTGTATATGTGTTAGGTGTGTGAACAGTGTGTGGTCCAGTGTCTGTGCAGTTGGCCAGTCATGTTCAGTGCTCATTCTGTCTCTGTTTGTGGTGTGAACAGGTTCTATGTGTAGTTGCTGCAAGAAAGGTTAAGATTGTGAGCCCCACTAGGGACAGAATGGTACAAATGGCAGCAATCTGTACAGCACAGCAGAAATTGTTTTCAATATATAAACAATAAAAATAAATAGACACCATCTGATTGTCCTACTAGCTGGACAGTGGTTTCTTTGTTTGGTCAGATGACTGTGCAAACACGTTGGTCAAGCGGCCATGCAACATACACACATGATGCCTGACCGTGACACTAATAGTGGTTGTAACTGGCAGTGGGAGACAGCACTAGAGCATAGCAAAGTAAGTAGCATACATTTACAACTATATAAATGTACATACATATATAACATTTTCCATGTTGCCTAACAGAGGATGCATTCATATGTTCAAATTGTATCATGTCTTCAATGAGTCTCACAATCACAAGATTTTCTTTCTACTAACTTTAACCTCCTCAACCTTTTTTCATACTAAGCCCCCCAAGAAAATTCATAACAGGAAGAACATAAAACTCCATCCAGATACAATAAGATTTAAATCAATGGTACTATGTCATATCTGCAACTCATTAACTCAAACCTACTAATTAATTAATGAGAAGAAAAGAATTTTGAAAAATTCTGTCTACAAAATTTTGGTAGAACAATTAACAGACCTCCCCATGAACATTGTTATAATTGATTCCAGTTTTTAAAAAAAGTGGAATGTCTGTAGTTATCAAAATCAGAACAATATTATAAGTGACAGCTAGTAACTGCAAACAAGAGAGAGAATATATCTTTCAATGAATAACTGATTTAGTTGAGTGCAATCCGTACACCATCAAAACATCCTTGGCATGTATCGAAGAGGAACATTTCTTCCATTACAGTTTGGAATTCCTTAAAGGAAAACTTTAGTCAAAACCATAAAATGGTTGTCATGAGTTCTCATCTGTAATCATATCTGATGCTTCTTCTGCCTCTTTTAAAGAAATTGACGAATGAGCTGAGAAACAGGCAGATAGCTCTTCAGACCTGTGTGTTCTGTTTTTGCCTCTGAATCTCCTCCAGGCTACTTCCCTCTTTGGATATGATATAAGACTATTACTAATCAATAATTGCTGCTCCTTTCTGCAGTGACTTGGTGTATGTCCCCTGTCTGTACCTATGCTGCTTCACAGAACACAGTCTACGGTGTATGTTTGATTGCTGTTCAGTTGGCAATTAACGCAGCTCCAACTGCAGCTACCTGAAAGGTTGGCATTGCAGATGCAGAAGAGCTGAGGGACAGAATATTGCTATTTTTCATAATAATTATATTGCGAGAAATATATAGAAGTTACACATTATATTTTAAGGCTAAGCTAGCATAATATTTATATTATGTACATAAATAAGCTTTTACTAAGTTTAGAATAAAAAAATTCCATTAATTTTCTTATACTATTTGCATTATTGAAGACATGAACACGAGTAAAGCCCCCTGTCCACGGGCGTGATTTCGCCTGTGGTAAATCGCCGGCAAATCACACCATCTGAAGCTTTCCATAGCATTGCTATGGAAAGCGCCGTCCCTGTGTCACGAGCAGAGAATCATTGCGATTCTCCACTCGCGGCCTGCAATTCTCCGCGGTCAGCCTATCTTTCAGATAGGCTGACTGCAGAAATTCGTTTGCCAGCTCCTGCTCCCGGGCAGTGGCTCTCGCAGCAGAGATTCGCTGCGGGACTTCGCAACGCCTGTGGACAGGGGGCCTAAATCATGGAGATAGTCTATAATTTTCACATGATAACCAGCAGAGCTCTCTGGCCCTGGAAGAGTTCAAGTGTTCTATTTGCTGGCACTAAAAGAGTTAAGTGGATGCTTTCAAACTAAGGAGGTGATTAGCTCTCAAGAGATCCACACAGGCAAGATACCTTCCCCCCACTACCCCACCCCACACACACACCCCAAGAACAAAACTAGTAATTTGAGCTACTAAAGCTGCCTGTCCATGGGAGATGACCTGCTGGCGATAAATCGCTCACGGATCACACTCTGTAAAGTGTGGATTTCTATGGAAAGCCGAGCGCCAGCGTTCATGAGTGGAGAATCATAGTGATTCTCTGCTCACGGGATTTAAATCGTGGCATGCTGCGATCGCTGTGATTCTCTGCAGCAAGCCTATGTATTAGATAGGTTCATCTCGGAGACCAGTCGGTGCTTTTCCTTCTCCCTCGTGGCGGAATATTGCTAGCAATATTCCACCTCGGCTGTGGACAGGAGGCCTTACGCTGCATTTACACTGAACAATTATCATTCAGATTCCCGCAATCCAGCAAGAATCTGAATGATTATTGATCTGTCTAAATGTATATCCCAGATGAACCGCAAATGTGCATGCAGAAAACTGAACAATGTATCATTCAGTGTAAACAGGCAGTCATTCACTTATGTGTATGGAGAGAGAAAGCAGAAGTGCCACTTCCACTATTCGACCTGACTATCACCTGACCGCCGGGTGCCCCCTGCAACAGCAGAGCTATAGGGTCCTAGCAGATCCAGATCAGTTCTGTTAGTGACTACTGTCACTACAGGGGGATGTTTTCCCCTGTAATTGGTGCTGCTATATGTTACAGTGGAAAAGGGTGAAATTAGAAATAAAAGACTATGTGAATGTCCCCCAGAGGACTTATATGACATCATGGGTGACATAAAAGAAAGTTACAAAGATAAGTAAAAAGAATTATAATTATATATATATATTAGAATAATAAGAAAACAACCCCCAACCAATGCCAACCCAAACTGTCGTCATATGTGCCCTGTAATCTGAGACTATACAAAATATACATGAGAAAGTCCTAAATAGAAATGAGCGAGCAAGCTCATATAAGGCTGATACTTGAGTGAGCATCGGTCTTTTCGAGTAACTGATTACTCGTCTGAGCAAATGCGGGGGCAGAGCGGTGGGGAGAGAGAGAGATCTCTCTCACTCTCCCTTCCGCTCACCCCTGCTCTCCCACGCCAACGCCGCCCCCCCCCCCCCCCCCCCCGCGCACGCGCGCGCATTTGCTCGGACGAGTAATCAGTTACTCGAGAAGACCGATGCTCACTCAAGTATCAGCCTTAAACGAGCGTGTTCGCTAATCTCTACTCCCAAACAAAATGAGAAATCCATTCCTATACTTTATTTTAGCGTAAATATACTAAATTTAATAATAAACTATAAATTTAAAAAACAGGGTTTTTTTTTAACGTTTTTTAGCTCTAAGAAAATAGAAAAAGGTAAAAAAAACTGTAAAAAAAGATATAAAAATAGACCTATATTCCATGGGGGAAGAAAACACAGCAAAAATAATTTTGGTAGCTGATGAAAAAAAAAATAGGCAGTAAAACTGCCGCATGGGTAAAATCTTTAAAAAGTGTCTGGTGCTTTTAGACCAAAACACCCTGGTCCTTAAAGGGGTTGTCTCGCGGCAAACCTCAAAATTTTACCTTACCCCATTCCCCCTGTCACCCCCTGGCATAAAATAGCAAATTAAAGCGGTTTTTAAACCGCTTGCTACTCACCGATCCGATGAAATAAGGACTTTAAAAAATCTTCTCCCAAAGATGGCCGCCGGTCCTTTCCCAGGGATGCACTGCGGTTTTCTCCCATGGTGCACCGCAGGTCTTCTCCCATGGTGCACCATGGGCTCTGTGTGTTCCATTGCCGATTCCAGCCTCCTGATTGGCTGGAATCGGCACACGTGACGGGGCAGAGCTACGATGACGACGCGGTGACCAGCTCTCTGGCACGAGCGGCCCCATTCACCAGGCAGAAGACCGCACAGCGCAAGCGCGTCTAAAAAAGCAAGAAGACATCAGAATTAGATGGATCCATGGCGACGGGGACGCTAGCAACGGAGCAGGTAAGTGAATAACTTCTGTATGGCTCATATTTAATGCACGATGTACATAACAAAGTGCATTAATATGGCCATACAGAAGTGTATAACACCACTTGCTGCCGCGGGACAACCCCTTTAAGAAGTTAAAACTAGAAGAAAGTAAGAGAACAAACAAAAACTATCTATATCCTTGTATTTTTACTAATATACCCTTAGCCCATTCAGCTTTTTAAACAGTGATAATGTTTCCAAAATATATTGAAATATTTATTTCTTTTTGGTATTTTCCAGTCTTGATTTAATACTTTTTCAGAGAATATGTACACTGGGAGAAGACCTCTTCACTTTAAACTGATTCTTGTAGTGTAACTCCTGAACTTGTGATTCATACACTTCGTCATTTCATTAACATTTATAATTCAATCTAAACCTGGTAACATGAGGCTTGTGACTTAGGATTTCTCATAAATCATATTATTCTTCATGTTCTGGAATTCTGAATTTTTAATGTTTCTGTCTTGGAAAAGCTTTAACCTTGTAGTCACTAATTATCTGATTTCAACAGTGTCATACAGTGACTGGCAGTAGAGATGAGCGGGCACCAAAATGCTCGGGTGCTCGTTACTTGAGTCGAACTTTCAGTGATGCTCGAGAGTTCGTTTCGAGTAACGAACCCCATTGAAGTCAATGGGCGACCCGAGCATTTTTGTATATCGCCGATGCTCGCTAAGGTTTTCATTTGCGAAAACCTGGGAAATTCAAGAAAGTGATGGGAACGACGCAGAAACGGATAGGGCAGGCGAGGGGCTACATGTTGGGCTGCATCTCAAGTTCCCAGTTCCCACTATTAAGCCACAATAGTGGCAAGAGTGAGACCCCACACACACACACACACACACACACTGTCAGCATAAAGATCGTTCTCCTCTGCCACAGCTGTAACAGCTGTGGCAGAGAAGAACCATGTTAGCCCATTGAATTCAATGGAGCCGGCAATACAGCTGGCTCCATTGAAAGCAATGGGCTGCCGCCGATCGCGGGATGAATTGTCGGGAAGGGGTTAAATATATAAGCCCTTCCCTGCAATTCATCCAGAAATGTGTAAAAATAAAAAATATATATATACTCACCTGGTCCCGGCAGAAGGAGTTCAGCGCGGCCAGCGGCAGTCCTCCTGAACTGCTCTGAACAGCTGTGAGTAGTATTCAGCAGCCGGGGATTTAAAATCCCCGCCTGCTGAATGAGCTGCCTCTAATTGGTCACAGCCTGACCAATCAGAGGCAGATTCCACTCACACACCCATTCATGAATTTATGAATGGGTGTGTGACTGCTGCCTCTGATTGGCTCAGCGGGACCAATCAGATGAGAGGCTCCATTGAATTCAATGGGCTAACATCGTTCTGCCGGGACAAGGTGAGTATATATATTTTTTTTTTTACACATTTCTGGATGAATTGCAGGGAAGGGCTTATATATTTAAGCCCTTCCCGACAATTCATCCCGCACTCGCCGGCAGCCCATTGCTTTCAATGGAGCCGGCTGTATTGCCAGCTCCATTGAATTCAATGGTCAGTGCTCGTTTAATCGAGACGAGTACCGCGTGGTGCTCACCTCGAGTAATGAGCATCTCGAGCACCCTAATACTCGAACGAGCATCAAGCTCGGACGAGTATGCTCGCTCATCTCTAACTGGCAGTCAGAAAAAAACTCTCAACATTAAACTTGACATTAAACTTGATATTACTGCATGCAAAAAATGTGTTATTTGCTAGCATATTATGTGCTTACTGGCTTTCTAGCCATTGCTTATTTAAGTCTTTCATTTGAGCTTGCCTCATCTTCATGTATGGTTAAAGGTCATTTCCAAGAGTCCATAATGCAGGCAGATTTTAGCATCCATATTATGGTCACAATACCTGGACTTCTTGCATTTCTAACCAAATGTATACCAGCATAGAACCCTATGACTCTATTTGCCCAAATTCAGTTATGCTCTTCAACAAATGAGACTAGAGTGTAAAGTAAACATTTAACTGAAGCAGCCATTTGTTTATTTCCATGGTTCAGTGTATGACAGAGTAAATGTCTGACATAATGTGTTGAATTGCATATCTTAAAATCATAATTAATTGTGTGTTATATAAAAAGGCAATTAATATATCAATTAATGAGTTTTTGCAGCGCTGTCTATATCAAGTTTACATGATATTTATCTTTTGCTAATAGATAAAATTATTAAATTGAGAAAATGTGTATTTGAAAAGCCTGGAGAACAAATGCAAATAAATAGTTAGTATGCATTTACTTAACTATCTTCGCTTCCAATGGAATTGTTAAGTGTCAAGTGTCAAGAATCTTAAAAAATAGACTATATTGTATAAGACTTTTATTGAAGAGACTATTTAGACTTTGGAAAAGAAAACAATAACAGCAGTCCAACAAAAAAATAAGCAAACACTACTCACCTCTCCAATCCCCCACTGATCAGGCACAGTCGCTCCAATGTTCGCTCATTATCTTTTTAAAGAGGCCAGCATGTGGCCGTTGCAGCACTCGCACTGAATCGGTGGAGAATTGGAGAGGTGAGTAGTAGTAGTGTCTCTTTTATTTTATAACATTTTTCTGCTGGTATTTTTTTCAGATGCCATATAATCCTTTAAGCTATTTCAGTGCAAAACGAGCTATTATAATATGTATTTATCGCATTTTAATGTATTTTGTGCACTCGGTGCCCTTCCAGTCAATTTTGGGTTGCCTACGTAGGTCATAATATAAGGTGAGCACATGCCTGCACTACATGTTTGGTTCACTGAACTCTCCAACTTCTGTGACTAGTACATTATCAATATTCTGTGGGTTTGTAGGCTAGTAGTTAGAGATGAGCGAGCACCAAAATGCTCGGGTGCTCGTTACTCGGGACGAAATTATCGCGATGCTCGAGGGTTTGTTTCGAATAACGAACCCCATTGAAGTCAATGGACGACTTGAGCATTTTTGTATATCGCCGATGCTCGCTAAGGTTTCAATTTGTGAAAATCTGGGCAATTCAAGAAAGTGATGGGAACGACACAGCAACGGATAGGGCAGGCGAGGGGCTACATGTTGGGCTGCATCTCAAGTTCCCAGGTCCCACTATTAAGCCACAATAGCGGCAAGAGTGCCCCCCCCCTCCCAACAACTTTTACTTCTGAAAAGCCCTCATTAGCAATGCATACCTTAGCTAAGCACCACACTACCTCCAACAAAGCACAATCACTGCCTGCATGACACTCCGCTGCCACTTCTCCCGGGTTACATGCTGCCCAACCCCCCCCCCGCTGCACGACCCAGTGTCCACAGCGCACACCAAATTGTTCCTGCGCAGCCTTCAGCTGCCCTCATCCCACGCCACCCTCATGTCTATTTATAAGTGCGTCTGCCATGAGGAGGAACCGCAGGCACACACTGCAGAGGGTTGGCACGGCTAGGCAGCGACCCTCTTTAAAAGGGGCGGGGCGATAGCCCACAATGCTGTACAGAAGCAATGAGAAATATAATCCTGTGCCACCGCCATCAGGAGCTGCACACGTGGGCATAGCAATGGGGAACTTATGTGCCACTCACTATTCATTCTGTCAAGGTGTCTGCATGCCCCAGTCAGACCGCGGTTTTTTATAAATAGTCACAGGCAGGTACAACTCCGCAATGGGAATTCCGTGTGCACCCACAGCATGGGTGGCTCCCTGGAACCCACCGGCTGTACATAAATGTATCCCATTGCAGTGCCCTGGACAGCAGAGCTAACGTCAGATTAAATGCAGGTGGGCTTCGGCCCACACTGCATGCCCCAACCTGACCGGGCTTTTTAATTCATAGACACAGGCAGGTACAACTCCCTATTGTGAAGTCCCTGTGGACCGACAGCATGGGTGGGTGCCAGGAAGCCACCGGCGGCACATAAATATATCCCATAGCATTGCCCATCACAGCTGAGGTAATGTCATGTTTAATGCAGGTGGGCTTCGGCCCACACTGCATGCCCCAGTCAGACTGGGGTTCTTTAGAAGTGGACACATGTAGTTACAACTCCGTGTGGACCGACAGCATGGGTGGGTGCCAGGAAACCACCGGCGGTACATAAATAAATCCCATTGCAGTGCCCATCACAGCTGATGTAACGTCAGCTGTAATGCAGGTGGGCAAAAAATTAATTGGATTACACTGTAGGCGAGGGCCCCAAAAAATTGGTGTACCAACAGTACTAATGTACCTCAGAAAAATTGCCCATGCCCAACCAAGAGGGCAGGTGAAACCCATTAATCGCTTTGGTTAATGTGGCTTAATGGGTAACTAGGCCTGGAGGCAGCCCAGTTAAAATAAAAATTGGTTCAGGTGCAAGTTTCAATGCTTTAATGAGCATTGAAATGTATAAAAATTGTTTAGAAAAATTATATGACTGAGCCTTGTGGGCCTAAGAAAAATTGCCCGTTCGGCGTGATTACGTGAGGTTTCAGGAGGAGGAGCAGGAGGAGGAGGAATATTATACACAGATTGATGAAGTAAAAATGTCCCCGTTTTTGATGGTGATAGAGAACGATGCTTCCATCCGCGGGTGCAGCCTACGTATTGCTTAGGTATCGCTGCTGTCCGCTGGTGAAGAAGAGAAGTCTGGGGAAATCCAGGCTTTGTTCATCTTGATGAGTGTAAGCCTGTCGGCACTGTCGGTTGACAGGCGGGTACGCTTATCCGTGATCATTCCCCCAGCCGCACTAAACACCCTCTCTGACAAGACGCTAGCCGCAGGACAAGCAAGCACCTCCAGGGCATACAGCGCGAGTTCAGGCCACGTGTCCAGCTTCGACACCAAGTAGTTGTAGGGGGCAGAGGCGTCACCGAGGACGGTCGTGCGATCGGCTACGTACTCCCTCACCATCCTTTTACAGTGTTCCGGCAACTCAGCCTTGACTGGGGAGCGGTGACACAGTCTTGCTGGGGAGCCATAAAGCTGGCAAAGGCTTTGTAGAATGTTCCCCTGCCTGCGCTGTACATGCTGCCTGATCTCTGCGCCTCCCCTGCTACCTGGCCCTCGGAACTGCGCCTTCTGCCACTAGCGCTGTCAGATGGGAAGTTTACCATCAGTTTGTCCACCAGCGCCCTGTGGTATAGCATCATTCTCGAACCCCTTTCCTCTTCAGGAATGAGAGTGGAAAGGTTCTCCTTATACCGTGGGTCGAGCAGTGTGTACACCCAGTAATCTGTAGTGGCCAGAATGCGTGTAACGCGAGAGTCACGAGAAAGGCATCCTAACATGAAGTCAGCCATGTGTGCCAGGGTACTTGTACGCAAGACATGGCTGTCCTCACTAGGAAGATCACTTTTAGGATCCTCCTCCTCCTCCTCCGGCCATACACGCTGAAAGGATGACAGGCAAGCAGCATGGGTACCCTCAGCAGTGGGCCAAGCTGTCTCTTCCCCCTCCTCCTCATCCTCCTCATGCTCCTCCTCCTGAACGCGCTGAGATATAGACATGAGGGTGCTCTGACTATCCAGCGACATACTGTCTTCCCCCGCCTCCGTTTCCGAGCGCAAAGCGTCTGCCTTTATGCTTTGCAGGGAACTTCTCAAGAGGCATAGCAGAGGAATGGTGACGCTAATGATTGCAGCATCCCCGCTCACCACCTGGGTAGACTCCTCAAAGTTTCCAAGGACCTGGCAGATGTCTGCCAACCAGGCCCACTCTTCTGTAAAGAATTGAGGAGGCTGACTTCCACTACGCCGCCCATGTTGGAGTTGGTATTCCAGTATAGCTCTACGCTGCTCATAGAGCCTGGCCAACATGTGGAGCGTAGAGTTCCACTGTGTGGGCACGTCGCACAGCAGTCGGTGCACTGGCAGATTAAACCGATGTTGCAGCGTCCGCAGGGTGGCAGCGTCTGTCTTGGAGTTGCGGAAATGTGCGCTGACCCAGCGCACCTTTCCGAGCAGGTATGACAAGCGTGGGTAGCTTTTCAGAAAGCGCTGAACCACCAAATTAAAGACATGGGCCAGGCATGGCACGTGCGTGAGGCTGCCGAGCTGCAGAGCCGCCACCAGGTTACGGCCGTTGTCACACACGACCATGCCCGGTT
Organism: Eleutherodactylus coqui; assembly: GCF_035609145.1. Lineage (NCBI taxonomy): Eukaryota > Metazoa > Chordata > Amphibia > Anura > Eleutherodactylidae > Eleutherodactylus > Eleutherodactylus coqui. The sequence continues at coordinate 124,816,119 of NC_089841.1, read as the reverse complement.
GGAGGCTCAGCGGCGCAAGCCAGCGGTCGGTCTGCTCTGTCAGACCCTGCAGCAGTTCGCGGGCCGTGTGCCTCTTCTCTCCTAAGCTGAGTAGTTTCAGCACGGCCTGCTGACGCTTGCCCACCGCTGTGCTGCCACGCCGCGCGACACCGACTGCTGACGACATGCTGCTGACACATCTTGATTGCGAGACAGAGGTTGCGTTGGATGAGGAGTAGGAGGAGGGTGGTTTAGTGGAGGAAGCATACACCGCCGCAGATACCAGCACCGAGCTGGTGCCCGCAATTCTGGGGGTGGGTAGGACGTGAGCAGTCCCAGGCTCTGACTCTGTCCCAGCCTCCACTAAATTCACCCAATGTGCCGTCAGGGAGATATAGTGGCCCTGCCCGCCTGTGCTTGTCCACGTGTCCATTGTTAAGTGGACCTTGGCAGTAACTGCGTTGGTGAGGGCGCGTACAATGTTGCGGGAGACGTGGTCGTGCAGGGCTGGGACGGCACATCGGGAAAAGTAGTGCAACTGGGAACCGAGTAGCGCGGGGCCGCCGCCGCCATCATGCTTTTGAAAGCCTCCGTTTCCACAAGCCTATACGGCAGTATCTCCAGGCTGTTAAATTTGGCTACGTGCACGTTTAACGCTTGAGCGTGCGGGTGCGTGGCGGCGTACTTGCGCTTGCGCTCCAACACTTGCGCTAGCGACGTCTGGACGCTGCGCTGAGAGACATTGCTGGATGGGGCCGAGGACAGCAGAGGTGAGGGTGTGGGTGCAGGCCAGGAGGCAGTAGTGCCTGTGTCCTCAGAGGGGGGTTGGATCTCAGTGGCAGGTTGGGGCACAGGGGGAGAGGCAGTGGTGCTAACCGGAGGCGGTGAACGGCCTTCGTCCCACCTTGTGGGGTGCTTGGCCGTCATACGCCTGCGCATGCTGGTGGTGGTGGCTCCCCAGCTGATCTTGGCGCGACAAAGGTTGCACACCACTGTTCGTCGGTCGTCAGGCGTCTCTGTGAAAAACTGCCACACCGTAGAGCAGCTTGACCTCTGCAGGGTGGCATGGCGCGAGTGGGCGCTTTGGGAAACAGTTGGTGGATTATTCGGTCTGGCCCTGCCTCTACCCCTGGCCACCGCACTGGCTCGGCCTGTGCCCACACCCTGACTTGGGCCTCCGCATTCTCGCCCGCGTCCACGTCCTCTAGGCCTACCCCTACCCCTCAGCATGCTGTATTACCAGTAGTGCAGAAACAGAACGCTGTAATTAAATGTGCCACTTATTGGCCTGTGGTTGGAGGCTGACTTCGCTTACGGAACGCACAGCAGAGCCAGGAAATAATTTTGCGCAAGCCTGCTGTAACACTTAGCTGGCTGCGTATGAATTAGGAGGACAACTACCCCCAGCACAGACCCAGTACACTGAGGACAGTCACAGGCAGCCCAAATAGATTTTTTTTCCCAAATGTTTTTGGAAAGGCCCACTGCCTGTATTCAATAAATATGTCTTCTGTCCCTGCCTCACCACTACTGGCCCTGGAGTATGTAAAATAACTGCAGACTGTTGCACTATGGACTGGAATACAGCGGTGATGTAACAGCCAACACAGAGCCAGGAAATAATTTTGCGCAAGCCTGCTGTAACACTTAGCTGGCTGCGTATGAATTAGGAGGACAACTACACCCAGCACAGACCCAGTACACTGAGGACAGTCACAGGCAGCCCAAATAGATTTTTTTTCCCAAATGTTTTTGGAAAGGCCCACTGCCTGTATTCAATAAATATGTCTTCTGTCCCTGCCTCACCACTACTGGCCCTGGAGTATGTAAAATAACTGCAGACTGTTGCACTGTGGACTGGAATACAGCGGTGATGTAACAGCCAACACAGAGCCAGGAAATAATTTTGCGCAAGCCTGCTGTAACACTTAGCTGGCTGCGTATGAATTAGGAGGACAACTACCCCCAGCACAGACCCAGTACACTGAGGACAGTCACAGGCAGCCCAAATAGATTTTTTTTCCCAAATGTTTTTGGAAAGGCCCACTGCCTATATTCAATAAATATGTCTTCTGTCCCTGCCTCACCGCCACTACTGGCCCTGGACTATGTATAATTACTGCAGGGCGCAATGCTCTGCACGGCCGATATACAAAAAAAAAAAAAGTGCAACACTGCAAAAAGCAGCCTCCACACTACTGCACACGGTTAGATGTGGCCCTAAGAAGGACCGTTGGGGTTCTTGAAGCCTAAAATACTCCTAACGCTCTCCCTATAGCAGCTCCGGCACCAGCAGCACTGTCCCTGATCTCTGTCAGAACGCATCTGTGGCGAGCCGCGGGAGGGGCCGATTTATATACTCGGGTGACACCTGATCTCGCCAGCCACTCACTGCAGGGGGGGTGGTATAGGGCTTGAACGTCGCAGGGGGAAGTTGTAATGCCTTCCCTGTCTTTCTATTGGCCAGAAAAGCGCGCTAACGTCTCAGAGATGAAAGTGAAAGTAACTCGAACATTGCGTGGTACTCGTCACGAGTAACGAGCATCTCGAACACGCTAATACTTGAACGAGTATCAAGCTCGGACGAGTACGTTCGCTCATCTCTATTAGTAGTATGAAATTGGTTTTTACACATGATCCACTTAATAATGTTTATAAGTCCTGACAATTCAGTCATCCATTCTGCTAGTGCATGAGTTTATGGCACTCATAGAAACGTGCGTTTTGTAGGAGCTTAGTAAAAGCTATATCCAACAGATACTTTTTGTATTGAAGCAAATGATATCTTAATCACTTGCTTATGATAATTTAAGTAAACTTCTGAACCAAGGAGTGCTCACAATGTTAGTTAAATTAATAAAATGCTTTAATCTTAGTGTCCTAAACTCTCTATGGACCCTCTAAAATAAAACGTTTAGCATAAGTGTTTTCCTCCCAAAGCATGGAACCTAATAGCCTTAGGGCCCTTTTACCGTGGTTGAGAAATTATTCAGAATCCCGCTTCAGTCTAAATGTATTCACAGCTGAATGATGAACAATAAATTAATTCATCATGCAGTTTATGCTGCATAAAAACTGAACTATAACGGATCAGCCCATGTAAACAGGTAGTCTTTCATCTATGAACAACTGCCTGTATATTGTGAATGGAGGCAGGCAGTCCGAAACAATGCCCGGCTCGCTCCTCCTCAATTCACTAGCAATGATCTTTCCTGTGTAAAAGCACAGAAACAATCATCACTAGGACGACCTGTTGGGCATCTGCACCTGACAGGTAATCCCATGCAAAAGCATCCTTAGTTGTCTCTACTGAACAGCAGATACTTCAATCTGGCCCCATTGGCTGCTAACTGGAATTAAAAAGGTAAAAAGATATTCTAGACACTAGACTAGACTAGAACCGATATACCATAGGAGGGGACAACAAGAACATAATCAAAACTGATTCGAATTGCTCTGAACCATGCTGACAATAACTGGGATAAAAACAAGCCGAACATTGATTGAGCCAGAAGTTAGGAACTAGAATCAAGGACACAAACTGATGACTGTAACAAATCAAAAGCAAAAGCAAGAATTACATAAATCAACATAACAATTATTTATTTACATAGTGTTCTACATATATGGGTAGATACATTTATAACAAGCCAATGTATAAAAAAACAATAGAGCATACTGCACATATTTTCATGCGGTAACTAGATTCACTTAGAAGGAGAAAAAGCCCTACACAGCATAAAGGATTACAATAAGAAGACACACAGGAATGCAAGAAGGTTACTAAAGGCCCATTTTACACGGAGCGATGATCGCTCAAAAACCGCTAAAAAGCGATCGTTTGAGCGATAATCATTGCGTCTAAATGCGCGACGATCATGCACTTTTTGTGCACTGCTAGCTGATTGTTAAATTCTAGTCAACCTAAAAATTGTCCTGCTGTCTTATCAGGACCACATGCGAGTTCTTCATGGGTAGTGCTGATAGCATTGTTTCCCATCAGAGAACAAAGGAGCTGAATGGAGGTAATAGCCCTTCCGCTATTAACTGCATTCAGCTAAAGGCTTCATTTGCACACTAATAAGCTAATAAGTAGCTGAGTAGATACTTAATAGTTTATGCAAAATGACAGCTCAAAGCTGTCACTTAAATTGTCGTTTGAGTGGTCTTTGAGTGATCATTGCTTCGTGTAAATGGGCCTTAAAAGTTACCACTTAACCAAAGATAGGACTCCAGGATTTAATGGACTACTGGGAGAAGAAACATAGAAAATTGATGGCAGAAAAAACCACATGGTCCATCTAGTCTGCCTTTATAGTATTTCCTTTTTATATCTCTCTTAGGATTGATCTATGCCTATTAGAGATGAGCGAACATGCTCGTCCGAGCTTGATGCTTGTTCGAGTAGTAGCATACTCAATGGTGCTCGTTACTCGAGCAAGCACCACGCCGTGTTTGAGAAATTTTTATGGCCCCTCCCCGCTTTACCACTTCCTGCTGTGACGTGTCAAGCATGCGAATGTCTACAGCAGTGTCGAGAGAGAGAGATAGAAAAAAAAAGGCTCGGCGCCTGGTGGGTGCATTGAAAAATGCTCAAGTCTCCTATTGACTTCAATGGGGTTCGTTACTCGAACAGATCTCTCGAACATTACAAAAAGCATTTTGGTGCTCGCTCATCTCTAATGCCTATCCAAGACATGTTTGAATTAATTTACTGTCGATTTTCCAACTATGTCTGCTGGAAGTTTGATCCAAGCATGTACTACTCTTTCGGTAAAAATAAAATTGTGGCATTGCTTCTGATTTTTACCCTAACTGATTTCAGATTGTGCCCTCTTGTTCTTGTCTTAAGCATTCTAATAATAACACTTCCTTCCTGAACTTTCTAAATACCTCCAACATATTTAAAAGTTTCAATCATGTCCTCCCTTTTCAGGCTTTCCTCCAGGCTATACAAATCAATTTATTTCAGTCTTTCCTGGTAAGTTTCAGACCTTCCACCATTTTTGTAGCCCACCTTTGGACTTGTTATATTTTATCAATGTCTTTAGGTAGATGAGGTCTCTAGAACGGACACAATACTCCAGATGTGGTTTCGCCGGAGCTCTATACAGTGGAATCACAATCTCCCTCTTTCTACTCGTTATACCTCTAGCTATACAGTTGGGCATCCTACTTGCTATCTTGTGTGATGTTCCATGGCAGAGTTTACAAGTGTATCTGGATACAGCCATGAACTGAAGGTAGAGAGATGAACCTTCAGTGGATCGAGATAAAGTAGCACCTCAAAGCTGGGAGAAATCAGGATTAATCCTATACTTTCATCTTTTTTCTCTGAATGACAAGGAATTCTATTAAGGATGTATTAGAGAATGAAAGAACACTCCTGGAAATTAATACATTTTTCTGCTCTTTTGACATGTACAGCAAAAATAGCATGGTGTTATGTTAGCCAGAAAAATCAATCTGGTGTTGAATAGTCTTGTATAAAAAAAGACAAAAGTATTATAGAGGTGATACGTTCATGAGCTAGCCAAAAAAATATATATATCTATAATTTTAATAAAAGTATCACCTTTATAAGACTCTATTTCTATAAAAGAGTTTTTAACAACACTTCTGCTATGTAGACATACCTAAGTATTTTTGACCAATATTGTGATTTTGTTAAGAAGTCCAAAAGTGAAAAGGAGAGGTGTGAGATTTTTATTACTGTTAGCATGTTCTCTTAAAGTTTCAGTCAAAAAAATGAAATAATTTCCATGGAAGTATTGAATATTAGAGATGAGCGAGCACCAAAATGCTCGGGTGCTCGTTACTCGGGACGAAATTATCGCAATGCTCGAGGGTTCGTTTCGAGTAAGGAACCCCATTGAAGTCAATGGGCGACCCGAGCATTTTTGTATATCGCCGATGCAAGCTAAGGCCTTAGTCAGACGGGCGTTTTTTCGCGCGATTTGCGGATCGCATGACGGATGCGCATCCGCAAATCGCGTGACCGGTGCCCGAAAATCGCCTGAAAATCTGCTTCTAGCCACGTTTCATTAGAAACGGGCCGGAGCTGTCCAGCGCATTGCATTCAATGGAGCCGGCAATACAGCCCGCTCCATTGAAAGCAATGCGCTGCGGGCGAGTGTGGGATGAATTGTCGGGAAGGGCTTAAATATATAAGCCCTTCTCTGCAATTCATCCAGAAAGGTGTAAAAAAATATATATATATATATACTTACCTGCTCCCGGCAGCTGTATTGCCGGCTCCATTGAATTCAATGGGCAAACATCGTTCTTCTCTGCCACAGCTGTTACAGCTGTGGCAGAGAAGAAGGATTTGTCTTCTATATGTTCTCAATGGGGTCGGCGCTGCTGCTGCCGGCCCCATTGAGCACATATAGAAAAGAGAACAGGAATCGCAGATCGCAGATAGGTGCGATCTGCGATTTCTGTTCTATAATTTATCGGCCGAGCGCATAAAAAGCGCTCATGTGTCCGATACCATTGCAAAGCAATGGTTTTATAAAATCGCCGGACGCATGCGCATGCGCAAATCGCGGCAAAAAACGCCCGTCTGACTAAGGCCTAAGGTTTTCATTTGTGAAAATCTGGGCAATTCAAGAAAGTGATGGGAACGACACAGCAACGGATAGGGCAGGCGAGGGGCTACATGTTGGGCTGCATCTCAAGTTCCCAGGTCCCACTATTAAGCCACAATAGCGGCAAGAGTGGGCCTCCCCCCCCTCCCAACAACTTTTACTTCTGAAAAGCCCTCATTAGCAATGCATACCTTAGCTAAGCACCACACTATCTCCAACAAAGCGCAATCACTGCCTGCATGACACTCCGCTGCCACTTCTCCTGGGTTACATGCTGCCCAACCCCCCCCCCCCCCCCGCACGACGCAGTGTCCACAGCGCACACCAAAGTGCCCCTGCGCAGCCTTCAGCTGCACTCATGACACACCACCCTCATGTCTATTTATAAGTGCGTCTGCCATAAGGAGGAACCGCAGGCACACACTGCAGAGGGTTGGCACGCTTAGGCAGCAACCCTCTTTAAAAGGGGCGGGGCGATAGCCCACAATTCTGTACAGAAGCAATGAGAAATCCAATCCTGTGCCACCTCCATCAGGAGCTGCACACGTGGGCATAGCAATGGGGAACCTATGTGCCACACACTATTCATTCTGTCAAGGTGTCTGCATGCCCCAGTCAGACCGCGGTTTTTTATAAATAGTCACAGGCAGGTACAACTCCGCAATGGGAATTCCATGTGCACCCACAGCATGGGTGGCTCCCTGAAACCCACCGGCTGTACATAAATGTATCCCATTGCAGTGCCCATCACAGCTGAGGTAACGTCCGATTAAATGCAGGTGGGCTTCGGCCCACACTGCATGCCCCAGTCACACTGGGGTTCTTTAGAAGTAGACACATGCAGTTACAACTCCGTGTGGACCGACAGCATGGGTGGGTGCCAGGAAGCCACCGGCGGTACATAAATATATCCCATTGCATTGCCCAGCACAGCTGAGGTAATGTCATGTTTAATGCAGGTGGGCTTCGGCCCACACTGCATGCCCCAGTCAGACTGGGGTTCTTTAGAAGTAGACACATGCAGTTACAACTCCCTGTGGACCCACAGCATGGGTGGCTCCCTGGAACCCACCGGCGGTACATAAATATATCCCATTGCAGTGCCCAACACAGCTGATGTAACGTCAGCTTTAATGCAGGTGGGCAAAAAATTAATTGGATTACACTGTAGGCGAGGGCCCCAAAAAATTGGTGTACCAACAGTACTAATGTACGTCAGAAAAATTGCCCATGCCCAACCAAGAGGGCAGGTGAAACCCATTAATCGCTTTGGTTAATGTGGCTTAATTTGTAACTAGGCCTGGAGGCAGCCCAGTTAAAATAAAAATTGGTTCAGGTGAAAGTTTCAACGCTTTAATGAGCATTGAAACGTATAAAAATTGTTTACAAAAATTATATGACTGAGCCTTGTGGGCCTAAGAAAAATTGCCCGCTCGGCGTGATTACGTCAGGTTTCAGGAGGAGGAGCAGGAGGAGGAGGATGAATATTATACACAGATTGATGAAGCTAAAAGGTCCACGTTTTTGATGGTGATAGAGAACAATGCTTCCATCCGCGGGTGCAGCCTACGTATTGTTTAGGTATCGCTGCTGTCCGCTGGTGGAGAAGAGAAGTCTGGGGAAATCCAGGCTTTGTTCATCTTGATGAGTGTAAGCCTGTCGGCACTGTCGGTTGACAGGCGGGTACGCTTATCCGTGATGATTCCCCCAGCCGCACTAAACACCCTCTCTGACAAGACGCTAGCTGCAGGACAAGCAAGCAAGTCCAGGGCATACAGCGCGAGTTCAGGCCACGTGTCCAGCTTCGACACCCAGTAGTTGTAGGGGGCAGAGGCGTCACGGAGGACGGTCGTGCGATCGGCTACGTACTCCCTCACCATCCTTTTACAGTGCTCCCGCCGACTCAGCCTTGACTGGGGAGCGGTGACACAGTCTTGCTGGGGAGCCAGAAAGCTGTCAAAGGCCTTAGAGAGTGTTCCCCTGCCTGTGCTGTACATGCTGCCTGATCTCTGCGCCTCCCCTGCTACCTGGCCCTCGGAACTGCGCCTTCGGCCCTTAGCGCTGTCGGATGGGAATTTTACCATCAGTTTCTCCGCCAGGGTCCTGTGGTATAGCATCACTCTCGAACCCCTTTCCTCTTCAGGTATGAGAGTGGAAAGGTTCTCCTTATACCGTGGGTCGAGCAGTGTGTACACCCAGTAATCCGTAGTGGCCAGAATGCGTGTAACACGAGGGTCACGAGAAAGGCATCCTAACATGAAGTCAGCCATGTGTGCCAGGGTACCTGTACGCAACACATGGCTGTCCTCACTAGGAACATCACTTTCAGGATCCTCCTCCTCCTCCTCCTCCGGCCATACACGCTGAAAGGATGACAGGCAAGCAGCATAGGTACCCTCAGCAGTGGGCCAAGCTGTCTCTTTCCCCTCCTCCTCATCCTCCTCATGCTCCTCCTCCTCCTCCTCAACGCACTGAGATATAGACAGGAGGGTGCTCTGACTATCCAGCGACATACTGTCTTCCCCCGCCTCCGTTTCCGAGCGCAAAGCGTCTGCCTTTATGCTTTGCAGGGAACTTCTCAAGAGGCATAGCAGAGGAATGGTGACGCTAATGATTGCAGCATCGCCGCTCACCATCTGGGTAGACTCCTCAAAGTTTCCAAGGACCTGGCAGATGTCTGCCAACCAGGCCCACTCTTCTGTAAAGAATTGAGGAGGCTGACTCCCACTGCGCCGCCCATGTTGGAGTTGGTATTCCACTATAGCTCTACGCTGCTCATAGAGCCTGGCCAACATGTGGAGCGTAGAGTTCCACCGTGTGGGCACGTCGCACAGCAGTCGGTGCACTGGCAGATTAAACCGATGTTGCAGGGTGCGCAGGGTGGCAGCGTTCTTGTGGGACTTGCGGAAATGTGCGCAGAGACGGAGCACCTTTCGAGCAGGTCTGACAAGCGTGGGTAGCTTTTCAGAAAGCGCTGAACCACCAAATTAAAGATGTGGGCCAGGAATGGCACGTGCGTGAGGCTGCCGAGCTGCAGAGCCGCCACCAGGTTACGGCCGTTGTCACACACGACCATGCCTGGTTGGAGGCTCAGCGGCGCAAGCCAGCGGTCGGTCTGCTCTGTCAGACCCTGCAGCAGTTCGTGGGCCGTGTGCCTCTTCTCTCCTAAGCTGAGTAGTTTCAGCACGGCCTACTGACGCTTGCCCACCGCTGTGCTGCCACGCCGCGCGACACCGACTGCTGGCGACGTGCTGCTGCTGACACATCTTGATTGCGAGACAGAGGTTGCGTAGGAGGAGGAGGAGGAGGGTGGTTTAGTGGAGGAAGCATACACCGCCGCAGATACCACCACCGAGCTGAGGCCCGCAATTCTGGGGGTGGGTAGGACGTGAGCGGTCCCAGGCTCTGACTCTGTCCCAGCCTCCACTAAATTCACCCAATGTGCCGTCAGGGAGATATAGTGGCCCTGCCCGCCTGTGCTTGTCCACGTGTCCGTTGTTAAGTGGACCTTGGCAGTAACCGCGTTGGTGAGGGCGCGTACAATGTTGCGGGAGACATGGTCGTGCAGGGCTGGGACGGCACATCGGGAAAAGTAGTGGCGACTGGGAACTGAGTAGCGCGGGGCCGCCGCCACCATCATACCTTTGAAAGCCTCCGTTTCCACAAGCCTATACGGCAGCATCTCCAGGCTGATAAATTTGGCTATGTGCACGTTTAACGCTTGAGCGTGCGGGTGCGTGGTGGTGTACTTGCGCTTGCGCTCCAACACTTGCGCTAGCGACGGCTGGACGGTGCACTGAGAGACATTGGTGGATGGGGCCGAGCACAGCGGAGGTGAGGGTGTGGGTGCAGGCCAGGAGACGGTAGTGCCTGTGTCCTGAGAGGGGGGTTGGATCTCAGTGGCAGGTTGGGGCACAGGGGGATGGCAGCGGTGCAAACCGGAGGCGGTGAACGGCCTTCGTCCCACCTTGTGGGGTGCTTGGCCATCATATGTCTGCGCATGCTGGTGGTGGTGAGGCTGGTGGTGGTGGCTCCCCGGCTGATCTTGGCGCGACAAAGGTTGCACACCACTGTTCGTCAATCGTCTGCACTCTCAGTGAAAAACTGCCAGACCTTTGAGCACCTCGGCCTCTGCAGGGTGGCATGGCGCGAGGGGTCGCTTTGGGAAACCGTTGGTGGATTATGCGGTCTGGCCCTGCCTCTACCCCTGGCCACCGGACTGCCTCTTCCAACCTGCCCTGCTGCTGCACTTGCCTCCCCCTCTGAAGACCTGTCCTCAGTAGGCGTAGCAAACCAGGTGGGGTCAGTCACCTCATCGTCCTGCTGCTCTTCCTCCGAATCCTCTGTGCGCTCCTCCCTCGGACTTACTCCAATTACTACTACCTGAGTGATAGACAACTGTGTCTCATCGTCATCGTCCTCCTCAACCACTGAAAGCTCTTGAGACAGTTGCCGGAAGTCCCCAGCCTCATCCCCCGGACCCCGGGAACTTTCCAAAGGTTGGGCATCGGTCACGACAAACTCCTCCGGTGGGAGAGGAACCATTGCTGGCCATTCTGGGCAGGGGCCCGGGAACAGTTCCTGGGAGTCTGCCTGCTCCTCAGAATGTGTCATTGTAATGGAGTGAGGAGGCTGGGAGGAAGGAGGAGCAGCAGCTAGAGGATTCAGAGTTGCAGCAGTGGACGGCGCAGAACTCTGGGTGGTCGATAGATTGCTGGATGCACTTTCTGCCATCCACGACAGGACCTGCTCACACTGCTCATTTTCTAATAAAGGTCTACCGTGTGGACCCATTAATTGTGAGATGAATGTGGGGACGCCAGAAACGTGCCTCTCTCCTAATCCCGCAGCAGTCGGCTGCGATACACCTGGATCAGGAGCTCGGCCTGTGCCCACACCCTGACTTGGGCCTCCGCGACAAAGGTTGCACACTACTGTTCGACGGTCGTCAGGCATCTCTGTGAAAACCTGCCACACCGTAGAGCACCTTGACCTCTGCAGGGTGGCATGGCGCGAGGGGGCGCTTTGGGAAACAGTTGGTGGATTATTCGGTCTGGCCCTGCCTCTACCCCTGGCCACCGCACTGGCTCGGCCTGTGCCCACACCCTGACTTGGGCTTCCGCGTCCTCGGCCGCGTCCACGTCCTCTAGGCCTACCCCTATCCCTCAGCATGGTGTATTACCAGTAGTGCAGAAACAGAACGCTGTAATTAAATGTGCCGCTTATTGGCCTGTGGTTGGAGGCTGACTTCGCTTACGGAACGCACAGCAGAGGCAGGAAAGAATTTTGCGCAAGCCTGCTGTAACACTTAGCTGGCTCCGTATGAATTAGGACAACTACCCCCAGCAGAGACCCAGTACACTTGTGGACAGGAATACAGCGGTGATGTAAGAGGCAACACAGAGGGAGGAAAGAATTTTGCGCAAGTCCGCTGTAACACTTAGCTAGCTGCTTATGAATTAGGACAACTACCCCCAGCAGAGACCCAGTACACTGAGGACGGTCACAGGCAGCCCAAATAGATTTTTTTTCCCAAATGTTTTCGGAAAGGCCCACTGCCCATATACACTAAATATGTCTTCTGTCCCTGCGTCACCACTACTGGCCCTGGACAATGTAAAATTACTGCAGGACGCAAATGTGCAACACTGCAAAAAGCAGCCTCCACACTACTGCACACGGTTAGATGTGGCCCTAAGAAGGACCGTTGGGGTTCTTGAAGCCTAAAATAACTCCTAACACTCTCCCTATAGCAGCTCCGGCACCAGCAGCACTGTCCCTGATCTCTGTCAGAATGCATCTGTGGCGAGCCGCGGGAGGGGCCGATTTATATACTCGGGTGACACCTGATCTCGCCAGCCACTCACTGCAGGGGGGTGGTATAGGGCTTGAACGTCGCAGGGGGAAGTTGTAATGCCTTCCCTGTCTTTCTATTGGCCAGGCCAGAAAAGCGCGCTAATGTCTCAGAGATGAAAGTGAAAGTAACTCGAACATCGCGTGGTACTCGTCTCGAGTAACGAGCATCTCGAACACGCTAATACTCGAACGAGTATCAAGCTCGGACAAGTACATTCGCTCATCTCTATTGAATATATTTTTTTCTTAAAATAAAGTCACTTTTTTTTGTGCATGTAAATGATCACTAACTTTTCAAACAACTGGTAACTAGCAAGTACACATCACATGTTTTTGTGCTGATAGATCTTTCTAAAGTGCTCGCCACTAAGCGTCTCCCTTCCAGTTAATTTTCTCTCCACTGCCTGTAGCCAAGTGGAGCCCCTCCCCATTAATAATGATAACAAGCTGGATAACAGGAAATGAAGGCGGAATGATTCATGCTGCCCATAGAAGTCTATAGAGAGGAGAGGGTGACGAGTGACCTGCTAGAAGGAGAGACTCACACACATTTATCTGCAATTAATAGTAATTGATGGTTCACTATGTTGTAACAACTGGAATCACATCTCCACTGCTCAATACTTCTGTAGTGTCCTGCATGATTATATTATTTCTCTCTGTGTGTTACAGAGAGTTAGAAAGCAGAATCTGCTACTTTCTCTGTCTAAAGTGTATGGAAGACATCATATAACAGCTAGACTTCACCTACCATTTTAGAGATAACGTAGAATAAGAGATACAGCCTGCAGAGGGGAAAATGGTGATAAATGTAGTCATATAATAGTCAGAAATAGTCTTATTGCTCATATACACGCATGGCAACGTATTCTGAAAAGTCAGGTACACTGTAATGAACCTTTAAAAGGGTTGCCCAAGAATGGTATAAAATTACAGTTTTCAGTGCAGCCTGTGGAAACCCATCCTAGGATAAAAAAAATTCATATTCATACCGGAAGGAGAAGGGGGTGCCGATACTTGTATAGTATTTGATTGAATAAGGACATAAGCTTATATCCACTTAGTTTAGTGTTTGTAAACATATATAGAATAAAGGTTATGTTTTAAAGACAGTAGAATTCATGTGAAGAATAGAGGGCGAAGGGGTTTGGTGCTATGGTTGGTGTGTGGGACATAATGGTACACTGACAAGAGAAGTCATATGCAGCCTGGAGGGGAAAATGTGCAGGGACGAGGTGGAACAGTGGGTAGAGGGTAGTGCCTAATGTTACACTCTGACATTAGGCCCCATCCCTTTCCACCTGTGAGTTGCACATCTATGTTTCCACTGGCTTCACTGACAGCAGCCATATTATGGTATTCCTGAACTAACCCTTTAAGATTGCATGCTCAATCTTCACAAAGTAGTCTGCATTTTTTTCAACGTTTTCATTACTCATTATATATTTGCCAATGCCTTGATATTCAAGTACTTTTCTCAAAGGTAGAAAGGAAAGCCATTGCCAAACCTCTTTAATCTCACAGAATGAGATCTAATCTCCTCCTTGGCACCAAAAATATAGGTCAATGCACCGCTATAATATATGGTTGTGAAATGTGCCCTAAAATTAATCTGCCACCAGCTACCTTTCATAAAGAGCATGTATGAGATTTTCACAGAATTGTCTTTTGGAAGGGTGTCATTGAAGGCTAACTATAGGCTAACTATGCTGCAACCCAACCTGATTGGCTGAGAGAAACCAGCCTTTCAGCCAATCAGACTGGTTTACATAGTAATTTGCAAACATTGCCCACTTTTAAACAACAAAAATTAAAATGTAAACATATCTGCTGAGCCTCAATACCATGAGCATATCTTTATTATATGGTGATGATAGTCACTTTTAAGAAATCCCATTCAATGACAACTACAAGATCATTTTCTGCTTGAAATCCAGTGATTGTGCTTGATTGAGGCCTCGGTCAGACAACCGTTTTTTGCCGCGATTTGCGGATGCGCATGCGATCTGCGCATATGTAGAACCATTGCTTCGCAATGGGATCGGTCAGATGTCCGCATTTTATGCGATGTCTGATAAATTATAGGACACGATGAATCGCAGATCGCGCCTATCTGCGTTCTGCGATTCCGTGTGTTCTATATATGCGCTCAATGGGGCTGGCGGCAGCAGCGCCGATCCCATTGAGAACATATACTATAAAGATCATTCTCCTCTGCCACAGCTGTAACAGCTGTGGCAGAGAAGAACGATGTTCGCCCATTGAATTCAATGGAGCCGGCAATACAGCCTGCCTCTGATTGGCTGAGCGCAGGGACCAATCAGGGGCAGCTCTCAGCTGTCATTCAATAGCTGAGAGCTGCCCCTGATTGTTCCTTGCGCTGAGCCAATCAGAGGCAGCACTCACTCACCCATTCATGAATTCATGAATGGGTGAGTGAGAGCTGCCTCTGATTGGTGAGGTCTGTGACCAATCAGAGGCAGCCCATTCAGCAGGCGGGGATTTTAAATCCCCTCCTGCTGAATACTACACACAGAGCAGTTCAGGAGAACTGCCGGCCGGCCGCGGCTGAACTCCGGCTGCAGGGACAAGGTGAGTATATATATATATTTTTTTTTTATTTATTTTTTTACACATTTTTGGATGGTTTTCAGGCAAGGGCTTATATTTTTAAGCCCTTCCTGAAAATTCATCCTGCGCTCGCCGGCAGCCCATTGCTTTCAATGGAGCTGGTTGTATTGCCGGCTCCATTGAATTCAATGGGCGAAAATCGTTCTTCTCTGCCACAGCTGTTACAGCTGTGGCAGAGGAGAATGATCTTTATAGTATATGTTCTCAATGGGGTCGGCGCTGCTGCCACTGGCCCCATTGAGCGCATATATAGAACACAAGGAATCGCAGAACGCAGATAGGTGCGATCTGCGATTCGTCGTGTCCTATAATTTATCGGACATCCGCATAAAAAGCGGACATCTGACCGATCCCATTGCAAAGCAATGGTTCTATATATGCGCAGATTGCATGCGCATCCGCAAATCGCGGCAAAAAATGGTCGTCTGACCGAGGCCTAACTCAGGATTACCATATGTAAATTAATATTGATTATTTATTACAGATTTCAGTATTGTTTTAATGCATCCCACTCAGTCAATTTAGATACATATAGGCTTATATTACTGGCATAGATCGCTTTACTGCCTTGGCTCTTTATTTACCTTTAGCGGAAGCTCTTATAATATCATGATATATTACCGTGAAAGAGTTAATCATTACAATAATTTGACGCAGTAGAAATTGAAACTATGATTGTTGAAATTTCCATGGCTATTAAAAATCTTATGTTTTAAAACTGTAAGCAGATAACAGATTTTCCGCATTAACTGGTTTGATATTTAAGTCAAGATAATGAATACTCAATACACTACTTTAACTGCAACATTTTAAACGCTTCATTATTTAGGAAATTTTTTAAATTTTGACTGCTTTCCAAACCCATTATGACAAGAGTGGTGTATTCTTATGAGCTGAAAAATCAATTACATGTCTAGTTCTAGCAATACTTATGATATAATTTTAAGGAATTCAGAAGTACACTAATTGGGACAATGAAAGCAATATATCACTGACGTAGTTTACAATAATGAAATGGGCATTTGGGATCATCATTGACATACTCGGTGTCTACCACAGTATGATAAAAACACTGAAGTTATATTTTGAAAGTCAGCCAATGTTTGGTCTTTTTTTGCAGTTATGCTTACAGATTTTATTTACTTACAAGGCTAAAACTTACTGTATAGGTATAAATTATCTAAAAGAAAATACCCGGAGCAGTCAGTAAAACAGCCATATTTATATGAGCTTACATAAATACATAATTTTATTACTATAGGACCACAGCACTTTCTTATGATAGATATTTGTTGTGACTGCACCAAAATGATTGTTTTTCCTGTGGTTTAATAAGGTACATTTAGACTGTGGCTTACGCAGAGGATGGAGGCTCCATAAGAAAAATAAAAATTATGTCCCTTTCTGGTGCTTCTTGATACCACCATACTCCTAACCACCCATGACATGGGGTCCTCTTGACCAATCCCAGTTTTAATTGTTAATATGGGAACACCTGTGAAAATCATATACCTATGCAGATTCGTACTATCCATTAAAATGGACACAAGGCCAACCTAAAATACAGTAGCTGTTTAATGCTTCATAGGAGCTACAAGAGTTACCTTTATGGTACATACTCCATTGTATCAAGATAGAACAAAATCTCTACGAAGTCATCTACAGACATTGCAATTAGTTTATCGCCTTTCTATCCACGCTTTCAAATCTGTATTTAATGTAGGCATTGAGTCTGCTTAAT
The DNA here is from genome assembly GCF_035609145.1 of Eleutherodactylus coqui. Classification (NCBI taxonomy): domain Eukaryota; kingdom Metazoa; phylum Chordata; class Amphibia; order Anura; family Eleutherodactylidae; genus Eleutherodactylus; species Eleutherodactylus coqui. Next base: position 124,799,322 of record NC_089841.1, on the reverse strand, counting down.
ATGTCTATTAGCTTTGTACCATGAAAGAGGAACTTTTTTCAAGTCCACACAAACATTCTCAATTGGATTGACTGAACCTTGACTTGCTCGCTCCAAGACATTAACATTGATACATATAAAGGCTATAGACAGCTTTACACTAAAAAAATTTTTAATGTTCATTTGATTCCTAAATGCAAAATTAAGCAACTATCTAAAGACACTCAATAAAAATATCCTAGCATTCAAGCAAACAATTTATGATGGTAGTTGTCCTGTTTAAACATGGGACCCAAAGGGATACTGAGTGAAGTATTGCTCAATAGTTGATAGTCGCTTTTGTTTCAGCTCACTGACATCAAAGCAACTAGTGAGAAAGTTCTCACTTAATGTAAACAGGCAGTCATTCATCTTTTAATGATTGCCTATTCACAGTGAATAGAGTCAGATGGCCAGAAGAGATCTCCGGCATTCTCCACCTCCACTCACTTAACTATTGTTTCTGTGGGAAATCACAAAAGAAATAATGAAGAAATAAGTCTAGAGACGACTGTTGGGTGCTTCTGTGCCTGACAGTCATCTCATATATAACCTCGCTAAAGGAATGGAAGCATCCAAGTCTGCAGTGAGGGCAGATCACAGACTATACTGTATCAGCATGCAGAAAGGGTAGAAAGCAAACACACAGCAGTCCACATGAAGAGGGGGATCACACAGGCTGTGTATCAGTGTACAGAAAACCTCAGTATGCTCTCTAAGAAGAGAAAGGGAGAAATACACATGCCTCAGCATCAGTGTCTGATAGCACAAGGAAGAAGAGATCCTTAATAGGCTGCACAAGCACAAGATAATAAGAGCTAGTAAGGCAACTTGAGTTTGGACACAAATGGCTCCCATCCAGCATATAGTACTGGGAGGGACATGACCACATGAAAAAGTCTCTGAAGCTGCATAAGATGTTGTGCCGGAAAATGAAGGAAGGAAGGAAGAATGTTTTCCATGTCAGAGGTGTCCATAGCCTTTACTCCATTTCTATTTAGTTTTGGCCATCAGTTCGCCTAAAGATTACAACAGATTTCCATGGATTTTTCTGCAATTTACCCTCTGCTTTCATTACTTTGCTGTATCTGTAATCTGAGGATCCATGGGGGCCCAGCTGTCTGACATTCACTGATTAGGAAGTGATAGCTTATCTTAGCAATAAGCCATCACTTTTTAAAAGGAAAAGCAGCTTTAATAATTTATTTTCTAACATCCCAAAAGCATTTTGCAATAACCTTTGGGAAATGAATGTTTGCCATGTCTGACTATTCCTTACTTTTGCACAGTATGGAATATTTCTAATGCTAACAAATACTCTAAGCTTCTCTGATCAATCAGTGTTCATTTGCAAATTAAAAAAGCACACTTAAAATATACACTTGGTGCATAATTCTGAAATATTTAATGTCACAGCACTTCCCAGTAACGTACCAGTGGCAGCTGGCAGAAACATTGCTCTTTTATGCACTTAGTTATTCCAAACATAATGGTATTCCGATACATGCAGCTGTACTTTTAAAATTATCATTACATATATAGTGGTAAGCCATAAAAACCTGGAAACATATAAGATTGGTGGCAAAAAAAACATATGGCCCACTTACTCTGACCTTATACCACTTCCCTTTCAGTTTTCTCTAAGGATAGTTATATGCCTATCCCAGACATGTTTAACTTCACTTACTTTTAGAAGTTTGTTCCAAGCATCTACTACTCTTTCAGTAAAATAATATTTATTATGAGCAGAAAGGTCTCCAGAACTGAACAAAGTATTCCAGATCTGGTCTCACCAGACCTCTATACAGCGGGATCACAACCTCCCTCTTTCTACTGGTTATACCTCTAGCTATACAGCTGAGCATCCTACTTGCTTTCTTTGCTGCATGACTACACTGTGGACATGATGATGTCAATGATGCTGAGAGTGTTGAGTGATGTCACAAGTCAGAATTTAAAAGTGTATCTGGACACAGCATTTAACTGTAAGTAAAGAGATGAGCCGACAATGTCCATCAGTTAGCCAGTAATTTCTAAAATCTGAAGTGGTTTATCATCAGTTAATACTGCAACTGATCATGCAAGATAAATAATTATAATAACCTTTATTGATGTGGCGCCAACATATTCTGCAGCACTTTATAAATCAGGGGGGACATGAAAAGACAAAATCAGGCATTATATACAAAATTAAACTAATAAACAATTTGAACAGTAGGATTGAGGTTCCTGCTCACAAGAATTTACAATCTCTGAGGACATAGGGATGACAAAAGAGGTACTTGCTCCATTGAGCCATCTTTTATACTAAATAGGGTAGTGTACATAAAGATAATCAAAGCAGAAGGCAGAAGCTGCTTAATTTTTCCACTTGGTTATATACACCCTAGTAAAGCTAGTTTGGTTCTTTGTCAGTTTGTAGGGAGGAAGGATTAAAAGCTGAATACTTAGAGTAAATATATCCTATATTATTTGAAATAATTAACTGGATGTATGTGCAGCAGGTAGATATACCGTATATACCGGCGTATAAGACGACTTTTGAACCCCGAAAAATCTGCTCTGCAGTCGGGGGTCGTCTTATACGCCGGTAATTAAAAAAAAAAAAAAGTGTAAAAAAAAAAAATTCATTACTCACCTGCCCCGGCGTTCTGTCGCGCTCCGGCAGGATGTCGCTCGCTCCGGCAGGCTGTCGCTCGCTCCTCGTCCCGGCGCAGCATAGCTTTCTGAATGCGGGGCTTGAAATCCCCGCTTCCAGAAAGCTAATACACACGCCGGCAGCCATGACATCATTGAATGGCTGTGATTGGCTAAAGCGCACGTGGCTTCAGCCAATCACACTATTCAATGACATCATTGAATAGTGTGATTGGCTGAAGCCACGTGCGCCTTCAGCCAATCACAGCCATTCAATGCTGTCATGGCTGCCGGCGTGTGTATTAGCTTTCTGGAAGCGGGGATTTCAAGCCCCGCATTCAGAAAGCTATGCTGCGCCGGGACGAGGAGCGAGCGACAGCCTGCCGGAGCGAGCGACATCCTGCCGGAGCGCGACAGAACACCGGGGCAGGTGAGTAATGAATTTTTTTTTTTTTCTCCACTGAATACCGGCGTATAAGGTGACAGTTGGGGGGTCGTCTTATACGCCCCGTCGCCTTATACGCCGGTATATACGGTAGATTTTGGCTCAGAACCCACAAACTTTAACTCCTTACGGATGTAGCATAGTTTGGGAACCACAGTTTTTTATTTTAATGTGTGAAAGTATTAAATTATATTTTATGCAGTAGTGTCATGTGCAGAACATTTGTGCGGTGTGCATAGCAAGAAGTACGTGCGCAAATGAAACAAATTCTAGTTTTGCAAACAGGGTCCCAGATGCTGAGCATGCAGTTTAGTCATGATCAACCTTTGTAATGTTTTACTAGAATAGAAGTCAACCTTTGTAATGTTTTATTAAGATAGAAGTATCATACATGCTGTGGACTTTGAATTTTTAACTGTGGGGGAGGCCACAGCATAAAATCTCTTGCATTGCAACAATAACACAGAAGAGCTTAGAAACCTCACTTCCATGTTTCTCATTGTTTTCTTGTGCAATGCATCAAAAAATAATTAGGCATACCCATTTGATACCCATTGAGTATCACTTATATTAAATTATTACTTTAGCAATTGTTTTATTTTATGAGGGCTTGTTTTTTTGCAGAATGAGTTTTGGTTTTTTAGTGACACCATTTTGCGATACATTTATACTATACTGAATAACTTTAATTAATTTTTTCGGCACCGCTGTCGTCTGCTTTTTACTATTTTAATGCATTCACCATGCAGTATAAATTACATGTTAACGCCCCATTCACATCTGCGCCAACATACACCTTTCAGAGTCTTTGGTACAGATATAGCACGGTAACCCGGATGAAGTAGCACAGCATGCATAAGAACAGAGCAGGACAACAAAATTTATAGTAGAGTTCTCATGCAGGTGTGAATTAAGCCTAACTTCATGACCTTTGAATGAAGCAATTGTTCTTTTGTTTTAAATCTTGTGCCACTCACATTGCAGCATAAATAATGTGTAACCTTTATTCTGTAAGTCAGTGCGATTATGAAAACACCAGATTTATAGATTTTTATGTTTTCCTAATTTTGCATGACATACACATTTTCTGTAAATAATTTGCTACTATGTCACCCCATTCTAAGATCACTTACATTTTTATTACTCTGTCGCCAATGATAGCTTACTTTTTGCAGTGCAAGTTGCAGTTTTCATTCATACCATTTTGGGGTATGTATAACGTAATCAACTTTTATTACTTTTTGGGATAGGAATAAATAAAAACAGAAATTCTGGCATTGTTTACATTTTTTTTGAATAGTATACAGCTTGTTCATTTTATCATATGGATTGCTGTGAATGGATTAATACCAATTATGTATATAGTTTTTACAATATTGGCATCATAAAGACGTTTTTTTATGCAGATTTTTTTTCCTAAAAACTTTAGTAAAAGGAGTGGTCTGATCCCAGCTTTTCATGACAGAGATGGGCAAACCCAGCCCTCTGTTTCCAGCCACCTACCTGAAAAATGCAAGTGCTTTAGCAGAGCGCTGTTTGCGTAGCACTTATTATAATGAATAAGACCTACGGAAACAGCATAGCACAGTACTTTATGTGGTTTCCATAGCTTTGATTCATTTCAATGGGAGCTACAGAAACAGCGCTGTACTGAACCTCTTGGCAGTTTTTGTATTTACCGGCTATGAAAAGCTGTGATGGGAATAGTCCTTTTACTTTTTCTAATCCCAATAGGGCACTTGAGCATGCAGTCCTCCAATTGCTTCCATAGTACACTGCACTACTTCGGGGCTTAATAGGCTGGCATATATAGCAGACCTGGAGGCCATTGTTAGGACCCAGGCTGCCAGGGCAACCCATCAACTATGCTTCCACTGTAAAACCACTTGTGTTATATTTTCTGATAACCATGGCATCTACAGGGTCAAATGGACAGTATCTGAGAGCTATCTATTTAATACAGTTGGCCCCTGTAAGTGATGGTGCAGGAATAGCTTTTGTGTCCACGCTAAGATTGCACCACAACGGAAGGAAAGACTCACTCTTTGTGATGTACTATAGTATTATGCCACAAGGCAAGAAGTGGTTAAAAGGATGTTCTGGGACTAGAGATGAGCGAGCATACTCGCTAAGGCAAACTACTCGAGCGAGTAGTGCCTTATACGAGTACCTGCCTGCTTGTCTCTAAAGATTCGGCTGCCGGTGGGTGGCGGGGAGCGGCGGGGGAGAGCGGGGAGGAACAGAGGGGAGATCTCTCTCTCCTTTCCTTCTCCCCCGCTCCCCCCTGCTCACCGCCGCAACTCACCGCTCACCCCCGCCGGCAGCCGAATCTTTAGAGACGAGCGGGCTGGTACTCGCATAAGGCACTACTCGGTCGAGTAGTTTGCCTTAGCGAGTATGCGCACTCATCTCTATTTGGGACCCTAATATTGATGGACTATTCTTAGGATGGGCTAACAATAGTAGATCGGTGATTGTCCAACCTCTTGAATGGGACAAGCTTCCTTATCAGGCAAAGCAACCTGTATGTATGCCTATGTAAAGCATAAAATGGATATTACACTCAAAGAAATGATACACAGCTAAGGATAGGTCAACAATGTTAAAGTCCTGGAAAACCCATTTAAGCTATTGTTTTCTTTTGTGTAGAAGAAGTCTTCCTTCTTATCATAAATATGCAATTCCAGTACTCCCACAACAAAATAGGTTATGCTCATTTAATGTATATTTAAACATACAGTACATACCCTACCCCACAAAGGGAGAAAGATAGTGAGAACTTGGATGGACACTATATACAGTATTTGCAAAGCCCTCATGATAGATTGTTACCAGCAAAAAATTGTGTGTTTTAATTTGCATCACAGTCACATGGGTAGTATTGCCCTTTCTGAACTACCGTATATGAATAGAATGTGTAAAATTTTAACATTTCCAAATGCAATTATGATATCCCAGGAAAACTATTAAGTTTCCTTTTGAAGAGAATATGGGATTGCCTTTGGGTCAGGTGAGTATAGTGTTCATCTTGTTTAAAGTGTAATCATATGCAGTATGACTATTGATCATTGAATTAAGCAAGCAATGATCCCAATGTAACAGAAAATGATTAAAAGCTAGGGATTGTCACGTTTATGTCAAGGAAGGAATAGAGAGCATGCTTCCCTATCCCTATCTTTCATATACAGACAAGCAGCAATGTGGATAACATTTTTGGGAGAAGTACTGAGCAGTGAATATGTGACTGTAGTAGTTGTGAAACAGTAAACATTTACTATTAGCTACAGCACCATCTCTGTGTGTCACTCCACTTCTCTCGCTCTTGGAATCTCCTCTCTCTTCCCTTGCCTCTCCTGTAGACATGTATGGACAGTATTCAATTTGATTAGTCAGTGAACTGTTAGTCCGTTTTTTCTACCAAGTTGGATTTTTGCAGTGTTTCATAGTCTGTAAACAATTTTGGGGGTGAAGGAGCCTGATACACATGTACTAACACACATTGCGTTAGTCTGGCACCACAGTCTTCTGCCATGGCTACGCTATTTGCATGGCATGGCAGCCAATCAAACTGAATAGCAGTGGCTATGCTACACAAATAGCATCGTGGCACTGGTCATCTGCACTGGAAACATAGCCAGCCATCCTGTTGCTACATCTGCAAGTGCAGAAAGTAGGATTTGTCTCTGATAAGATATATTACAAAGTTTCTTATATTCACCTGTACTATTGATTTCCGCAAAGTTTGTTGAAAGCGCAGTGACCATTTAAACTATCTTTTTAAAACTATTTAACCCTCCTGCACAGCACACTATAAATAGATTTAAGAAGCGTACCCTTTTCAGTTATCAGCATTCAGAACATTCTACAAGACTGATTTGGTTTATTTTGAATTTAATATGCCTCTTTGCATTACCACTTCATTAAATATTACTAAAGATGTACTAGATTCTATTGCAGAAAATTATACAGTACATTAAAAAGAAAGAAAAGCACCTGACACCTGAAGGAGGTTAAGTCAAATGTTGATAAGTCGTCAAATTGAACGTGAAAATGTAGATGATCTCACCTGGCCTTTCCTAAATCAGTTTCCATGTATCAGTTTCCCTCTTTCTCTCTCGCCCTTCTCATTTGTCGCCTTGACAAATGTAAATAAAAAGTGAATAAATATTTAACTAGAGAAAATATACCGTTAAATATTGGAATTCATATACGGAAGTTTCAATATCAAGGTAAAGAAATGTTTAATACACCATTTTTAGATTCTACAGAAACTTATAAATCGATGATGATTTTTTTTTCTGCAAAAAAAAAATTACTGTATCAGAACTTTGTACTTGTTCCCAGGAGTGCACGGAACAAAACTTGCTGGCCATCAAGCATAAGTACAAAAATGACAAGAAAATCCAGTAACTCTTCTTTATTAGGCGTAACATTAAAAATTCACAGTTATTGCTCCTTCAATGTCTACATATTTTTTAATCTTCTGTTTTAAGTAGATCTGGATATATTATTCTCTTAAATCTCTAGTGAATGTATATCTGTCTATTAAGCCTGCAAATATAATTACCTTTCACCCACCACTTACTCACATATCAACCACTCATGCCTAATATCATTCAAATATATATTTACTACAATGCATGGCTTGCATTTTTTTTAAATGTATATAGTTTCTTCACTAAATACTTAATGCATGCAAAACAAAAGAGAGGCGCTACATGTGAAGCTGCTATGGCTATAATAAAGGCAAGATACACCTTGATCTGCTGTATCAAAGTACAGCAATGAGAATGCTGCTTACAGTATGGTGGGTACCTGCTTGCTGGGATGGCTCACTGCACTCCACAATGGATCGTCCAGGATACTAAAAGAGTAGAGAACACAGAGAATGGATAAGCGCAGATCACAAACAGGTAAGTATCAGTGGTGATAGACCTGAGGAAGGGGCCAATGCAACCCTAAATTGTGTTGTTTTATTATCTTCATCTAAAATGAAAGAAGATTATACTTTCATGATTGCGGTGTTGGCCAATTTGTCTTCTGTGTGCTCTACTCCTTCTTATTACACAAACTGCTTTTTTTAAATTCTTTATTTAAACTGTATGACAAAGCCAGTCCCTTTTGGGAAGATATCAATAACATACATATTTTGCTTATAGATATTAACAAACTTTGAACTTATGAAGGAAGTGGGTAGGCAGGCTGTTTTACCATATATTCTGGGCGTGCTCTCAGGGCGAATCAGTATGCATAAGCAAACAAATAAGTTTACGTAGACCAAAATGAACCATTTTAACAATATGAACATTTGTTGGAAAGTAGTTAGTAGAAAGAAGAGGAGGTACATTCTTAAGAAACTGAACTTGAGAAGTGTGACAAGAAGGGGCAAGAAAAAGACACATATGATGAGGGAGAGAAAAAAAAATAAGGAAGGTGGTGAGGATAGGGCAGGAGGACCGGTGTCGTGCCCTCTGTTTCGAAATAGGGCCTGTCACCAAAGTTGATTGAGACATCACCTCCCGACATCTTCTCCCATACCATAGTGGTCATATATGGCTGAACATCCAAATGGAAGAATGTATCAAGTGGGGTACTCCAAGGCTCTGTAATAGACCCAGTGTTGTTCAAAATTTTTATAAATGATCTGGAGGAGGGAATTGATGGAAAACTCATCAAATTTGCCAACGACACAAAGCCAAGAGGGATAGCTAATACTAGAGAAAAGAGAGAGAGGATTCAAAAAGATCTAGAAAAGTTTGAGCAGTGTGCGATGACTAGCAGAATGGTATTTATCAATGAGAAATGCAAAGTCCTACATCTGGGCAAGAAAAATGAAAAAAAGCACATACAGAATGGAAGGAATTGATCTAAGCAGCAGCACATGTGAAAAAGACTTGTGTATACTAATAGATCATAGACTGAACATGAGTTAACAATGTGATGCAACAGCCAAAAAGGGAAACACAATTCTGGAATGTATTAAGAGAAGCATACAGTCTACATCATGTGAGGTAATTATTCCTCTCTAATGTACCTTAGTCAGACCTCATCTGGAATATTGTGTCCAGTTCTGGGCACCCCCCTTTAAAAAACACATAGACAAACTGAAGCAAGTTCAGAGAAGAGTTACCAAGATGGTAAGCGGTCTGAAAATCATGTCCTATGAGGAACGGTTAAAGGATCTGGGAATGTTTAGCTTGCAAAAAAGAAGGCTGAGAAGAGACTTAATAGCTGTCCACAAATATCTGAAGGGCTGTCACAGTGCGGAGGAATCAGCCCTATTCTCATTTGCACCAGGAAAGCCTAGAAGCAATGGGATGAAACTGAAAAGGAGGAGACACAAATTAGATATTAGAAAAAAATATAAAACAGTGAGAGTGATCAATGAGTGGAACAGGTTACCACAGGAGATGGTGAGTTCTCATTCAATGTAAATGTTCAAACAAAGGCTGGACAACATTGAAAATCATGCCTAGCTGTAGTAAAAGATAAAAAAAATATATACTCACCTGTCCGCCGCTGCTGGGGCTCAGGCACTTCTAGCCGTTTGGTCTCTGGCACTGTAATGAAGTCCTTTCAGAAGGTGGGAATTTAAAATCCCCACCTGCTGAAAGGGCTGCGTCTGATTGGCTGAGCAATCAGCCATTTATTGAATGACAGCTGAGCGCTGCCTGTGATTGCTCACAGTGCTCAGACAATCACAGCCAGCACTCTGCCATTCATTGAAATCAATGAATGGCAGAGCGCTGCCTTTGATTGGCTGAGCACTGTGACCAATCACAGACAGTGCTCAGCCAATCAGACACAGGATGTTCACTTTACGTATAAATACTGCCAAACAACCCAGCAAACAAGCAAAGAGCCGAGGATTTCAAACAATTATCTTTCTTTAGATGTAAATACTCATCATTTGAAAGCAAAGAAGTCATTGAGAGGTTTATTCATTAGTTCAAACGAGAATTGCTGCATGTAAATGGGTCTTAAAATAGGCATGCAGATTTCAAAAATAAAGTTAGTTTTTCTTCTCTACAGCTTATCTTAATATAATATTATTCAAGCCTGGGTTAATTGGAGCACTAGTGTTCTCCTAATGGCCGAGTGCGAACCTCCTTTGAATGGAGAGGGAAGAAGGCTAACCGTTGCGACAGGTGACAGGTTGTTCTTTGTCTGGGGTATTCAGTTTCACGTGCGACAATGTGGTGAGGAGTTGTGTGTCGCTCTATATAGAGAATTAGCAAAATTTATTTTTTCATACACGCATTTATTTTCTTTCCTTCAGATCATGTCTGCATCTGCTATTTCTCGACGTAAGTGCATAAACAGCCCTAATTACTTTTGCTATATCTGTGATAGTTTCACCATTCCCAGTCAAAGTGCATTTGTCAAGAAAGCCTATATTTCAAAGTTAAACTTGATGATTAAGATAAGTCTTGGGCCCCTAACAAGGTGTGTGAGCAGTGTGTTGAGAGTTTACGAATGTAGACGAAGGGAACATGTGATAAGTTGCCATTTGGTATACCTATAGTTTGGCAAGGGTCAAGAGATCATTCAAGTGACTGTTACTTTTGTATAGTGAAAACTTCAGGATATAACAAAAAGAAAATGTAAAATAGAGTATCCTAGAGTCCAGTGTCTCATTTAGCTGAAATCCCAGGGCCAGTTTTCATTGAACTACCCTCTCTTGAAGAACATGATTATGGTGAAGAACTATGTGGCAGCAATAATGAAGATTTTGAAATTGAAGATGACTTAGTTCATAAGGGATTTGATCAGCATGAGCTGAATGATTTGGCACAATTTGGGACTATCAAAAAAGCCTTCAGAACTCCTAGCATCAGAACTGCATAAAAAAAACTTGATTGAAAAAGGAGCAAATGTATCCTACTTTTAGTTTCAAAAGCTTTTATTTGAATTTTATATAGCTTTATACAATAAAAGGCTAAATAATACCCCTCGCAGGGGATCTTTAGAGATAACAGTCATATAACTGACAGCTTTTGTCAAACAATCCTTTGAACAAATAAACATGAAACATAACAGAACAAAAGGTTTTCCACTCATTATTATAGTTGTAATGGAATAGATCTTGTTTCTATTACAGGTGTTAATATTACCACCATCTGATGTGTCACAGAAGGTATCCTACTTTTGATCCAGAGAAATTGCATTTCTGTTGTACTTTAGAAGTGACGGTACCTTTGTGTATTTCCATAACCTACATGGTTTAATGGAAGAATTGGGAAATCTAATTTGTAACTCAACTGAATGGGGACTGTTCATTGATAGCTAAAAGCGGAGCTTAAAGTGTGCCCTCCTCCACAATGGCAATTTATTTGGTGCAGTCCCAATTGGCCATTCAGTTTCTCTTTGTGGAGAATATGGAGACATAAAGAGAGAGTTATTGAGTTGTTGCAATATCACAAACACAATTGAATCATCTGTGTTGACCGTAAAATGGTATACTTCCTTCTTGGTCAACAATGTGTGACGGCAGAGCTCATGAGAAACATTGGGTGGAAAGTAAATGGCCTCCGTGATTTGACCTCAAACCTGGTGATTCAAATATTCTATATGAGCCACTTGTTTACAGAAAGAATATTATATAACATGGAATAAGAAGATGGAACAGGATTGTAGAGGGGAACAACTGGCTACATCGATGGTGCCGTGAACAAAGATTTGGATTTCTAGACCATGGAGTGAATTACGTATGTGATGGACTTCTTGCTAGAGATGGGTTGTATCTTACAAAAACAGGTAAGCATATATTTGGTGGGTGCCTTGCTTCACTCATTAAGGGAACTAGAACAATATGGGAAGGGAAGTGAAAGTCCAGGTAAAAATATACAGCTAATTAATACATTTGAGAACCTCGCTATTAGAAGTGGAAAGAAAGAACAAAGACAAAAATTCAAAAGGAAAGTAGAGGAGCAAGAGACACCGATCACAAACTAAAATGTTTTTACACAAATGCACAGAGCATGGGAAACAACCAAGGAGAATTGGAGCTCCTAATACAGGAAGAGAAATATGATGTCATAGGCATCACAGAAACTTGGTGGAATGATACACATGATTGGAATACAAGGCTTGAAGGATACAACTTATTTATAAGAACAGAAATGTCCAAGAAGGTTGGGAAATATTGCAAAATGAGATTCTCAAAGCACAATCGTTAACAATCCCTAAAAGAAGGAAGAATGGGAAACATTTAAAGAGACCAGGATGGATGAACACAGTACTTGCACACATGTTAAAAACAAAGAAAAATATGTTTATCAAATGTAAAGAGGGGGAAATATCAAAAGAAGTATATAATACAATCTGCAGAAACTGTAGGGCAAGTGTCAGAAAAACTAAGAATGAATTGAGGCTTGCAACGGAGGCCAAAAGCAATAGGAAAGGATTTGGGGGGTACGTCAAAAGCAAAAGAAAAGTCAAAGATGCTATTGGTTGCTTACAAGATGAAAATGGTGAATTGGTTAAGAATGATGTTGAGAAGTATGAAAGTTTAAATCCCTATTTTGTATATGTGTTCTCTCAGAAAATAGATGGTACATCAACTGATCTTCCCTGTGCTATCCTTGGAATAAAAGAATGCATGCTATCTATAAGCAGAGAGATGGTGAGGGAACATTTAGCTAACTTAAATGAATTCAAGTCTCAAGGTCAAGATGAATTTCATCCTAGAATACTAAAGGAAGCAGCGGAGGCAATTGTTGAACCACTCACCATAGTCTTTGAAAATTCCTGGAGAACAGGAGAAATCCCAGAAGATTGAAAAACAGCAAATGTTGTCCCTATCTTCAAAAAAGGGAAGAGGGTGGATCCAGCAAACTACTGGCCTGTGAGCCTGACTTCTATACCGGGAAAAATCTTTGAACAAATTATTAAACAGCATGTATACAAGTACTTGGATAAAAATTGATTAATTAACTAGAGCCAGCATGGGTTTGTAACAAACAAGTCATGCCAGATGAATCTAATTTCCTTCTATGACAAAATCACCAGGGTTAATTAGGGTCATGTGGTGGATATAGTATATCTTGACTTTAGTAAAGCATTCGACAAAGTATCTCATACCATAGTTATTGAAAAAATGACCAAATATGGGATTGACAAGGCAACTGTTAGGTGGATTCACAACTGGCTGAGTGATTGTACTCAAAAAGTGGTCATAAATGGCTGCACATCCAAGTGAAAGAATGTATCAAGTGGGGTACCACAATGAAAGTGTTCAAACAAAGGCTGGACAAATATCTGGCTGGGATGACTTAGTCAATCCTGCACTGAGCAGGGGGTTGGACCAGATGACCCTGGAGGTTCCTTCCAACTCTACCATTTTATGGTTCTATGATTCTATGATGACCCACCTCTGCACATGAAACTGGGTCTCGTAAAACAATTCATTAAAGCTTTTCCAACTGAAGGAGACTGTTTCAAGTACCACATTTTAGCATTTCCTAGCCTGTAATTTGAAAAAAATAAAAGACGGTGTTTTTGATGGTCTGCAAATTCGGCAACTTATCAAAGATGAACATTTCATTGGGACAATTTCAGAACTCCAAAGGAATGCTTGGTTATTCTTCAAAGACATTGTCAAGGACCTTCTTATAAATAAGCAAGCAAAGAATTACACCGAAATTGTCCAGAAACTCTTAGAGCAGGGGCGTAACTATAGAGGATGCAGGGATTGCGGTTGCACCCGGGCCCAGGAGCCTTAGGGGGCCCATAAGGCCTCTCTACTCCATATAGGGAGCCCAGTACTATGACTAAAGCATTATAGTTGGGGGCCCCTGTTACAGATTTTGCATGGGGGCCCAGAAGCTTCAAGTTACGCCTCTGTCTTAGAGAGCTACAAAATGCTTGGATGCAACATGAGCATTAAAGTGCATTGCCTGCAAAGCCTTCTTGATATCTTAACAAAAAACCTTGGTGCGGTCAGTGATAAGCAAGGTTAATGATTCCACCAGGATTTGACTAAACATTATGTAATGTTTAATTTAAATAAACATTACATTCAGCCAATTTTTTGATTTTCTATTGTACGTACTGTACATTTTGTATCCTGTTTCTAAAAAAGCTGATGTGATAGAGAAAAACTGGGGTCCTTTTTTGGATTCAGAAGCCAAAAGTTAGTAAAAAACAAGTGTAGGATCTAAGTCAATGAAAATTGTGTTCCCCAATAATTATTAATTTTACCATTTACAGTAAATAGTAACAAAGATTTTAATAATTAATTGAATAGATAATTTCAATGACTATTAATTAGAGATGAGCGAGCACCAAAATGCTCGGGTGCTCGTTACTCGGGACGAAATTTTCGCAATGCTCGAGGGTTCGTTTCGAGTAACGAACCCCATTGAAGTCAATGGGTGACCTGAGCATTTTTGTATTTCGCCGATGCTCACTAAGGTTTTCATGTGTGAAAATCTGGGCAATTCAAGAAAGTGATGGGAACGACACAGCAACGGATAGGGCAGGCGAGGGGCTACATGTTGGGCTGCATCTCAAGTTCACAGGTCCCACTATTAAGCCACAATACCGGCAAGAGTGGGCCCCCCCCCCCTCCCAACAACTTTTACTTCTGAAAAGCCCTTATTAGCAATGGATACCTTAGCTAAGCACCACACTACCTCCAACAAAGCACAATCACTGCCTGCATGACACTCCGCTGCCACTTCTCCTGGGTTACATGCTGCCCAAACCCCCCCCCACAGCGCACACCAAAGTGTCCCTGCACAGCCTTCAGCTGCCCTCATGCCACACCACCCTCATGTCTATTTATAAGTGCGTCTGCCATGACGAGGAACCGCAGGCACACACTGCAGAGGGTTGGCACGGCTAGGCAGCGACCCTCTTTAAAAGGGGCGGGGCGATAGCCCACAATACTGTGCAGAAGCAATGAGAAATATAATCCTGTGCCACCGCCATCAGGAGCTGCACACGTGGGCATAGCAATGGGGAACCTATGTGCCACACACTATTCATTCTGTCAAGGTGTCTGCATGCCCCAGTCAGACCGCGGTTTTTAATTCATAGACACAGGCAGGTACAACTCCCTATTGTGAAGTCCCTGTGGACCCACAGCATGGGTGGCTCCCTGGAACCCACCGGCGGTACATAAAAATATCCCATTGCATTGCCCAACACAGCTGAGGTAGTAATGTCGTGCTTAATGCAGGTGGGCTTCGGCCCACACTGCATGCCCCAGTCTGACTGGGGTTCTTTAGATGTGGAAACAGATGCATTTATAATTCTCTGTGGACCCACAGCATGGGTGGGTGCCAGGAAGCCACCGGCGGTACATAAATATATCCCATTGCATTGCCCAACACAGCTGGGGTAGTAATGTTGTGCTTAATGCAGGTGGGCTTCGGCCCACACTGCATGCCCCAGTCAGACTGGGGTTCTTTAGAAGTGGAAACAGATGCATTTATAATTCTCTGTGGACCCACAGCATGGGTAGGTGCCAGGAAGCCACCGGCGGTACATAAAAATATCCCATTGCATTGCCCAACACAGCTGAGGTAGTAATGTCGTGCTTAATGCAGGTGGGCTTCGGCCCACACTGCATGCCCCAGTCTGACTGGGGTTCTTTAGATGTGGAAACAGATGCATTTATAATTCTCTGTGGACCCACAGCATGGGTGGGTGCCAGGAAGCCACCGGCGGTACATAAATATATCCCATTGCATTGCCCAACACAGCTGAGGTAGTAATGTTGTGCTTAATGCAGGTGGGCTTCGGCCCACACTGCATGCCCCAGTCAGACTGGGGTTCTTTAGAAGTGGAAACAGATGTATTTATAATTCTCTGTGGACCCACAGCATGGGTAGGTGCCAGGAAGCCACCGGCGGTACATAAAAATATCCCATTGCATTGCCCAACACAGCTGAGGTAGTAATGTTGTGCTTAATGCAGGTGGGCTTCGGCCCACACTGCATGCCCCAGTCTGACTGGGGTTCTTTAGATGTGGAAACAGATGCATTTATAATTCTCTGTGGACCCACAGCATGGGTGGGTGCCAGGAACCGGCGGTACATAAATATATCCCATTGCATTGCCCAACACAGCTGAGGTAGTAATGTCGTGCTTAATGCAGGTGGGCTTCGGCCCACACTGCATGCCCCAGTCAGACTGGGGTTCTTTACAAGTGGACACATGTAGGTTAAACTCCGTGTGCACCTACAGCATGGGTGGCTCCCTGGAACCCACCGGCGGTACATAAAAATATCCCATTGCATTGCCCATCACAGCTGAGGTAGTAATGTCCTGCTTAATGCAGGTGGGCTTCGGCCCACACTGCATGCCCCAGTCAGACTGGGGTTCTTTAGAAGTGGAAACAGATGCATTTATAATTCCCTGTGGACCCACAGCATGGGTGGCTCCCTGGAACCCACCGACGGTACATAAAAATATCCCATTGCATTGCCCAACACAGCGGATGTAACGTCAGCTGTAATGCAGGTGGGCTAAAAATTCATTTGATTACACTGTAGGCGAGGGCCCACAAAAATTGCTGTATCAACAGTACTAATGTACATCCAAAAAATTGGCCATGGCCAACCAAGAGGGCAGGTGAAACCCATTAATCGCTTTGGTTAATGTGGCTTAAATGGTAACTAGGCCTGGAGGCAGCCCAGTTTAACGAAAAATTGGTTCAAGTTAAAGTTTCAACGCTTTTAAGAGCATTGAAACGTATAAAAATTGTTTAGAAAAATTATATGACTGAGCCTTGTGGCCCTAAGAAAAATTGCCCGTTCGGCGTGATTACGTGAGGTTTCAGGAGGAGGAGCAGGAGGAGGAGGAGGAGGAGGAATATTATACACAGATTGATGAAGCAGAAATGTCCCCGTTTTGGATGGTGAGAGAGAACGATGCTTCCATCCGCGGGTGCAGCCTACGTATTGCTTAGGTATCGCTGCTGTCCGCTGGTGGAGAAGAGAAGTCTGGGGAAATCCAGGCTTTGTTCATCTTGATGAGTGTAAGCCTGTCGGCACTGTCGGTTGACAGGTGGGTACGCTTATCCGTGATGATTCCCCCAGCCACACTAAACACACTCTCTGACAAGACGCTAGCCGCAGGACAAGCAAGCACCTCCAGGGCATACAGCGCGAGTTCAGGCCACGTGTCCAGCTTCGACACCCAGTAGTTGTAGGGGGCAGAGGCGTCACGGAGGACGGTCGTGCGATCGGCTACGTACTCCCTCACCATCCTTTTACAGTGCAACCGCCGACTCAGCCTTGACTGGGGAGCGGTGACACAGTTTTGCTGGGGAGCCATAAAGCTGGCAAAGGCCTTGGAGAATGTTCCCCTGCCTGCGCTGTACATGCTGCCTGATCTCTGCGCCTCCCCTGCTACCTGGCCCTCGTAACTGCGCCTTCTGCCACTAGCGCTGTCGGATGGGAAGTTTACCATCAGTTTGTCCACCAGCGCCCTGTGGTATAGCATCATTCTCGAACCCCTTTCCTCTTCGGGAATGAGAGTGCAAAGGCTCTCCTTATACCGTGGATCGAGCAGTATGTACACCCAGTAATCCGTAGTGGCCAGAATGCGTGTAACGCGAGGGTCACGAGAAAGGCATCCTAACATGAAGTCAGCCATGTGTGCCAGGGTACCTGTACGCAACACATGGCTGTCTTCACTAGGAAGATCACTTTCAGGATCCTCCTCCTCCTCCTCCTCCTCAGGCCATACACGCTGAAAGGATGACAGGCAAGCAGCATGGGTACCGTCAGCAGTGGGCCAAGCTGTCTCTTCCCCCTCCTCCTCATCCTCCTCATGCTCCTCCTCCTCCTCCTCAACGCGCTGAGATATAGACAGGAGGGTGCTCTGACTATCCAGCGACATACTGTCTTCCCCCAGCTCTGTTTCCGAGCGCAAAGCGTCTGCCTTTATGCTTTGCAGGGAACTTCTCAAGATGCATAGCAGAGGAATGGTGACGCTAATGATTGCAGCATCGCCGCTCACCACCTGGGTAGACTCTTCAAATTTTCCAAGGACCTGGCAGATGGCTGCCAACCAGGCCCACTCTTCTGTAAATAATTGAGGAGGCTGACTCCCACTGCGCCGCGCAAGTTGGAGTTGGTATTTCACTATAGCTCTACGCTGCTCATAGAGTCTGGCCAACATGTGGAGCGTAGAGTTCCACTGTGTGGGCACGTCGCACAGCAGTCGGTGCACTGGCAGATTAAACCGATGTTGCAGGGTCCGCAGGGTGGCAGCGTGCGTGTGTGATTTGCGGAAATGTGCGCAGATCCGGCGCACCTTTCCGAGCAGGTATGACAAGTGGGGGTAGCTTTTCAGAAAGCGCTGAACCACCAAATTAAACACATGGGCCAGGCATGGCACGTGCGTGAGGCTGCCGAGCTGCAGAGCCGCCACCAGCTTACGGCCGTTGTCACACACGACCATGCCCGGTTGGAGGCTCAGCGGAGCAAGCCAGCGGTCGGTCTGCTCTGTCAGACCCTGCAGCAGTTCGTGGGCCGTGTGCCTCTTCTCTCCTAAGCTGAGTAGTTTCAGCACGGCCTGCTGACGCTTGCCCACCGCTGTGCTGCCACGCCGCGTGACACCGACTGCTGGCGACGTGCTGCTGCTGACACATTTTGATTGCGAGACAGAGGTTGCGTAGGAGGAGGAGGAGGGTGGTTTAGTGGAGGAAGCATACACCCCCGCAGATACCACCACCGAGCTGGGGCACGCAATTCGGGGGGTGGGTAGGACGTGAGCGGTCCCAGGCTCTGACTCTGTCCCAGCCTCCACTAAATTCACCCAATGTGCCGTCTAGGAGATATAGTGGCCCTGCCCGCCTGTGCTTGTCCACGTGTCTGTTGTTAAGTGGACCTTGGCAGTAACCGCGTTGGTGAGGGCGCGTACAATGTTGCGGGAGACGTGGTCGTGCAGGCCTGGGACGGCACATCGGGAAAAGTAGTGGCGACTGGGAACCGAGTAGCGCGGGGCCGCCGCCGCCATCATGCTTTTGAAAGCCTCCGTTTCCACAAGCCTATACGGCAGCATCTCTAGGCTGATCAATTTTGCAATGTGCACGTTTAACGCTTGAGCGTGCGGGTGCGTGGCGTCGTACTTGCGCTTGCGCTCAAACTGTGGCGCTAGCGACGTCTGGACGCTACGCTGAGAGACATTGCTGGATGGGGCCGAGGACAGCGGAGGTGAGGGTGTGGGTGCAGGCCAGGAGACGGTAGTGCCTGTGTCCTCAAAGGGGGGTTGGATCTCAGTGGCAGGTTGGGTCACAGGGGGAGAGGCAGTGGTGCAAACCGGAGGCGGTGAACGGGCATCGTCCCACCTTGTGGGGTGCTTGGCCATCATATGCCTGCGCATGCTGTTGGTGGTGCCTCCCCAGCTGATCTTGGCGCGACAAAGGTTGCACACCACTGTTCGTCGGTCGTCAGGCGTCTCTGTGAAAAACTGCCACACCGTAGAGCACCTTGACCTGTGCAGGGTGGCATGGCGCGAGGGGGCGCTTTGGGAAACAGTTGGTGGATTATTCGGTCTGGCCCTGCCTCTACCCCTGGCCACCGCACTGGCTCGGCCTGTGCCCACACCCTGACTTGGGCCTCCGCGTCCTCGCCCGCGTCCACGTCCTATAGGCCTACCCCTACCCCTCAGCATGGTGTATTACCAGTGATTTGATTTCCCAGGCAGGAAATAAATTGGCGCAAGCCTGCTGTTAAATGTAGCTGGCTGCGTATGATTTGTTTACTATCTCCACCCACCACACACGTACACAGAACGCTGAGGACTGACAGAGGTAGGGCACATAGAATGTTTCCCTTTTTTTTAAAAGAAAAGGCCCACTGACTATATTCAATCAGATAAGATATGTGTTGCACAGAAATGCAGTTATATGAAGTGCAGCACAGCGGTTACTTTTCCCAGGCAGGAAATAAATTGGCGCAAGCCTGCAGGACAAATAGAATGTTTCCCTTTTTGGGAAACGGAGGGCCCACTGACTATATTCAATCAGATAAGATATGTGTTGCACAGAAATGCAGTTATATGAAGTGCAGCACAGCGGAGACTTTTCCCAGGCAGCAAATAAATTGGCGCAAGCCTGCAGGACAAATTGAATGTTTCCCTTTTTGGGAAACGGAGGGCCCACTGACTATATTCAATCAGATAAGATATGTGTTGCACAGAAATGCAGTTATATGAAGTGCAGCACAGCGGAGACTTTTCCCAGGCAGGAAATAAATTGGCCCAAGCCTGCAGGACAAATTGAATGTTTCCCTTTTTGGGAAACGGAGGGCCCACTGACTATATTCAATCAGATAAGATATGTGTTGCACAGAAATGCAGTTATATGAAGTGCAGCACAGCGGTTACTTTTCCCAGGCAGCAAATAAATTGGCGCAAGCCTGCAGGACAAATTGAATGTTTCCCTTTTTGGGAAACGGAGGGCCCACTGACTATATTCAATCAGATAAGATATGTGTTGCACAGAAATGCAGTTATATGAAGTGCAGCACAGCAGAGACTTTTCCCAGGCAGGAAATAAATTGGCGCAAGCCTGCAGGACAAATTGAATGTTTCCCTTTTTGGGAAACGGAGGGCCCACTGACTATATTCAATCAGATAAGATATGTGTTGCACAGAAATGCAGTTATATGAAGTGCAGCACAGCGGTTACTTTTCCCAGGCAGGAAATAAATTGGCGCAAGCCTGCAGGACAAATAGAATGTTTCCCTTTTTGGGAAACGGAGGGCCCACTGACTATATTCAATCAGATAAGATATGTGTTGCACAGAAATGCAGTTATATGAAGTGCAGCACAGCGGTTACTTTTCCCAGGCAGGAAATAAATTGGCGCAAGCCTGCAGGACAAATAGAATGTTTCCCTTTTTGGGAAACGGAGGGCCCACTGACTATATTCAATCAGATAAGATATGTGTTGCACAGAAATGCAGTTATATGAAGTGCAGCACAGCGGAGACTTTTCCCAGGCAGGAAATAAATTGGCGCAAGCCTGCAGGACAAATTGAATGTTTCCCTTTTTGGGAAACGGAGGGCCCACTGACTATATTCAATCAGATAAGATATGTGTTGCACAGAAATGCAGTTATATGAAGTGCAGCACAGCGGTTACTTTTCCCAGGCAGGAAATAAATTGGCGCAAGCCTGCAGGACAAACAGAATGTTTCCCTTTTTGGAAAACGGAGGGCCCACTGACTATATTCAATCAGATAAGATATGTGTTGCACAGAAATGCAGTTATATGAAGTGCAGCACAGCGGTTACTTTTCCCAGGCAGGAAATAAATTGGCGCAAGCCTGCAGGACAAATTGAATGTTTCCCTTTTTGGGAAACGGAGGGCCCACTGACTATATTCAATCAGATAAGATATGTGTTGCACAGAAATGCAGTTATATGAAGTGCAGCACAGCGGTTACTTTTCCCAGGCAGGAAATAAATTGGCGCAAGACTGCAGGACAAATAGAATGTTTCCCTTTTTGGGAAACGGAGGGCCCACTGACTATATTCAATCAGATAAGATATGTGTTGCACAGAAATGCAGTTATATGAAGTGCAGCACAGCGGAGACTTTTCCCAGGCAGGAAATAAATTGGCGCAAGCCTGCAGGACAAATTGAATGCTTCCCTTTTTGGGAAACGGAGGGCCCACTGACTATATTCATTCAGATAAGATATGTGTTGCACAGAAATGCAGTTATATGAAGTGCAGCACAGCGGTTACTTTTCCCAGGCAGGAAATAAATTGGCGCAAGCCTGCAGGACAAATAGAATGTTTCCCTTTTTGGGAAACGGAGGGCCCACTGACTATATTCAATCAGATAAGATATGTGTTGCACAGAAATGCAGTTATATGAAGTGCAGCACAGCGGAGACTTTTCCCAGGCAGGAAATAAATTGGCGCAAGCCTGCAGGACAAATAAAATGTTTCCCTTTTTGGGAAACGGAGGGCCCACTGACTATATTCAATCAGATAAGATATGTGTTGCACAGAAATGCAGTTATATGAAGTGCAGCACAGCGGTTACTTTTCCCAGGCAGGAAATAAATTGGCGCAAGCCTGCAGGACAAATAGAATGTTTCCCTTTTTGGGAAACGGAGGGCCCACTGACTATATTCAATCAGATAAGATATGTGTTGCACAGAAATGCAGTTATATGAAGTGCAGCACAGCGGTTACTTTTCCCAGGCAGGAAATAAATTGGCGCAAGCCTGCAGGACAAATAGAATGTTTCCCTTTTTGGGAAACGGAGGGCCCACTGACTATATTCAATCAGATAAGATATGTGTTGCACAGAAATGCAGTTATATGAAGTGCAGCACAGCGGTTACTTTTCCCAGGCAGGAAATAAATTGGCGCAAGCCTGCAGGACAAATAGAATGTTTCCCTTTTTGGGAAACGGAGGGCCCACTGACTATATTCAATCAGATAAGATATGTCTTCTGGCCCTGCCTACACAATTCTCTCCCTGTAGTATTACTGCAAGGCGCAATGCTCTGCAGACAGCCGATTTTGAAAAGAAAAAAAAATGCAACACTGCTAACAGCAGCCTGCACAGTACTGCACACGGATAGATGTGGCCCTAAGAAGGACCGTTGGGGTTCTTGAAGCCTACACTCACTCCTAACACTCTCCCTGCCTAACCACCACTTCTGTCCCTGTACTATTAATGCAAGGCGCAATGCTCTGCAGACTGCCGATTTTGAAAAAAAAAAAATTGTGCAACACTGCTAACAGCACCCTCCACAGTACTGCACACGGATAGATGTGGCCCTGAGAAGGACCGTTGGGGTTCTTGAAGCCTACACTAACTCCTAACACTCTCCCTATAGCAGCTACGGCACCAACAGCACTTTCCCTCAGCTAACTCACAAGACATCTGAGGCGAGCCGCGGGAGGGGCCAACTTTTAGACTCGGGTGACATCTGATCGCCCCAGCCACTCACAGCAGGGGGGTGGTATAGGGCTTGAACGTCACAGGGGGAAGTTGTAATGCCTTCCCTGTCTTTCAATTGGCCAGAAAAGCACGCTAACGTCTCAGAGAGGAAACTGAAAGTAACCGGAACACCGCGTGGTGCTCGTTAAGAGTAACGAGCATCCCGAACACCCTAATATTCGCACGAATATCAAGCTCGGACGAGTACGTTCGCTCATCTCTACTATTAATTATGCTTCACTGCCGTTTTGGTTTTTAGCTAAATCATCATGATTGCACATAGTGCAAATTTTTTTTGCATAAAATTTTTTTTAAACCTTGATTACTCAAATAACATATCATAATTATTCTAATTAAATATAAGAAGTATATTAATGTAATATATGTATTTTGCTAGTTTTGTAATAATGCACCCCAAAGGGGTTATTTTGATTGAAAAAAGGGCATGCAGTTTCCAGCAGCATTATTCTTGTCCAAGGACTATATGTTTATATATTATTCTAATTCCAGACAAACCCTTGAATAATTTTAAAACTAATTTAATTCTTAAAACAACAAATGAACCATTTTTTATGCTATTGTAATTTAGTTATAGAATGTACTGTATTTCTAATGTATATGTCTCTGCTCTTTGTGAAAGCAGGGCAGCCAACCATGAATTTCAAAAATTTTCTTAAAATAAATAGCAGTGTATTTGGAATTTTATCCAGCATTTATTAATTACAATAATCTTTATCTCTATACTTGCAACATATCCCAATTTACTTTACAATCAGTAGAAATAATAATCTTTCAATAACAATAAAACAAAAAAAAAAAAAATGATCCTGTAATTAGATAATGCAATCTGAGGGTGGCTTCACACAAGAACCAATGCATTCCCTACGGTGTGTTCATATGTCCATGTTTTACAGGAGCGTGCCTGTAAAGATAGGACATGCGTGCACCATAGGGAATGCACGCATTGTTTTCAATGGGGCCGCTGCTGCTGCCAGTGGCTCCATTGCAGACAATGGTCTGCCGGCACCCCTGAATTGTTTTTTATGGAAGAGTTTTACATATAAGCTCTTCCCTGAAAAACAAGAATTTTGGTGTAGAAAAAAAAAATACTTACCTGTCCACTGCTGCCGTGTCCCTTCGGGGATAAAGAACACATCTGCTGCATGCAGCAGATATTTCCTCCATCCCCGCGAGGAAAAAGAATTCCCTGCTGCACCTGCCACATCTGTGACGGATGCAGCAAAGGAATTCTTCATCCCTGCGAGGGGAATAAAGAATTCCCTATCACAGCTGTCAAAGATAATAGCTGCGGTAGGGGATCCAGCTGCCGGCATCCTGTAATTGTTTTTCAGGGAAGGGCTTTAAATATAAGCTCTTCCCTGAAAAACAAGAAAAAATGGTGATAAAAATAAAAATTAAAAAGATACTCACCTTTCTTCAGCTGCCGGGGCTCAGCTGCATCCAGGCAGCTCTTCTCCTGCACTGCTCTGAGAAATATTCAGCAGGCAGGGATTTAAAATCCCTGCCTGCTGAATGGGTGGCCTCTGATTGGCTGAGCACTGTGACCAATCAGAGGCAGCACTCAGCTTTTGAATGACAGATGAGAGCTGCCTCTGATTGGTCACAGTGCTCAGCCAATCAGAGGCAGCACTCATCCATTCATGAATTTACAGTTGAGTGTATGGCGCAATGAACGAGTGTATTTTGCGTGCATGTCTGCATGAATACTAAGTATATTTATGCAGAAACTGTTCATTCCGGCAGGTGGGGGAATCACCCCACCTTGATTTAAATGGTTGATTAGCCTAATGGGGGGCATATTAATAATTTTTGCTACAGCTCTGTCCTAACAATCAATCAGGTTGAATGAGCCAACCCAAACAACCAATCAGGTTGAATCAGCCAAACCAAACAACCAATCAGGTTGCTGCAATTGTGAATCAGAACCAATCTGGTTGCTGGAATTGCTGAATATGGCTGAGGTGTTGCAGAAATTGATAATATGCTAATGAGGGCTGGTGATCGCTGGTATGCACAGCATTTAGCACATACCTACACATGCAGATGTGCATACTTGCGCACCTCTCAGAGACCTCTATGGGCTCTTTAGCGCATAAATATGCACAAAATAGAGTAGGTCCTATTTTTTGCAGCCATTAAAACAGCAGGCACAAAAAAAGAAGTGAAAATGAACCCATTGAAATCAATGGGATCTATTCTCCATGTTTTGTGGGCAGGATTTTCCCACGTGCAAAATTGAGGTAAACACTCATCCATTTAAGTCCTAAGAGTGTCTCTCCATGAACCATATAGTCATCCACTTATTTAATGGGCACATTTAGCTGCAATGTGGTACTTATATCCAGGGGGAATAAAACATTGGGCATATTTAAATCCAACATGGCCAATCCTTGTTTTTTTTTTCTGTCACTTTAATTTATTTGACAATACTACCAGCATCTTAGTTTTCATAGGACTTAAATGAATGTCCCTCCAGTTCAGCCTGTTTCAAGTCTGTTTCCTTATAGGTCATTTTGTGCTAACCATTAGAGATGAGCGAACGTACTCGTCCGAGCTTGATACTCGTTCGAGTATTAGCGTGTTCGAGATGCTCGTTACTCGTAACGAGCACCACGCGATGTTCGGGTTACTTTCACTTCATCTCTGAGACGTTAGCGCGCTTTTCTGGCCAATTGAAAGACAGGGAAGGCATTACAACTTCCCCCTGTGACGTTCAAGCCCTATACCACCCCCCTGCAGTGAGTGGCTGGCGAGATCAGGTGTCACCCGAGTATAAAAATCGGCCTCTCCCGCGGCTCGCCTCAGATGCGTTGTGACATAGCTGAGGGACAGTGTTGTTGGTGCCGGAGCTGCTATAGGGAGAGTGTTAGGAGTTAGTGTAGGCTTCAAGAACCCCAACGGTCCTTCTTAGGGCCACATCTAACTGTGTGCAGTACTGTGGAGGCTGCTTTTTTGCAGTGTTGCACAATTTTTTTTTTTTAGTATATCGGCCGTGCAGAGCATTGCGCCCTGCAGTAATACTACAGGGACAGAAGTGGTGGTTAGGCAGGGAGAGTGTTAGGAGTGATTGTAGGCTTCAAGAACCCCAACGATCCTTCTTAGGGCCACATCTAACCGTGTGCAGTAATGTGGAGGCTGCTTTTTGCAGTGTTGCACTTTTTTTTTTTTTGGTATATCGGCCGTGCAGAGCATTGCGCCCTGCAGTAATACTCCAGGGACAGAATTGTGTAGGCAGGGCCAGAAGACATATATTATTGATTGAATATACGCTGTGGTCCTTTTCAAAAAAATATTTGGCAAAAAATCTATTTGGCCTGCCTGTCACTGTGCTCAGTGTTCTGGGTCCGTGTGTGCTGGGGGTAGTAGTTCTACAAATAAATACGCAGCCAGCTAAGTGTTACAGCAGGCTTGCGCCAAATTATTTCCTGGCTGTGAAATCACCGCTCTGTTGCAGTTAATAACAGTGCAACACTCTGCAGTTCTGTGACACACTCCAGGGACAGAATTGTGTAGGCAGGGACAGAAGACATATATTATTGATTGAATATACGCTGTGGTCCTTTTCAAAAAAATATTGGGCAAAAAATCTATTTGGCCTGCCTGTCACTGTGCTCAGTGTTCTGGGTCCGTGTGTGCTGGGGGTAGTAGTTCTACAAATAAATACGCAGCCAGCTAAGTGTTACAGCTGGCGTGCGCCAAATTATTTCCTGGCGTTCCGTAAACGAAGTCAGCCTCCAACCACAGGCCAATAAGCGGCACATTTAATTACAGCGTTCTGTTTCTGCACTACTGCTAATACAGCATGCTGAGGGGTAGGGGTAGGCCTATAGGACGTGGACGCGGGCGAGGACGCGGAGGCCCAAGTCAGGGTGTGGGCACAGGCCGAGCCAGTGCGGTGGCCAGGGGTAGAGGCAGGGCCAGACCGAATAATCCACCAACTGGTTCCCAAAGCGCCCCCTCGCGCCATGCCACCCTGCACAGGTCAAGGTGCTCTACGGTGTGGCAGTTTTTCACAGAGACGCCTGACGACCGACGAACAGTGGTGTGCAACCTTTGTCGCGCCAAGATCAGCTGGGGAGGCACCACCAACAGCATGCGCAGGCATATGATGGCCAAGCACCCCACAAGGTGGGACGATGCCCGTTCACCGCCTCCGGTTTGCACCACTGCCTCTCCCCCTGTGCCCCAACCTGCCACTGAGATCCAACCCCCCTCTGAGGACACAGGCACTACCGTCTCCTGGCCTGCACCCACACCCTTACCTCCGCTGTCCTCGGCCCCATCCAGCAATGTCTCTCAGCGTAGCGTCCAGACGTCGCTAGCGCCACTGTTTGAGCGCAAGCGCAAGTACAATGCCACGCACCCGCACGCTCAAGCGTTAAACGTGCACATTGCAAAATTGATCAGCCTAGAGATGCTGCTGTATAGGCTTGTGGAAACAGAGGCTTTCAAAAGCATGATGGCGGCGGCGGCGGCCCCGCGCTACTCGGTTCCCAGTCGGCACTACTTTTCCCGATGTGCCGTCCCAGGCCTGCACGACCACGTCTCCCGCAACATTGTACGCGCACTCACCAACGCGGTTACTGCCAAGGTCCACTTAACAACAGACACGTGGACAAGCACAGGCGGGCAGGGCCACTATATCTCCCTGACGGCACATTGGGTGAATTTAGTGCAGGCTGGGACAGAGTCAGAGCCTGGGACCGCTCACGTCCTACCCACCCCCAGAATTGCGTGCCCCAGCTCAGTGGTGGTATCTGCGGGGGTGTATGCTTCCTCCACTAAACCACCCTCCTCCTACGCAACCTCTGTCTCGCAATCAAGATGTGTCAGCAGCAGCAGCACGTCGCCAGCAGTCGGTGTCACGCGGCGTGGCAGCACAGCGGTGGGCAAGCGACAGCAGGCCGTGCTGAAGCTACTCAGCTTAGGAGAGAAGAGGCACACGGCCCACGAACTGCTGCAGGGTCTGACAGAGCAGACCAACCGCTGGCTTGCGCCGCTGAGCCTCCAACCGGGCATGGTCGTGTGTGACAACGGCCGTAACCTGCTGGCGGCTCTGCAGCTCGGCAGCCTCACGCACATGCCATGCCTGGCCCACGTCTTTAATTTGGTGGTTCAGCGCTTTCTGAAAAGCTACCCCCACTTGTCATACCTGCTCGGAAAGGTGCGCCAGCTCTGCGCACATTTCCGCAAATCCCACACGCACGCTGCCACTCTGCGGACATTGCAACATCGGTTTAATCTGCCAGTGCACCGACTGCTGTGTGACGTGCCCACACAGTGGAACTCTACGCTCCACATGTTGGCCAGACTCTATGAGCAGCGTAGAGCTATAGTGGAATACCAACTCCAACATGGGCGGCGCAGTGGGAGTCAGCCTCCTCAATTATTTACAGAAGAGTGGGCCTGGTTGGCAGCCATCTGCCAGGTCCTTGGAAACTTTGAGGAGTCTACCCAGATGGTGAGCGGGGATGCTGCAATCATTAGCGTCACCATTCCTCTGCTATGCCTCTTGAGAAGTTCCCTGAAAAGCATAAAGGCAGACGCTTTGGAATCAGAAACGGAGGCGGGGGAAGACAGTATGTCGCTGGATAGTCAAAGCAACCTCATGTCTATATCTCAGCGCGTTGAGGAGGAGGGGGAGGAGCATGAGGAGGAGGGGGAAGAGACAGCTTGGCCCACTGCTGAGGGGACAGATGCTGCTTGCCTGTCATCCTTTCAGCGTGTATGGCCAGAGGAGGAGGAGGAGGAGGGGGAGGAGCATGAGGAGGAGGGGGAAGAGACAGCTTGGCCCACTGCTGAGGGTACAGATGCAGCTTGCCTGTCATCCTTTCAGCGTGTATGGCCGGAGGAGGATCCTGAAAGTGATCTTCTTAGTGAGGACAGCCATGTGTTGCGTACAGGTACCCTGGCACACATGGCTGACTTCATGTTAGGATGCCTTTCTCGTGACCCTTGCGTTACACGCATTCTGGCCACTACGAATTACTGGGTGTACACACTGCTCGACCCACGGTATAAGGAGAGCCTTTCCACTCTCATTCCCGAAGAGGAAAGGGGTTCGAGAATGATGCTATACCACAGGGCGCTGGTGGACAAACTGATGGTAAACTTCCCATCCGACAGCGCTAGTGGCCGAAGGCGCATTTCCACGGCCCAGGTAGCAGGGGAGGCGCAGAGATCAGGCAGCATGTACAGCGCAGACAGGGGAACACTCTCTAAGGCCTTTGACAGCTTTATGGCTCCCCAGCAAGACTGTGTCACCGGTCCCCAGTCAAGGCTGAGTTGGCGGGAGCACTGTAAAAGGATGGTGAGGGAGTACGTAGCCGATTGTACGACCGTCCTCGGTGACGCCTCTGCCCCCTACAACTACTGGGTACTGAAGCTGGACACGTGGCCTGAACTCGCGCTGTATGCCCTGGAGGTGCTTGCTTGTCCTGCGGCTAGCGTCTTGTCAGAGAGTGTGTTTAGTGTGGCTGGGGGAATCATCACGGATAAGCGTACCCACCTGTCAACCGACAGTGCCGACAGGCTTACACTCATCAAGATGAACAAAGCCTGGATTTCCCCAGACTTCTCTTCTCCACCAGCGGACAGCAGCGATACATAAACAATACGTAGGCTGCACCCGCGGATGGAAGCATCGTTCTCTCTCACCATCCAAAACGGGGACCTTTTTGCTTCATCAATCTGTGTATAATATTCATCCTCCTCCTCATGCTCCTCCTCCTGAAACCTGACGTAATCACGCCGAACGTGCAATTTTTCTTAGGCCCACAAGGCTCAGTCATATAATTTTTCTAAACAATTTTTATGTTTCAATGCTCATTAAAGCGTTGAAACTTTCACCTCAACCAATTTTTATTTTAACTGGGCTGCCTCCAGGCCTAGTTAGTTACCAATTAAGCCACATAAACCAAAGCGATTAATGGGTTTCACCTGCCCTCTCGGTTGGGCATGGGCAATTTTTCTCAGGTACATTAGTACTGTTGGTACACCAATTTTTGTGGGCCCTCGCCTACAGTGTAATCCAAATAATTTTTTGCCCACCTGCATTACAGCTGACGTAACATCAGCTGTGATGGGCAATGCAATGGGATATTTTTATGTACCGCCGGTGGGTTCCAGGGAGCCACCCATGCTGTGGGTCCACAGGGAGTTGTAAATGCATCTGTGTCCACTTCTAAAGAACCCCAGTCTGACTGGGCATGCAGTGTGGGCCGAAGCCCACCTGCATTAAACATGACATTACCTCAGCTGTGATGGGCAATGCAATGGGATATATTTATGTACCGCCGGTGGCTTCCTGGCACCCACCCATGCTGTGGGTCCACAGGGAGTTGTAACTACATGTGTCCACTTCTAAAGAACCCCAGTCTGACTGGGGCATGCAGTGTGGGCCGAAGCCCACCTGCATTTCATCTGACGTTAGCTCTGCTGTCCAGGGCACTGCAATGGGATACATTTATGTACAGCGGGTGGGTTCCAGGGAGCCACCCATGCTGTGGGTGCACACGGAATTCCCATTGCGGAGTTGGGGATTCCCAGTTGTACCTGCCTGTGACTATTTATAAAAAACCGCGGTCTGACTGGGGCATGCAGACACCTTGACAGAATGAATAGTGTGTGGCACATAGGTTCCCCATTGCTATGCCCACGTGTGCAGCTCCTGATGGCGGTGGCACAGGATTATATTTCTCATTGCTTCTGTACAGCATTGTGGGCTATCGCCCCGCCCCTTTTAAAGAGGGTCGCTGCCTAGCCGTGCCACCCCTTTGCAGTGTGTGCCTGCGGTTCCTCTGGCAGACGCACTTATAAATAGACATGAGTGTGGCGTGGCATGAGGGCAGCTGAAGGCTGTGCAGGGACAATTTGGTGTGCGCTGTGGACACTGGGTCGTGCAGGGGGGGGTTGGCCAGCATGTAACCCAGGAGAAGTGGCAGCGGAGTGTCATGCAGGCAGTGATTGTGCTTTGTTGGAGGTAGTGTGGTGCTTAGCTAAGGTATGCATTGCTAATGAGGGCTTTTCAGAAGTAAAAGTTGTTGGGGGGGGGCCCACTCTTGCCGGTATTGTGGCTTAATAGTGGGACCTGGGAACTTGAGATGCAGCCCAACATGTAGCCCCTCGCCTGCCCTATCCGTTGCTGTGTCGTTCCCATCACTGTCTTGAATTGCCCCGATTTTCACAAATGAAAACCTTAGCGAGCATCGGCGATACACAAAAATGCTCGGGTCGCCCATTGACTTCAATGGGGTTCGTTAGTGGAAACGAACCCTCGAGCATCGCGAAAGGTTCGTCTCGAGTAACGAGCACCTGAGCATTTTGGTGCTCGCTCATCTCTACTAACCATGTTTGCATTAATAAATTGTATACATTTTGGCTAACCACGTTTTGTCATGTCTGTATCAGTCTGTAGGACATATCGGTACAGATCTACCACATTCAAGTTTGTTAATGATTAGAAATGATTTTGTCATTTAGCACATTTCATCACGTACTAAACAGTATGGCTTTTAATAGGAAACAGTTGATGAATTCAGTTCTGCTACAGTACATTTTTATAAATTATGTACAGTAATTGAATAAGCAACAATTCCCTAATGTAGAGCTATTATCATAATCACAATCTTTATATGTGAAACAGGAGAACTCAAAGTCAGAGGCTTCTCATTGCAATTCTCCTTCACGTTAAGTGTATGGCTTTGCCTTTGTTCCCACATTCAGCACTTTTTCTTTATGTTCCCTTTGCTGCTTTTGCTCTGCTCCCATTTTTGTCTTCTCATCACCTCTTTTTTGTCTTGCTTCCCTAGCCATTTGTTTCGATAGACCATGCAAAAGTATAACACAAGCGCAATTAAAAAGATTGCCCATTTTTTCACAGCAGTAAACAGAAAATTAATAATGACTATGATGCACATTACAAACACATTTTCCACTATTTTTTTTTTCTGCTTTGAATTTTAAAGCATGCATGGGGTGCATTTATATTTATTTTATGCATTGTCCATTGTATATTTAAAAGCTATAAGATCAAATATTTATGCATTATCCTAGGAAACATTTTAAATAATGATCCCGAGGCCAGGAGTGGGCTTTTGAAATCTCACTAGACATCATTAGTGCAGTTTAAACATCCATTTCTAATCCCTTTTATATTTGTGATATGTTTACAGACCTTAAATGTGTATACATAAACTTGATTTTATTAACAGTACACAGTTACTTTTTGAATTCCACCTTTTGATTAAAGTAAAAGTTCCACTCTATGATTAACTTTAGCTGCAGAGTTAGAATATCTAACAATATGGCACATTTGTAACATCTATTCACTACTCCTTTACCATTATAAAAAAAATACCCAGTTGCTACAGTAGACATATGGATGCCAGATCGATGGGGATGCAACTCTTTTCACCATCTCCAGCCAGCTGTTTAAAGGCAGCCACAATGCTCAGGTGAGCACTGCGGCCTCTTCTTCTTGCCTGTGATATCAGGCTCACCAGTTACATGGCCTTTCTGGTGATGATTAGGGAGCACGTGGCCATAATATACATTTTCACTAAAGGTCCACAAAGTTTAATCTGCTTAGCCATGCCTTTAACGTTAATGACTGGGAGAACATCATCAAAAAATAGGAGTACAGACACTAAAAGGGATATTTTGAAAACCATCTTTCATTTTCATTGTGAAAAATAGATTGTGGTCTATTTTCCCTGGACTCTTCAACAGTTTCTGGTTCACTTTGTCACATGGCTTTTCCACTTATTATTTTGTAAAATTCCAACTCTCATTTTGGATGACTTTAACATCCCCGTTGATAACCCTATCTTCCCATCTGCCTTTCAACTTTTGTCATTTACCTTTTGCTTAGGCCTTTCACAACTTACAGCTTTTTGCACATGCAAAAATGGCAATATGATTGGCTTGAGCTTCTTCTGGCTCTGTTTTATTCTCTCTTCCGCTCTCTGCCCTTAACTTTCTTTCCTTTGCCTTCAAGTATTCTTTTCTTTCTCAGGACATTCCTACCTACTGTGCATATATAAATCTACAGGCCATTAATACTAGGCAATTTATAAACTCCTTAAAGTCCCCATTGTCTCCAATCTATTCCTGCCCTGATCCTGTTGTTAAACATTATAATAAAACTTCCAAAAGTGCCCCTGACAAAGCAGCACCCGCCACACTTCAAGCCTCCCAACTCAGACTGCAGCAACCTTGGCACATACCTCAAACACATTTCCTTTAGCAGTGCTTTAGGTGTGCCGAATGCCTGTAGAGAAAATCAACACATGCCTTTCCTCCATTATAATGCTTAGAACTTTGCCTTTCAAGATGCCAAATAAGCCTATTTCACCAATCTTATCTTCACTATCCAATAACCCAAAAAGACTTTGATACTTTTTACTCCCTTCTTAGTCCTAAAGTGTAGATATCTATGATAGATCTCAGTGCCGAAGATCTGGGCACTTATTTCAAAGATAACATTTACAACAACTGGCAGGGAATTAACTCCCAATCCTTGTGTAGCTTTGATTTCTTTGTCATCATTTAACTCAACAACAAAAGAAGGCTAGGCTCATCCCTTCTTTTCACCCTACTACCTGCAATAGTGACCATATCCCCTCACAACCTCTATCCATGGCTGTCATCCGTTACCTCACTACAATGTTTAACATCTCTATTTCTTCTGGTATCTTTCCATCCTCTTTTAAATATGCAGTCATATCCCCATTACTGAAAAAAAATCTCTAGACCCATCCTGTGTGACCTGCCTCTAATCTCCACTTTATCTCCAAGCTCTTAGAATGCCTGGTCTACTCTTACCTAATAAGCTTTCTCTGCTATAACTCTCTTCTTGACTTCTCACAATCTAGTTTTCATACTGTACATTACACAGATGTTGTCATCACTTAAGCTAAATCCTGTTGGCTAAATCAAATAGTGAATACTCTTCACTAATTGTTTTGGATTTCTCTGCAGCATTTGACACAATAGATTACCAACCTCTCCTCATTGTGCTCCATACTTTTGGCCTTCGGGATACTACTCTCTCCTGGCTTTCCTCCTACCTCTCTGAACCCTTCTTTAGTGTAACATTTACTGATTCTACTTCTCCTCTTCCTCTTACTGTTCGGTTCTAGGTCCTCTCCTCTTTTTTTAATCTACACTGCCTCCATTGAACAAAGTATCCACAGATTTGCTTTCAGTACCATCACTATGCTGGTGACACACAACTATTTACTTCTTTTATTGTACCCTCACTACTACTAAACACTAGTAAATGTATCTCCACTCTGTCTAAAATCGATATATGTAAGCCAAAACTAGAAGTGGGTCCAAAACACAGCTGAGGTGCAAATCTTTCCATGAAACCTTTTCTTAGTGAGGTTTTACTCCT
Organism: Eleutherodactylus coqui; assembly: GCF_035609145.1. Classification (NCBI taxonomy): domain Eukaryota; kingdom Metazoa; phylum Chordata; class Amphibia; order Anura; family Eleutherodactylidae; genus Eleutherodactylus; species Eleutherodactylus coqui. The sequence continues at coordinate 124,764,876 of NC_089841.1, read as the reverse complement.
TGTTTTGGCTAACAGATAGTGATGCAACATACTGACCAGTATAAGTAAGATGTGTTAAATTGCATCCTGGGCATGCTCAGTTTATTAGAAGAAGTTTGGCAAAATTGGAGTCCTCCCAAACTGTAGCATTTAAATTTTATGTGTTGTCAATCCATTGTACTGTATATCAGTGTATTCACAAAGATATTATTTTCTTTACAAGATTAAGATTGTGCACTTTGACTGGAATTGTAGATGAAATAATGCTCATGGAATAATTATTCGAATAATAAACATTACATACAGGTATTAGTGTGAAAATGAAATTATAGAACACTTTTACGGTTGCTTATTTTATTAATTCACTGTGGGATCTATTATGCCTCTATGTCTACAATGCATTTGTTTCTAAAGATTTGCTGCTTTAATTTCCTTTCTTTTGTTGACTACAATGAAAAAAATCAGTGGGTTGTTAAATAACACACAATAATCATATCCTTTAAAAGGGTCCGACTTTTCTCTGAAATGACTAAACTACTAGGTTGACGATACCAGCATTGTGTTGCTAGATTTTTTTAGAATTTAGATTCAGTTCAATGAATTTGTTTATGTTGTTCTCTCATTTTTCATACACAACAGAAAAAAAGGTCTATTATTTTTATACTAATTTTCTTAGAATGTAGTAATCACAAGTGTAACTGGAAGCTGCTGGACTGCAATTATATTTTATTATAATTTTACTGTTATATTAGGATGCACAAAAAATGCAAAATAAAAACGCAGCAAAAAGGGTCCCGGAAAAATGTGCTGCTTTGCAGAAAAGTGCTGTGTGTGAAGCACATAAAGCTTCCTTTGTGTATTCTTTCTTTGTGGCTTTTTGGGGGTGGCTTGTAAAAAAATCACCATGGACTTCATGTTTTATAAGCATTTTTGGGTGGTATTTTTTGTTCACACATTTTTGTCATGCCTATTTTTAGGCATTTTTTTCTAAGGAGAAAAACTTGAAAGAAACACCACATCCAGGGCAAAAAATGTAATACAATGCATTGCTTATAGTGTGTTTAATAACCCCCTATTAAGTTAAAGCTCCGGCCACAATATTTTTTGCAATAAAAAAAACAGAAGGTGCCAGGAATGACAAAAACAGCCTTTTCCTAATAGCGCTGTGCATGTAACTAGTTAACTATCCTGCATGTAACTACCCAGATGCTGTTTTTATTTATCTTGCCAGTCGAACCTTTGGGCCCTCTGAAGCATCAGGGATCAGAAAAAACTGATATCTCTCCACCCACTATAGCTACTGACGTGCTGTGAACTACGGGGATGCTACTGTGGAATTGGAAGAGTGGGAACTTAACAGTAGAAAATTAAAGGGGCAGTTTTAGTTAAATAAAGCCTTCTCGCCGTATGCTATATAATAAAAAGTCAGCTAATACTTACTTCTCCATGCTCATCCCTTGCCGCCTGCTCGAGTCTCGACTGTGTTTACTTACAGGCTGCCTGTAACATCCTGTAAACCTTCTGCTGCAGCCAATGACAGCACTCAGCAATCACTACTGAGTGCTGTCATTGGCTGTAGCAGCTTCTTTGTACAAAGGAAGCTTACAGGGTATCCTGCTGCTGGAAGACTTCAAGATCAGCTGTAATTTGTGAGAAAAGCCAGCTGAAAGTTTTCAGGTCCCATAGTGCAATACTCTAGGGTAAATAAGGCATTACACTGTTCTCATTGAAATCATTGGAATGTATTTGTCACTCACTACACCCGTTTCTAGTGTTGGGACTTGGACTCAATCCACTTACCATGTTCGGTTTCTTTGCAACTGAATGCCTTGCTCTGAGTTCTGAACTCCTCTCTTCCACAGCCCTGCTGGTCCTGCTTGTGACTCTCCTCCACTTCACGATTGTCAGTGTTGGGTTGCCTGGGCAATTGGTGCTCTTGAATGACTTTAACCTATTTAAAGGGGACTCTGGCTTACCCACCTCACATGCCGTTAAGGCACTATTCTTTTTCTGTGAATTGCTAATGAATATTTTCCCTTTGTTCTTTACTCCTGATTCTGACCCCGACCTTGTTCTTGAATTAGTTTGTTGCCTTGTCCTTTGGCTTTTTGCCTGGTACCTGCTGTTTTATTTCAATTTTGACCTTTGGCTCTCTTCCTAATTATTGTTTACATCTTGTGGCTTGTTACATCGTGACTACTATCCTACTACTCTATCTGTGCTATTACTATAAGGGGGTTGAGTTAATTGCCCTTTATTATAACTGTTGGCATGGGGGAAATTCATTAAATTGGTTGGTAATGTTAATCTTGAAGCACCTGTGTCTTTAAGAGAGGCGAGCTTGCTGGTACCATGTGATTTGAGGTGTGGCCTAATGTTCCACAAAGAGTAGCGCTAAGGACTGAAATAAACACGTCATAAGACGCTGCGACTTTATAATGTAGAGAGTCCTTTAGTCCACTTCCTTATGGGACATTGAAAATTGCGCTGCTACAATTGTCCTACGGATAGTCAGGGCTTCTTAGTTCTAGATACAAAATGCTTACCATCTGCCACACTATATCGGTACCGTACCAAGCTGACATGTTATCCAGGTTGCCTCACCAATAAAGTAAGATACTATTCTGTTTGACAATACTGTTATTTCTTAGTTGTTCAAAAGCAATCCGGTAAACTTCACAGCATTACAAAGTATGGTCCTATAATGATTTGACACGAGAGCTATATGAACTCCAACTGTGGCTGAATTGCTGATAGGCTGAATTGCAGTTCCATTATGTCCTCCCCTTCGGACTATAGCCTGAGGCGCTTCTTGATTGACCCAGTGGTTGTAAATTCAATGGGAGATGTGCCGGGTCTTTCCATGTATAGCCTTTTGGAGGAAGCCCAAGCCTGGAGGCCTCAGGGGACCAACCCTCCTGATCTGCTGGTAGTTTTACATTACCACTAGTCAGTGACCATTCTGGCGTCCACGACCTAGGAGCCAAAAGCCTAAGGGAACCCAATGACCTCACACAGGAATACCAGTGTTTGTAATATATGTAATTTGACTTTACTTAGTTCTTTTTTAAATATATGATAATATTGTGTTTATTATATTTTATCTCTTGCCTGTAATCTCTTTACATCATAGTGTGTATTTTCACACTGTTGTGGTATTATTGTGTTTAGTATTTCTGTATTGCTGTGTCATTGTATTTATTAACCCTGTTCTATCACATCACTGTGTTTATTCCTCTGTACTATGATTTCACAATGTTTATCATTGGTGAACTCTGTGATATATCTTTATTTATTACCCTCTGTATTGTCTCACCACTGTATTTACTATACATGTGCTGTCACATTACTTTGGTCAGTATCGTTTCTCCATAGAGAGCACCTAGAAGGTGTGAGGAGACTTATAGGTTCCATGCAGGTCACATTACTTTGTTTTGTCCCTGTAATGTCTTGGTGTCTTCTTAAATTTAGTAGAGAGAACATAAAACCTGTTGTGAGATATGACAGAGTTGCCATGCCATATTCTTATAGTCTTTTCTTATAAAATATACTGTACCTGGGGCTATCAATAGGAAAAACAACACAAAACACATATTTAAGAAAAAACAAGCTTATATATAACAGTCAGTGAGTGAAATATATAATTGAATACAAACCTGCAGAATTGGAAATGTACTAAAAATGGTATTGATAACATCATTGCAAACAAATAGAAAATATATCTTTTAGGAAAAAGAGTGCCATATGAAAAGATTTTTGGAATATTTACTAATCGGCATTCTAAGCAATGTTTCTTTTTACAATAACCACATGGATTGACAGTATTTGACGCACCATTGTATTGTTGTTACAATAGTTTATTATTATATTGTATTTCTAACATATTCTTATGCATATGGTATTGTAAGTAGTAATTGTAGAACATGAATTTTGTTGGAAGAGCCCGATGTGGGACACATAGTTCTGTGTAGTATTCAGCATTATGCAAGCTATTCTTCCCTAGAAACAATCTGAATTCTTTGTATACCTCCATATAAATTATACCTCTGTGTGTGTGTGCTAATAATACAGATGTGTATGAAGTGTAAAAGTACATTTGGTACATAATAAGCATATTTTTATCTGTATTCCCCTCCCTATTTCTAATGTGTTGTCCAGTGGGCTGGAGATCTCTTCCAACCCCTTCGCCTCCATTCACTGCATACAGGCAGTCACTCAGAAAGTGAGCGACTATTGTTTACACTAAGCAAGAAGCTGCTCAGTAGTCCTTCTATTTGAGCTTTCTGAAACAGAACTACTAGCAACATAATTACTTGTTTGAGTGATTATTTGGGCAACTAACGGCCATGTAAAGGTACATTTTACATGGCAAGATACATTGGAATGAGCATGCAACCAGCGGTGATGTAGCGATTAGAGATAAGTGAGTATACTCGCTAACGCACATTACTCGAGCGAGTAGTGCCTTAGCCGAGTATCTCCCCGCTCGTCTCTAAAGATTCGGGGGCCGGCGCCGGTGACAGGTGAGTTGCGGTGGGGAGCAGGGGGGAGCGGGGGGGAGAGAGGGAGATCTCCCCTCCATTCCTCCCTGCTCTCCCCCGCCGCTCCCCGCCCCCCGCCGGCCCCCGAATCTTTAGAAACGAGCGGGGAGATACTCGGCTAAGGCACTACTCGCTCGAGTAATGTGCCTTAGCGAGTATACTCGCTCATCTCTAGTAGCAATCATATATTGTTCGCTTGGCAAGCATTTACACTGAACAATTTTTAGGCAGTTTCGGTCATTCATTTAAACACAACCATGCCTCTAGTCAATCTTTCTTCTTTGTCTTCTGCAAATCATTGTGACTCCTTTTTATGCAAAGGGATTTGCAGCAAACAATGATTTTTAGAGCCACCTGAAAGATCCAATTAGCGATAATCTTTCGATATGCTCTCATTGCTCGCTGCACCTAATAATTATTGTGCAAATCACTGGATTCAGCAGTTATTCGCACGACAATCGTGTCGTGTAAAAGGGTCCTAAGAGGTGATAAAACTGGGAATATGTAGGGATACTTGGGTAATCAGGGGCACCCCTGACTTTTGTTCCTGGAGGAAGAGAGCTAGGAATAGGAGAAGTGCGCCAGCAATGCACTTATACTCAAAATGAATCCCAGTGCTAGAGACTACAAGTCCAGAACATGAGATGTAGAGATAATATGTGTGATCATTACAACAGTAAATATAAGCATAAGTAATACACATTCTGAGACATAAGGAAGTTTGTACATATTCATACTGAAATTCTTGAATTTGAAGTCAAGTAAAGGGTATTTTTCAGGGTGGGCAAGTTTTTCCAGTGATAGATATTGAGGTAGTAAACTTCAATAGACAAGAGAAATAAAGGCAGGCAGGCAGAAATTTTCTATAACATATATTTCCTGTTGGCTATATATATTTTTTTACAAGGTAAAGAGGCCTTCCATATATACCAGTCAGTATATTTTATCTGTATCCCATAATAAGCAGAGCCATGCAATAGTCTTGAATATTCATTTCACTTGATTGGTTGGTCCCATGCCTTTCTCCTCATGCATATTGGTATAAAGTACATCTCTGGATAATGTTGAAGATAATATGCAAATTATAATGAAAACAGCTTAAAGTTATACTCAAAATGGCTTTAATGAGACTATTATCAACATGTATCTGCAGAGTAGCATAAGGCTGCTATTATGTATAATGAAGCCTTGTAATTAATTTTTCATGTGGGAATAAGTCAATTTAAATTAATGCAAATACTTATAACGCAAAATATTATAATTGTAAGAAAAAATCTCTGTTGTCTCCCTTAACAGGTCTAAAGCACCACTAAAATATGTGTAATAGATTTAAGAAGTTAACTTTAGCTTAAATAGAAATTGTAGCTCTTTTTATGGTTGCCCTTCACAAATTTATGGTATGTTATGAGAACATCACTTAATGAAAGTCATTATTAAAAAAAACATTAGGGTATGTTCACACACTAAAGGGCCTGTCTCGGAAGAATGCCACTCATGTCCATGGGCTGGGTCTAGTCCAGTAGTCTCATGCTGCAATATGAGCTACAATATTAGACAAAGCCCATAGACAAGAGGGGCACTATTTTGGGGAATATTCTTGAAAATATTTATGGCATAAGTATATATTACTTCAGTATTTATATACACCATTTTTTATTAAATTTGTGATATCTTAATGTTAACAAATCTCCCTTTGCTTTGTTTTTTGTTCACAATCCATCATAGGACTTTGGAACTTCCAATATTACAATTCCTCCAAGAAAACTTTAAGGCCTCATGTCCACAGGTGGGTCGGATTCCGCATATGATGTGCAAGCCTGCAGTGGAATCCAACATTGCCCGCAGTCAGAGACCACACGTACCTGTCCGGGTTTTCTTTTTTCTGTACTGCGGATGTATGCAGGAGTGCTGCTGGCGCGCCAGTGCACATGCACAGTACAGGTTTTTTAAACTCCTGCTTTCTTGCTGATCAGACTGCGTCCATTGACTTCATTGTGCGGAAGTGCTGCTGACGCGCCAGTGCACATGCGCAGTACAGGTTTTTTAAACTCCTGCTTTCTTGCTGATCAGACGGCTTCCATTGACTTCAGTGGAAGCTGTTCGTCCGGAATCCACCCTAAAATGGAGCATGTTGCGATTTGTATTCTGTATGTGGAATCCAGAAAACAAATCTACATATTTTAATTGAGGTGCGGACGCCCATGCTTTCCCTATAGGCGGCTTAAATTGTAGATCTTCCATGCAGGTGCCCCGTGGACATTGTGCCCAAGGCTGTGTTTAGGAGATCCCTTCAGCCTTCATTCACCAAGCTGACGCAGATGCCGGCACATGGAGGAAAATAAACTTTTTTCATTTAGGAATTTTTTCCTATGTTTGGATCTATTACAAAATTTGGTGAATATGGGGGGATAATTTTTCTCCTTGTGGAGAGCACAATAGGAGAGGGAACCACAAGGGAAGGGTGTAGGGAGTCTTATATAAGCCATGTAAATCAGTGATGGAATAATCCTGCACAGTGCTACCTAATGGAATGGTGGCTACTCTGTGAGTCAATATTCAACCTTTCAACAGGCCTTGCATTATGACTAGGGATACAAACCAAGCCAGAATATCCATGTACGTACAACTGTTTCGAGGTTATTACTCCTCATCACTGTGCAATGGGAACTGTACACTGTGGAGGGGGTAATAACTTTGTAACTTATTTAAATTGATTTTCTCCCAGGGAACATTTCATAGCCTACATAAAACTTTCTACACCTTTGTGGTGCTCTCTCCTGTGATGCTTTCCAAAATGAGAAACACTGCTCTGCTGGCCTCACCTTGATGGCTTCTCATTTAAACAACCAGAATCCTACTGTACACTGGTGAGGAGCAATAATCCTGAAACAGCTGTATGTACATGGACATTCTGGCCTAGCTTGTATCGCTAGTCATATTGCAAAACCTGTTAATGTTTGAATATTGAGTCACATGGTAGCTACCATTCCAACTGTAAAGGATTATTCCATTATCCATTGACAGAAAATTTGGTGAAAAAAGACAGAAGTGCTGGTTCAAATATAACCAATTCCTACTGCAGTATCAAAGCTTTAAAAGGGTTTAGTCATTAGTAGAAAAAAAATTAAATACTTACCTATTCCTTCCTACTTACTGCATCTGCTTCTCACCATTTTCTCCTGGCTTCTCCAATCCCTCGGGTCACCTCACCTCTAGAAGGGCTATTTCCGCGACTGCACAGGCGTGGGGTGTCTCGCAGCAAAAGTATATGAAAACTCGCAGCAAGACACCGCACATGCGCAGTCGCGGCAATGGTCCGGCATAGTATTTGGCATTTCCTGCCAGGCAGTGACGTAGTGTACACTGATCTTCAGGAAACAGAATGCCACAAATGTACACTTCATCACAGGAAGAAGAGGATTCAGCCAGCTGGAGTTCAGGCGACTGGAGGGACTGGAGAAGCCAGGAGAAGATCGGCAAGGAGAAGATGTGGTAAGAAGACTGCCTGGGGAGGAATAGGTAAGTATTGTTCTTTTTGTTCCTATTGACAAAACCCCTTTAACAAAATGTCCCCAGCCGTTAAACCAATCAGAAATTACTACTGTTGCGTTTTATCCTATGTGTAACTTTATTTTTATATTCATATGAATATTGTTGGTAATGTTTAATATTAAATTTTCTGGATTTACCTGGGGCATAGCTATAGGGAGTGCAGAGGTAGCGAACACACTCATGCCTTACCATCTCAGGGGACCCACTGGCCCATCTGCCACTTTAAAAATCACATGTATTACTAAATTATTTGATGCATACATTTTGTGTGCAGCCATAGAACTTCAATGATTTTTCAGGTCATTAAACCATCATACATCCATTCTATCTTTTGAAATAGTATATTTATACTGTACATAAAATAGGATCTCTTGTTTACTTTGTTCATCAAATTATATTTCTACATATGAGTATCAGCAACTTGCAAAGAGATGACCTTACTTAGTTTGCTTCATAATATTGATATACTTTGGAAGTCATTGATTATTCAGATGTCTAAAGAGGGTCTTCCATATACATAAATAGGAATGTTACAGCAATACAGAATCCAAACTCTATTACTATTATGCTTTCCCCCAAGGAACCTTTTTGTAACAGGACATATCAGAAAGAATGATTTATTTATAAGAGTTTAAGGCAAGTATAATAGCACTGGGACCTCTCTAGTTTGCTACAGATCAAGTGGATAAGTAATCTCTGAGGGCCACGGAGAGAACATTCTTCTTTCTCCTTTATAGAAATTCTGTGTTGGGGTCATTTGTCAGAACTATTCAATGCTTTATATTAATTATTTAGAAGTCAGGAACTGTCAGGGATAGACGATGTGCAAAGTGTATGTTTCAATTAACACCATTATGGTGATATCCAACCAAGATCTATGCACAGTTCATTGAGGACAATGCATTTTTAAATATAATTCCTATGTATTCTCTAAAAACATATGATATAATAGTTTGTATATGCTTGTATCTCTCCCTACTTCAAACTACATACTATTGTTAGTGCATCAATCCCTTGTTGTAGACTGCATGCTCAAATCTTGCTGTCTAATTGTGATTCTGTACATAGTGCCAGGTACAGAAAAACATTATTGTTTCCAATGAATATATTGCTTTTTTCATTGTTGGGATTGGAATGATGCAGTATGCTATGTAGTATTATATCCTTCAAAACTGATAAAATTCTGAAAGTGTTCACTAATTATTTCACTTGTTCATTTAACCCCTTAAGGACGAGGATGTTTTGGTCCTAAAGGACCAGACACTTTTAGGTATTTTACCCATGTGGTGGTTTTACTGCCCTATTTTTTTTTCTTCAGCTACCAAAATAATTTTTGCTGTTTTAATTTTCAGGGACGTTCAGGGCTAATTTGTGTATCTTTTTTCAATTACTTTTTCACTTTTTTGTTTTACTGGGGGTAAAAAGTAAAAAAAAAAAATAGTTTTTTAATGTATATATACGCTAAAATAAAGTTAAGGAATGGGTTTCTTATTGTTTTTCAGACATTTTGATATATAATTTGTATAGTTTAAGATTACAAGGTGCAAATGGAAATGGTTTTGGTTGGCATCAGCAGTGGGTTATTTTCTTTTTTATACATATATTTTTATTGTATGCTGTATTTTTTTTACTTATTTTGTAACTTTTTTTTACCATTAATGTTACTCATGATGTCATATAAGACCTCTGGGGGACATTCATATTGTATTTTTTTTTTATTTCATACTTTCCTAATGTAGCTGGGGTATCCATAGGAGGCCCAGTTACAGGAAAAAACATCCCCTGTAGTGACAATAGTCAATGACAGAGCTGATCAGGTTCTGCTATGACCCTGCAGCTCTGCTGTAACAGGGGGTACCTGGCATTCACGTGATCATTGGGCTGAATACTGGAAGTAATACTTCCACTATCACCCCTTTAGTACATAGCACTCATTGAGTGCTATGTACCTTGGGAAGGAGAAGGCAGAAGTGGTTCAAAATGGCTTCCCCCTTCTCCTCTGGGTCCTCAGCTGTGATTAACAACTGAAGACCAGACCTGCTCCTGCATGATTGCAGGAGCAGAGGCTTTAATCCTGCACCATATATCGGCTGGAATTAAAGCTCAGGACCAACCGCTGTGTATTTACTGTGCTTGGTCCTTAAGGGGTTAATTAGTTAACTTTTTACAAGAAGGGTACATTAGCAGTTTTTTTTTGAGGGGTTGCTTTCGCTGTCATCTATATCAAACACAGTCCAACAAAGGCTTGTTCATCCTACAACACTCTTCCTGTCTTAATAAGACATTGTTCTGATATGTTTATGTAGAAAATAACAATTGGAAAATTTGTTACTATCAGATTGAAATTTTTTTCTCTATATCAGATAATGATCACATACTGTACAAGGAATCTGGTAATTATGGATATTTAGATTCACAGAATGTGGGATAGAAGTAAAGATTGGCACATGTAAGCCTATAATAAGTTGATCATAGCTGACTTTAAGTATTAATTCATATTACCTTTAAGCGAATCATCAGTGGCTTATCCAAAATAAATTGTTAATGCTTCTTTCCTGCACTCCTTATTCCATATGCATGCACAGCAGAACAACGATATTTGCCAGGCACTGGAATATTTCCCATTAATTATGAAACAATTACATAACAATAATAATAAGATTGTGTCATGGGCTTTAAGGCACAAAATGTTGTTCTTGCATATATTTGTAAGCATGAAAGTATACTGTACTCTATTAGAGACAAGCAGACCAAGATCAACACAATTATCAATGCAGGTTATTGAGTAGTGAGTAGATCGCAGAATATATTTTTTAATTGCATATCAACATTTTTCTTTTTTTTTAATGTAATGTTAACCCTTTCCAATCCAATTTGTATCCTGGTTTCCCTAGGGGGCTTACTCTTTTTCTGCCATTACACAATGTTACTATATGCTGGCTAATGCCAGTACTGCATGAAATTACATGTTGGATAGGCTCTGACAGCAGAGAGGCTGGCAATATGTAGTAAGAGAACCCCGACGGATGTCTTCCAACATTGGAGCTGTACAGCTGTAAATCATAATGTCTTCAGAGGTCAGACAGTGGATTGGAAAGGGTTAAAGTACAGAAAAAGAACAAAGAAAATCCAGTTTACCAGTAACCTTCAAAGCAGACAGTCAGAGCGTGGACCCATTGGACCACACAAATAACAGCACGTATATCAAATAACTTAAAAAATATATATTTTTTACAAAGTTTTGAATGAGCTGGACTGCTCCACTATATTTAATATTAAAGTATAAGTGAGAGAGATTAACACAACTGCAAATGCAAGAGTGCTTGCTCACACTGCACTTTGGTGTGATGAAATTTCATCTCTATTAAAGAATCATAATAATGATTAAAGCTTGTATATATGAGAAAGTTGAATCATCAACATTACATATTGAAGTTTAGAGTCTAAGAAGCCTGAATGTGATCCATGCATCTACTGGATGGTATTGCCATGCTATAGCTATTTTTTTCTCAGCCATTTGTCATTGTTTCTCTCTTGTGTTACATTGCTGCTACTTCTTTGTTTATGGACTTCATGTACTTTTTTCAGGCTCCCGTATCTGTCTTATTAATGATTCACCAGATTTATATGTGTAATATTGTTGGTTTTGTCGGATCTTTAGACTTGAAAAATTGTTTCAAACAAATAAGATTCATAAAAAAGTATGTTTAAAAAAAGACAAGTTAAGCTTACTATTTTATTGCTGTGTTGATCCAAAAGAAGGCAAAATGTGCTTCCTGCATTACCATATAAGCCCACTTATCATTTAAGTGGTTAACAATCTAGTGCTCAGCGGTTTAGTTTCTCAGCCCCTAGTGTCCGGTGGTCCAGTGTCTCAGGTCTGGGTGCCCTTTATTTAAAGGGGTTGTCTCGCGGCAGCAAGTGGGGTCATACACTTCTGTATGGCCATATTAATGCACTTTGTAATATACATCGTGCATTAATTATGAGCCATACAGAAGTTATTCACTTACCTGCTCCGTTGCTAGCGTCCCCGTCGCCATGGATCCGTCTAAATTCGCTGTCTTCTGGCATTTTTAGACGCGCTTGCGCAGTCCGGTCTTCTGCCTGGTGAATGGGGCCGCTCGTGCCGGAGAGCTGGTCCCGCGTCGTCATCGTAGCTCCGCCCCGTCACGTGTGCCGATTCCAGCCAATCAGGAGGCTGGAATCAGCAATGGACCGCACAGAGCCCACGGTGCACCATGGGAGAAGACCCGCGGTGCATCGTGGGTGAAGATCCCGGCGGCCATCTTGGAGAAAGAAGAAAGAAGTCGTCGCAGAGCGGGGATTCAGGTAAGTAATATATATATATATATTTTTTTTTTAACCCATCCCTTGGGTTTGTCTCGCGCCGAACGGGGGGCCTATTGAAAAAGAAAAACCCGTTTCGGCGCGAGACAACCCCTTTAAATGCATAATTATCAAATATAGTTGGTACTGTACGTTCTGATTTACATTGCTAATACATGCCTAACATGGATGCAAAGTAGATCCCCACAACATTCTAGGTCTCAAAAGCATCTCTACAGCCTTTGGTATCATGACTTAAACCTTATGGGTACAGAAGCAGATAATCGGACCGCGCACACTAGAGTTCTTTTGAAATGTTCATATGGGTTTTTTTGCATGATTCAGATGTTCACAATAATTTGTAGTTTGCAACATTAATATTTCGCGTTTGTGCCCTTTGTCAAGCTTGTACCAAAGGCTAAGGAGGAAATCTATCAAATCCATAAATCTGCTTGGATGCAGAAGACGATCAAATATAGGACAATATGTAAGAACATCCTATTGTTGGAAAAGAAGGGTGACCAAAGTCACCATGGAGGTTCTTTTCTCTCCAACAACAGGATGTTCTTACATATTGTCCTAGATGTGATTGTCTTCTGTGTCCAAGCAGATTTGTGGATTTGGTAGATTTGTTCATCAGGCTTTGCTACATTCTTGACAAAGGGCACAAGCTTGAAACGTTGATGTTCAAACTTCAAACTCTTGTGAACTTCTGGATTGTATCAATAAACCATATGAGCATTTCAAAGGAATTCTTGTGTGAGCTACAAAAGTATAATGATTTATTATGCTTCTGAGTCTGAGAGAGTCTGGGATGGAGGGACTCTGGGACACTACACCATGCCTTATACACAAGAGGGAGTGCTAACAACCTGTTAGGTTGTGGATCTGGGACCTGTTGTTTTACAGGCTTCCTGGTGCACACCTTCACAGGTGAGAGGTTAATTGAGCTGGCTGGGTGTGGTTGCTCAGGTCAGCCACTTCCCTGGGTCTGGGTGTAGATATATACTCCAGCCCTTCTGCAAGAGTAAGCTGTATCTCCTCAGTCTTGTCTGCCTGTGTATGTGTCATGTCTCCCTGCAGCTTGCTGTGTGTGTAGTGTTTGGACCTCTTGCTTTGCAGCTTGCTGTGTGTTTTGTGTCCCGTGCTGCCTGATTATGTGTCTTGCTAGAGTAGGGACTGCAAGACACAAGGACCATTGATCGTTGGGCTTGCAGCTTAAGTTTATTGGCCAATGCACAAACTAATCCCTCTTTTTTATATTCAGCTTTATCATCTGCTTTAGTGTGCGAGGTTGAGTGGTAAGTGTGCTTGTCATCTGTCAGTTTCCTGTTTGTACATTTGGATTCTGCGTACTTGTCTTGGTTCCGTGTACCACTTATTCTGGGAGAGTCAGGGCTGAGGTTCCAGTGTGGGGCCACCTTTATCAAGGCAATCGCTCCGCTGTTAGGTAGGGCCTCGCCATCTTCCCTTCAGCACAGTGGCAGTTTCCCCAAACCCATGTTTTTTGGGTCACGTTCGTGTGGGCCCGGTGCTTGTTTGCCCATATGAATGTAACACAACCACTGTTAAACCTTATGGGTGGCATTTATCACGCATACAGTCCCATGATAACACATTTGTACTGCTTAGAATAATAATAATAATAATAATCTTTATTTGTATAGCGCCAACATATTCCGCAGCGCTTACATAGACAGGGGGAATACAGAAATACAAACATTACAGAACCACGGTTACATATAGTAATCAGTTGATGGAAACAATAGGGGTGAGGGTCCTGCTCCAACGAGCTTACATACTACAAGTAATGGGGTGATACAGAGGGTAAAGGGGCTGGAGATGTGCACGGTATGGCGAAGTGTGAGGGATGCTATACACATAGACAATGGTCAGACATTTAGCCGTGTGACGGCAGAAATGGTGTGACTGCAAGAGCGGTTTATGATGGCTAGCAGGGATTGCAGTCAGTAGGTCAGGGAGCATGTTATCAGGCGGAGTACAGAGAGGTTTGTTTAGGGAATGCGGTATGCCTCCCTGAAGAGGTGCGTTTTTAGAGCACGCCTGAAGTTCTGCGAGTCCTGGATTGCTCGGGTAGCCTTTGGTAGTGCGTTCCAGAGGACCGTTGCTGCTCTGGAGAAGTCTTGGAGGCGGGAATGAGACGTTCGAATTAAAGGGGCGCTCAGTCTGGTTTCATTAGCAGAGCGGAGAGCCCGGGCTGGTTGATGGATTAAGATAAGGGAGGCGATATAGGGTGGCGCTGCACTGTGGAGGGCTTTGTGGATGAAGGTAGCGAGTTTGAATTGAATTCTGTATTTAACGGGCAGCCAGTGCAGTGACTGGCACAGGGCAGAGGCGTCCGAGTAGCGGCTGGACAGGGAGATGAGCCTGGCTGCCGCATTCAGGATGGACTGGAGAGGGTAGAGTCTGGTGCAGGGGAGGCCGATCAGCAACGAGTTGCAGTAATCAAGCCGGGAGTGGATGAGGGCGACAATAAGCGTTTTTAACGTCTCCACAGTGAGAAAAGAGCGGATTCTTGCGATGTTCTTGAGGTGCAGCTGACATGTTCGGGCCAGAGATTGGATGTAGGGGGAAAAAGAGAGATCAGAGTCAAATATGACCCCAAGGCAGCGGGCGTGTTGTCTAGGAGTTATGGTGGCGCCACACACTGAGATGGAGATGTCAGGATGAGGTCGGTTAGTGCAGGGCGGAAATATCAGTAAGTCAGTTTTAGAGAGGTTTAGTTTTAGGTAGAGAGAGGACATGGTGTTAGAGACAGCAGACAGACAGTCGGTGATGTTTTGGAGGAAAGGTGCAGAGATGTCACGGGCAGAGGTGTATAGCTGGGTGTCATCAGCATACAGGTGGTATTGGAGGCCAAAACTCCTGATGGTTTGTCCAATAGGGGCTGTGTAGATAGAGAAGAGAAGGGGGCCAAGGACCGAGCCCTGGGGGACCCCAACAGCAAGGGGAAGAGGAGGGGAGGTAGAGCCAGCAAAGGAGACACTGAAAGAGCGGTCAGATAGGTAAGAGGAGAACCAGGAGAGGGCAGTGTCCTTTAGGCCAATGGAGCGTAGCATACTGAGGAGGAGTTTGTGGTCGACAGTGTCAAACGCTGCAGAAAGGTCGAGGAGGATCAGTAGGGAGTAATCGCCCCTCGATTTGGCTGTCAGTAGGTCATTGGATACCCTAGTAAGGGCAGTTTCTGTCGAGTGTTGAGGTCGGAAGCCAGACTGTAGGGGGTCTAGGAGAGAGTTCTCTGATAAATAGCTTACAAGGCGGGAGTAAACCAGCCGTTCTAGTAGTTTGGAGATGAAGGGGAGGTTTGAGATGGGTCGGTAGTTGGCAGCATCGGTCGCGTCCAGAGTCGGTTTCTTTAGCAGTGGGGATATGATGGCGTGTTTGAAAGAAGAGGGAAAGATGCCAGAGGTCAGAGAGAGGTTGAATATAGTGGTGAGATGGGAGATGACCACTGGGGAGAAGGAACGGAGGAGGTGTGAGGGGAGAGGGTCGCTAGCGCAGGTGGTGGGGCGAGCAGAGAAGAGCAATTTGGAGACTTCTTCCTCTGTCGCTGGTCTGAGTACAGACAGTGAGCAGGAGCTAGATGCAGCGCTGACAAGACTAGGGTCAGGGCTAGTCTGGAATTGGGAAGTTATTTCCTGACGGATGTCGTCTATTTTCTTTTTGAAGTAAGCAGCCAGCTCTTCAGCACTGAGATCCGTCACTGGGGGCTGCGGTTTTGGGCTGAGAAGGGAGTGAAAAGTATCAAAGAGCCGTTTAGGGTTGTGCGATAATGAGGAGACTAGAGAGGTGAAGTAGACTTGTTTGGCATGGTGGAGGGCGAGGTTGTAGGTTCTGAGCATGAATTTGTAGTGGAGGAAGTCTGCGGCCGTTTGCGATTTCCTCCACAGCCATTCAGCGCTTCTAGAGCACCGCCGGATGAAGCGTGTTTGAGGCGTGAGCCAGGGTTGCCGTGTTCTACATCGAATGGCTCGGGTTCTGGGGGGCGCCGCTTCATCCAGGGCATGTTTCAGAGCAGTGTTGTAGTGAACGGCAGCCAGGTTGGGGCAGGAGAGGAGAGAGATGGGGGACAGAGAGGACTGTAGGGATTCAGCAAAGTCCTGGGTGTGAATGGCCTTAAGGTTCCTGTAGGTACTGTAGGTAGGTGGGTCTGGAGAGATGGTAGGGAGCGTGACAGAGAAAGAGAGGAAGTTATGATCCGAGAGCGGGAGAGGGGAGTTAGTGAAGTTGGAAACAGAGCAGAGACGGAAGAAGACCAGATCCAGGGTGTTGCCATCCCTGTGAGTGGGAAAGGCTGTGAGTTGAGAGAGACCAAGGGAGGAGGTGAGCGAGAGAAGCTTAGAGGCAGATGGGGAGTTGGGGTCATTAGTGGGGATGTTAAAAGAATAGAATAGTATAGTCTAATACACTGCTACATCCCCTTTTTTTAGTGGTATATCAATATGTACTGGCCAGACGGAGGCTGTAAGGAAACTCTTTTGGCCTCCATCTGGCTAGTGTAACCCTCTGGACATGTTTAGCATGTACATCATAAGCTTTCGCAGCGTGCATCCTAAACGTACATCACAAAAATGATGTAAACCCAAACTTACACTGGCTTTTACAGGACGGTCTCCGCACTGCTCAGTGACAGAGCACTTTGAATGATTTATTATGCTTAGCAGTATGGCATGGTAAACGTATATCTCTCGTAGCTTATCTGTTTTCTCTTTGTGTGCTTGTCTAAAGAGAGATTGGAAGTTAGAAATAATATCTACTCTCTCAGTAGTAAATTTATGGCAACTCAGAGAGACTGTTTGCAGATTGTTAGATTTTATTACATCACATTCTGTTCAGTACCTGCCAGAGGACACTTGGGGGCTGGATATTCTCCTGCCTCCAAACAAGGAAGTCACATGCAGCTCACTAGGCTCAAGAAGGAGGAAATGCTGAAAAACTGAGAAAATAACTTTCATTGTAACTTACCTGAGTAAATGTATGATCATCTTATAAAACCCTGAACTGAGACATGCATGTTAGTCATCATTTACTAGCCCAACAATGTTACTTTGTGGTAAAGTCCCATCTACAAAGTTATGTGTACCACTATATATTCTTTGTCATTTATTGATTATATACATTATAGACATTTTAAATTTCAAGACATATAAAAATGTATAAAATCCTAGAAATGTATCATACTGCATGTTTCCATAGTTTTATCACATGAGCAAATTTTTCCCATTCCCAATACACAAAGGGTGCCAGATGTAACATTCAGCAGGATTCCTGCTGCAATGGCCTGGATCTAGCACTGATCATGGCACTTTAACCCCTTGATGTCACAGTCAATGGTATCTAAGCTATATCTGTGACATGATTGCAGGGTGCCAATGGGTCACTAAGGCACATGAAGGTAACCATTGACGGTAATGGGTCAGTGTACTGTCTGTGTATACTCAGTAGTAAAAATGGACAATACACGGATGTGAAAATTGCACATGTGAATAAGCCCTACGGGTTCCTACCCATTTGCGTTTTTTTAACGTTGCGATATCGCTGCGTTTTTTTAATGCAGTCGTCAATGGGACTTTCTAATGTTAAAAACGCATCGCACAAAAATCACAAAGCACCAACTTGGGATGAGTTTTTAACATTAGAAAGTTAAAAAATGCAGCAATATCGCAACGTTAAAAGAACGCAAGTGGGTAGGAGTCCTAAGGCTTATTCCCTGCAGTAACATCAGTTACCAGCTTTTCATCTTTTTCTCAGTCATGTCCTTATGAACCTATGACCGACTTGTGCACCTATGACCTATGACAGACTTGTGCTATACACCGCAGCCAATCAGAAGAGCTGTAGTAGGGAGGGCGAAAGAAACAGACTGAACCAATGACAAGGCAGGAGGTGTGTCTTAGACTACCACATTTTCCAGGTAGACACTGTAGCTAAATTATAGTTACAAATCCCAGCTCTGCCCTAATGGAGCCGAGATAAAAAGCCGTCAAATACGAGCAATAAATAGCAAATAATCTTCAGCTGTAGGTACTCGCTTAAATGTCAATTTTGGGCGTGGAGAAAAAAGAACATGCTTAATATAAATGCAAACAATGACCTATAAATAATCATAAAGTTCTAATCTAATTTATTACAAAGTATCAATATCAACAACAGAACAAAATGACTGATAGTTCTGTAAAACTATCTAACCTTTTGCAAACATCACTATATTATTCTAAGATTACATATATTTTGAGCAATTACATTTTTTTCACCTGCTGTACTTCACCAATTTATACAGAATGTGAATTGCAATTTCTCCTGACAGCCTTCCCATGAAACACAAGCTAAGAAGATTATTTCTGGACACATTAGGAAGCAGAACCAGGAAAAAACTGCTCATCGTAAAATATTCTGCATTTACACAGATTAACACATTTTAGCTAGTTTTGCTTGCTTACTTGTCTTAATTCTCCATTATGGTAGAATATGCACCATAGTTGAGTCACGTAAGCATTGTACAATATATTTTGGCCCATATATATTGGCTCTGCAGTTATATTGTAAGTAAATTAAGTGA